>NC_087445.1:3939393-4242424 GCF_036321535.1 Camelus dromedarius | reverse complement strand
TTTTATTTTATTTTTTTGCAGATAAAAATGTTTGGTAAGAGGCACTTTAGTTTTTTCAGTGTGTCCCTCCACCCAAATGTCCACAGTTTGTCTGATTTAAGACTCAGAATGATGGAAAATACTCACCTTTTGGACCACTCTATGTGTCTAGAAATGCTTGAATCTTGAATACTTAAGATTTTTTTTTAAATATTAACCTGAATTTGATTTACTTAGTTTACCATATCAGAACTGATGTTTCACAATTATCTGATCTCCAATACCTGGTTACAAAACTTTAAATGAGTTCTACTTTAAACTTTTCGTCTTCCCTGTGAAAATTCTGCTCCTGAAGCTCTTTATGAGCCTTGGAATACTGTGCTGTGTGTTTTAACAAAGGACAATGTTCACCATCATTTGTAACCTTAGAGTTTTAAGTTGCATGAAATTTCAGCAGGAGAGATTTTTGGCCAGTTGTTCTGCAAAGGCTCTCAAGTAACACTGAGTAAGTAGCCGTCGGATACATAATGGACCAAAGGCGGAAGGCACGTTGCACGCTGCATTATGTTCTGATGGGGCAGCCGGGTAGGTTATGGAAAGCATCTGAAGGCTTGGTACATAGTGAAGAGGAGGATGTGATAGGAGTACTTCATCCCCACTTCACCGAGGAGGGCACTGGAAGCTGGCGAGTTTGAGTGATGTGCCCGAGGTCACATGCCTGGGTCACATCCCCAACCAACAGAGGACCCAGGACTGAAACACAGCAGCCTAGCTCCAGAGACCCTTAGAAGAAAGTAGTGCTAGTTAGGGTGTGGGAAGATGAGCCTCAAAGCATTACTGAGGGGCATGAGGGGACTGTAAACTGATTTATCTCTCTGGAAGACAATTTATCAATATGTGACAGTGAGAATGCCTTTTGATCCCAAGCGTCACTTTTGAGAATTTATGCCTATCAAATTATCAGGGATGAGGCTCAAAGGTATATAAATAAAATTGTTCATTATAGCATTGTTTAGAATTTTAAAAACTTGGAACCTCGAATGTTCAGTAATCATAATCCAATAAAACTAATTAATGTCACAACAGATAAAGTCATATAAAAATGCTTAATAGCTTAAAAATCTTTTCATCTTACTTTATTAAGAGAAGAAAAAAATAACAGAATAATAGGAACAGCATGATCAATCTTGATTTTTTTAAATTACGTGGCACCTCTACTCTGCCTTTATTAGGTAATTACTTAAAAAAAAAAAAAAAAAGAGCGCAGCCTAATGGGTGGAGAGGGTGGTTGGGAAACACTTCTAGAGGAAAAGAAACAGCTCACTTGGAAAGGATGAGTGGTTCATAGAGCAAGACTCCAGGGGAGGATAGAATGCATTTCAAGCCAATGACGAGGGATGATTCAAAAGCAGGACAATCTCGGGGAAGGGAGTGTGGGGAGTGTGTAGCTCAGTGGCAGAGCATGTGCTTAGCATGGGCAAGGTTCTGGGTTCAATCACCAGTACCTCCATTCAAAAAGAAAACAACAACAGGACAGTCTGACGCAGTCCGCAATGTGAGAACAACCATCTTAAGATTTGAGCAGACTGTTTCCTTTCAACCATCACTGTTTGCAGTAGGAATCCATAGTGTTCTCCGTACTCCTGTAACTTGCCTCAGGAGCGATGAGAGCAGCATTTTAAAAAGGGACGGGGCAGATGGATGGTTCAGAAAAACAATCAGCCGGACTGGGTGGCAGAAATGAGTGAGGCTAGGTGAGCTGCTGAAGGTGTCTTCCTAGATTCAATGGGTAAACCTCAAATTTAAACAAGTGGAAAATACTTATCTTCTGGCTTTTATTATTCCCCCCTAAAAATACAAATGCTGAAATCAATGTAGTCCATGTTCAAAACAGTATCGGTGAGAGTCTGCAACAGGGGCCATTATCCCAAAAGTCATATTGATTAAATTCGTATTTCTCAATCTTTCTAAGTAAAAAATTAATTAAGTAATTAATTAAATGCTTTATGACTAAGAATAATACACTTGTTTAGATGTTTCTCAAAACTATGTTTCTAGTAAACGCATTCATTAATAAAGAAGCAGGCATTGTGATAAATAATAATTAGTTCAAGGCAATATGTCCATTTCAGGCAACTTTGATTTTTGTCACTTCTTGGATAAGAACCTTAATTATATTCTCTGGCTTATTTGAACCAATTCAACTGAGTGAACAGGAAAAGAAAAACCAAAATGATTGTGTCTTCGCTCCAGGAAGCATGTCTGCTTGTTCCTAACGAGGCCACCATCGCGTGTTGGTACCAGGAGCCAGGGAAGCCCTGGTCGGGTTCTGGTTGCATCTCAGGCTGGCCCTGTTCACCTGCAGACATGGATGCACCTGCCACCATCCCACCCATCACACAAACTCACCCGTACAGGTATAGCTGCCAGGTGTCCGAGCCCCAGCACACGCTGCGTCTTACCACACTGCAGAGGGCTTGCTGGCCGCACAGAGCGCATGCGGTAGGCGATGTGATCAGTCCTTGCTCTCCGCTTCCTTCGCCTGGGTACACCGTTGAAAGCAGGCTTAGCACGTGATTTGTGTTGGCCAAAGACGTGTGAGCGCAAGTTACATGTGTCGTATCAGGAGAGAAGTTTTGTGGGTCATTGCAAGCCTTGTCACAGTCTGTTTGCCTCTGCCCTGGGCCCAGGTAGTGACTGGTATGTGGCCCCGGGTTCTCTTAGAGGGGACAGAGGTCGGGGGCGGGCAGAGAGCTCAGCCAGTGCCCACGGCGAGCACTATCAGCAAGACGCAAAGCTCCCGTGGGTTTTGGGTGGCGTGACTAAGGCTATGCCGACCGGGATGTTGGACCAGGGGAGGGAAAATTGGGGTACTCACCAAGCTGCTTCTTCTGCTAAGTGATGCTGGGGTAATAATCTGGTTCCCAGGTCTCTGAGTCCCAGCCTGTGCATGGACACTAAACCAAGCCTCTCATGGTGACCTTTTGTTGAGACGGTCCCTGTCCCTCTCCTCTCAGTCCCCATTAAAGCCCAACCCACCTCTCTGCCCTCATCACCTACCCACGTGCCCGCTCCCTGCTTCAACCTGGGAAACTCTTAGAAGTCTCAGGTGAGGCAGGAAGCTCTGCTCATAGTCGTGTTTTCCCCGAGCAACTTCTCTTCACTGGAGTCCTCCGTATTTCCCTCAGGGATCAGGATTTTGGAAGCCAAAGCCAGGAAAACAACCTTTGTTCTCTGCTTCAGTGCGGACACGTGTCTTCCTGGAGGCCGTGAGCACACAGCTGTAACTGAGCTATTTGAGCAGAGGACAGATAGCGCCTTGCTAACTATGTCACAGTTATGACGCCGCCGCTGACTTCTGAAACTTCTTGTTTGGAATTACACCTATGGCCCATTACATAAGGCAGCCTTCATTGTGACACGCCGCTCTCCTTTGACACTGATTTTTGTCAATAAGTCCTTCCAATGCTGACCTTCTCAGGCTAAATTTAGTGAAAAAAGGGAGTGACTCTGATGGGACAGAAAGCTACCAGTTAAAAAATGAATCAAAATAGGAAAAAGTCGTATTTCTTGAATGCTCGGTGAATTCCTTACGATGACGAGTTCATTAAAAAAAAAAAAAAACACTTTACTAAAAAACAGCTTATTTTTGCCGCATACCTTCTGCCCTTTGAGACATTTGTAAATACAGCAACACAGAGGCAAACGTACCACAATATGAGCAAATAGTACAGTGACAGAGGAACAGCTCAGAAGAATGGAAGCTCCCTGAGGGCAGTGTCACACCTGCCGGCTCACCGTTACCCTGCCGGGCAGTGGCCAGCACAAGGGATGTGCTCCCTGAACTGCTGTCCAGTGAACACATCCGTGAGGACCTTGAGGATGTGAGTGGCAGGGGAGGGCACTTCTGGCTGGACTCCCCAGTGAGTTTCTTATAAGAGTGTGGATTCCAGCTGATCTTTCAAGAAGGGATAAGAAAACAGATCAAAGTTGACTCCATCTCTTCCTCACCCCTTCATGAGTTTATTAAACACGGCAATTGTCACACGTTTCCGGTTTATTTATGCACACGTGTCTGCAATCAAAATAGGAGCCCGATTAGGTCAGATTTCTAAAGATGATCCCGCGTGAACTTCGCTTTGCACGTGTCCACTGTTTGTCCCCTTAGTCTGCTGGAATCACCACCACATAAGGCCGTTTTGATGTTAGATTGAGCAAAACACTAAATTCATTTTGTGTTTTAGTTTTGGGTCAGTTGACTGACAACAATTTTGGGAAGCGTCCTTTATGGCCAATGAGGTGCTTTGATTTGCTTAAATCACATACATGTAAAAGTTTTATAAAATAAACCCATTTGGGACTTTTCAGGGACAACAGAAACATAATGTAACGTGGGGGTGGGTGTGCACGTATATACGCATGCCTGCAAGATGATGAACCCTAGCTGTTTGAGAAAAAATTTGTTTTAATTTGCTCTCTGAAGTGGTTAGCCAAGCTACAACTTCCTTTTCTTCTCTTTTGCAACGCTTCGAGAGAAGGACCACATGACCATCCATTTTGCTTTTTCATTCAGTTTTTTTTTTTTTTTGCATGACCCCTTGGAGCTCCGTTTTGTTTCAAGTCTAACACAGTATTGGGCGTGTTTTAGAAGATGCCATCATGGGTAATCAGCAAGCAGAATTTAGTGCAACTCTGGGTCTATATTTTCTTCATGGGGTGATAGAAATTTCACCAACTCTGAGCATCGCTGACAATTTGGCCTCACACTTGCATCACTTGTCACATGATACTTTAAATAATCTTCCAAATGTCAGCTGTAATGTTATCTCTCCCTGCTAAGACAATGGATGGGCCTAAAATTAGCTGGCAAAAGACAGCTGGGTCGAGCAGGCGTTCTTCAAGGAAGATGCCGGAGAATCTTGATTAATACCATCGTTCCCTCTGGAATTAATTTTCAGGTCTACCATCAGGTGTGTTGATGGAAAGCGGTCATACAGTTCTAGTAATTGCCTCGGATTCCTGCGCTGTCCTTCATCAGGGCCTCTAATGAAGTCTGAGTTGTAGCCCCGGGTTGATGTCAGACTGGAATGCAGGGAGGCTGAAAGCTGACACCAGTTCAGCAGAGCAAAGGGCCCTGGTTAAGGTTGTCTCCATGACAACCTGAGGATTTTCCTGGTGATGCATTTACACAGCAGGGTTAAAGTTCTGTGAAAGCAACAGCTGTTGTAAAAACAGTATATTAAATATGTTTAGGACTGTAAAATGTGCATTCTTCTCTGCGGCATTCCATCTGGGGAAATTCTGAAAATGCAAAATGTATTTTAAACAGAACCACTACACGGTGGGATATTTCTTTTGTCAAATCTCTATTTGATTCTTATTTTTGAAAGGAAGTATGAGAAAATTTTTGATGATCTTTTTTTCCTGACATTTATTTCTTTTAAAATTTTCTTTTCATATCCAGCTATCCAACCTACAACCCTGACTCCTTTGTACTGAACAGTATGTCTGCAGTAAGTCCCTTGGCAAATAATTTGGGGGAGGGCAAGGAATATATGAGCCTTGTAACCAAAATCATTTGTCATGCTTCTTATTTGAGTTTGTTCTTTTCTACTCACAGCCTTTTAGTTTTTCATGCTAACTGATTTTTCTGACAGGTATTTGAAAAATGAAACAAAGAATTTTCCAAACAGTCACCCAAATATATTGACTTTTTTAATAGAAAACCCTTTGTTGGTTTGCTTTTTGCAAACCCTGTGCCCCTAGGTTGATGAAGCTGATGGTACACAGATTTGCAAGAGGTAGACGGACCTTAATTCACCAATTCTGCAAGTCGGTGAGCAACCCTCTGGCATTCTGAACACAGTGACCAACCATCTGCTTGTGTCCTGGACGTTGGAATTTCACCGCTAAAACCAAGGAAGTTTTGGCAAACCAGGACAAGCTGCTCACCCTAGCACTCAGAAACGTTGGCCAGCATCTGTTAATATGCCAGGCTCTGTATAAGGGGGTGGGATCCAAAGTCAAACAGTCCTTGGTCTGGTCCCATTTCCTTTGGTAATTTAGCGGAAAAATGTAGTCGGTTTTGGCTCTCTGCCCGAGCGTGTGCGTATCTATAATAAAAGGTGATGAAAGTGCACCTTCCTTTGTGGCGTGTTATGAGCCAAGGCACTCTCAGGTAAGTGGCTGGTGGGACGCCTGTCTGAGCCAGGCTGCCATCTTGGTCGGGTTGAAGTGGGCATCTGCCAACCGCCTCCTGAGTGCCTCTGTCTCTAGGCCGGGAGAGGCCAGCACTGGCCAGACAATCCTGTTCACAAGGTACCCCTCCTGGGGCCTGGAGATGGAGCATGCAAGAGTCCATCCATCCTGGCCAAATCACAACAGAGCCAGTGAAGCCAATTATGTGGCATTTCATTCTTGCTTCTTTCCATTCAGGGATAGAGCAGAGAAAAATAAAATGTATTTAAGTCTGTGGACTCTCCAGCCACAGAGAATATTTGCTGTGAATATTTTTTTTCCAAATCAAGTGAACCAAGAGGTACCAGTTGCCTGGCTACTCAGTCTATCGTGGGTGGCTCTGGAAAACTCAAGGATGCATTCTCCCTTTCCTTGAAAACAAACACCATAGAATTGGTGTACTCCCTCTGTTTATGAATAGGGAAAAGAAGCGTCTAGCAAAACTTCTAGAAATACATCTCAGAAATAAACACGGCAGCCAAAGGAATACACACCTTCTATTGTACACTGTCCACCAAGATTTCAAGATGCAAATCTCCCAGGCTGGCTGAGTTCTCCAGCAGTGTGTTCCGGGGGTGCGAATGGAATCCCCCAGTCAACCACACAGAGTAGAAACTCCATGCTTGAGTATTCATTCATTCATTCATTCATTCATTCACCAGCTATTTATCGAATGCCTCCTACATGTCAAGCCCTGATCTGCATTCTGAGAAAAGAGCAGTGGGGAAAACAAAGAACTCAAAAAGCGAGACAAAGACTCTTGCCCTCATGCAAGAGAGAGAGTGAATTAAAACTCTGTCAATACACACGCTCATAAATATTTTCTCATAAATAAACTCTTTACAACAGGAGCATTATAACTTCCTCATTTCAAACAACTTTTCCAGATAAGTTTAGAGGTCAGAGTGTCTTCTCAAATTCTAAATTATAGTATCTTGATTAATACTCTAGATAGGTGTTTATTTTCCAGACAGTCATGATTTGCATAATATGAAAGGAAAACTGGCAGGTAGGTAGGAAGCACGGGTCTATTAAAATTGTCCAAAGTTAGTATTCCTGTGAGCACAATGCAGTGCTTGCGACAGTCAAGATCCTTAGAGAAGAAGTTAAAACTCACCTGTATTCTTAGCTGAATGAGTTCATCAGAGCAGGTTGACAAACTCAGCCACTGAAGTGCACTGTAGAATTTTCGAACAGAGATTTTGCAGGGAAATTTGGCCTGATCTGATTGCCTCACCTTGAAGGTGGCTGAGATGGACTGCTTTGTAGAAAGAAGTTCCACCTGCTAGTCTGGGGCTAGATTGAGCAGACAGTGCCCGAGCATCACCGAACTGATGGTTTTGAAGACCTTCCAGTCTTAATGGACATAATCGTCCCAAAGAAGATGTAGAATCTTCACTCTTCACTCACTTGAATCTCATGTCCCATGGTTGTGCCAAGCACTGACTACAGACTTCCCAGGGTAATTTTTTCTTGTTATTGTTTTGGTTTGGGGTTTTTTGTTTGTTTTTTGCTTGAAGGCTTCCATGTCTTTAAATCAAGTATCCTAAATCGACACAAATAATATTTGATTTTCCACTCAAATAATTTTTCCATGTATTTTGGTAGCTTTCTAAAAAGATTGGCCAGAAACTGGAGCCCAACGAAAGCATTAATTTACATGAATAAACTAACAGATCCTGAGGATAAGTGACTATATTTAATACCAGATCCTCTGAATGAAATCTACTACAATGCTTTGTTCATGATAAATGCTGTCTCTTGGAATACGCACAGGAACAAAGATAGGGTGTAATTGTAATAGGCCCTAAGCTCCACATTCAATACTGTGAAGTATTTTTAAGAAGGTGCTCTCATTTGAAGCATGGGTAGGTGGAAATATTTTTCTTATTTTGTAACAAAGCTCTGTCGTCAAGAGAATTTTACCTGAAGTTATTTCGTAGACAAAAAAGAAAGATTACACTTTTGTTCTTTATGAACTAGAAGAAGCTGTTTTCAGAAGAACTACATCTACTATATTCCCGGTAAGACGATGACATAACAAACAAAAAATAAAAATAAAAAAATTTTGACTCTTAAAAAGTAAAATCGTTTTCAGAGGACAGCCTTGAAATTGAACCTATTAAGCACTTGCCAAAACATCTTCTCCTGGACCATCTGCTTCCAAACATGCCATAATTCTTAAACATCAGAAAAGCCTTGATGATTTCCATGTATAGCTAATGTTGCTAGAGGTCTAGGGCAAGCAGAAAGGGCTTTGGTCTGTGGCTTTTTTTTCAGAAGTTTGGTTTGGATTTACAAGCCACTCTTAGAAGGTAGAAATAAATATTTTTAAAACCCAGTAAGGATGGAAATGAAGTCTTAGATCGAAAAACCCATGTCCTAGAACTACACTGCTGGACCAGCTCTATATGGAAAAGCGCCCCCAGAGGTGACGTCTAGAATTGCACGCAGTGGGAACATCTGAACAGACTGCTGGGACACTCTGGACCCATAACCAGGAGCTTCTCAAACTGGCTTTCTTGTTAGTTCATATGCTGTGTTTCTTTTGGAAAATTCTCTATCTTCTCTAAGAGTCCATTTTCTCATTTGGAGATGAACTCTGTTTCTTTTCAGCAATCCTATTCTACACAGGCAGGATGGGGGCCTTCCACGGCAGGGCTGCGTCCCACGCCTAGGGCGACCCCGGCCGCCTGCACTGAGCACAGAGAGCAGTCTGCCAGCTTCTAAGAAAGAAGCTTCTCCACTCCTAGTGAATCCTTGTAAAATGTTAAAACAGCAGCAGATGGGAGATCTGATACCTTTCTGATGTTAGATTTAGTTCCTTTCTTGATTGGAGATTCCAACGATCCTTTAAAAGTGAGCCTAAGAAAGAAAGCTTTAAAAGGACATACACTGTTTTCTCAAAATCTAATTTTCCCTAAACTATGAACCTTTTCTAGATAGATCAGTTTCACCTACGTAGCAGCTTGTTGATTTGAAACATATACACTTGGCCCCTTAATGTCTAATTTGCTCAAGAATTTCTGGATGTAAATTTTCATAAGATTCCAGGAAGCTACCTTGCAGTATAGCCAGTTTCCCAGAACCTAAAACAAATTAGATTAATCATGCTAGAAACGAAATAAAAGTGCCTTGTTGGGGCCTGTTTGGGCAAGCCCAAATGCTCTCTCCTGTTGGCCAAGAGGAAAAGAGCGTCTGGAAGGGCTTAGCTGCCACCCACCCTGTGCGAAAACAGAGCCGTGCCTCTCTGAGCATCCATGCGGCTTCATTTCAGATGACTCTCCAAGTATTCTATCAGATGCCAGCATCTTGTTCTCTTCAACGAGAAAATAAACAACAGGCACAGCTTTCGGTGATTTTTATTTGTGATAAGTGTGATTTTGGAACACCGGGGCTCAGAACGACCAAGGCTTTGTTTTCCTTAACGATCATCCAGCAGAGCTATTTTTCTCCTGTCCTTGGTGTGCTGGGCATCCTTCCCCACCCGCCCTCCGGTTCTGTACTCCTGTCAGGACTGGCATCTCGGTGTACATGGGGGTATTTACAAGCCTCGGAGAACGCGTGGGTCTGGCAGCGCCTGGCACTTGATGTGTTCTTGTTGATTTCTTCCTTGCAACGGCATGAACTCCCGCGTGTCCCAGAACAGCCGGAGGAGCCCCGCCCGGGGCCATGTGTTCCTGACCGCGGGCTGCCAGCCTGCACAGAACCCGACTCACCGCTGCACGAGGCGGAGCTGGTTCCCAGGCGCTGTCACTCGATCTCTCCCCTGCTCTCGCCAGCATTCAGGAACTGAAAATATTTACTTTGTGTTGGCTCGACAAAACCCAGTAAATAGCAACCTTTGCAGGGCCCAGAACACATGCCAAAGGAGCGGAGGGAGGAGGGTCCAAATGGCCCTAGTTATGCTTACAAGAGGGGTTTTCTGGGATGCGAAACCCAGAGGCACCCCAGTCTCAGATTTCTTTTGCCTCTGAAGTCAGCATTTACTGACCCTGGCTTTGGAACCGAATAAAAGTATGATCTGCACCCTCATTTTCATTTCTACATCTCGTTCTGTGAAATGTAGCTAAAAAGGGTTTTCAAATCATTTTCCCTGTTTCTAATTAGGGAATTGGTCATTTACTCAACGAGTCATTTAATACATTTTTACCGAGCTACCAACACTTTCTGGGATCTATTCTGGGTGACAGAGATTCAATAATGAACAAAAGAGAATCTCAAACCTCAAGAAAATAAATCAACAGAATCGTTTCAGATTGAGACACCAGATATGAAAGAAACAGACTAGGGGGCTTGATGGTAACGGTGAAGCTGGGATAGATAGGGAATTAGAGCAGGCTTCTCTGAGATGCTGTGGATAAGACCTCAGAGTGCAGGGGCCAAGTGAATGAAGCATATGGGGGAGAAGGTATCTATATCACTGACTCACTACTGTATTTTTTCAAGCTGTTGGTCCTCGCTACCATCACGTCAATTTTTTATTCTTGTATGTGATGCTGCACCTGTTTAATCACCAAGAACATGAAAATGCTGGCCATAAGCAGAATTCCTTGAAGTTAAGCAGAAAGCAACATGGAATGTTGCCAATATCCTCCAAAGCCGTGGTGAAACGGTGCAGCCCAGGAGGCTTGGCGACCCTAAGACACATGGCCCCAGGACAACCTGATCGAAATGCTAGGTGTCACATCCTACACTTCTTTGGAATCCTAGTCTTAAGGAACTCCAAGTCATCGGGGTATGGCAGCTCTCCAAGGGAGCCCAGAGCCAATGTAAATTGAGTTGATCCTTGGCATCATGCAAGATGGCAAGTGTAGGGCTGGAAGCTTTTGGACCTGGGTGGGAGTTCTGCCTTTTCTCCCGGTGTCCTTGGGAAGGTGACTTGCCCTCCTGAGCCTCTGCTTCCCTGTCTGTGAAATACTATGGGACAATATTTGAAACAAATCTCTGGTGTATTTTCCAAAACTGCATGGCAACTTTTCCATTTCATTAAGTGAACAGAGTCTTCTTAAACTAGAAACCTATGCAAATGAAGACCTGGGGTATCATCACCCAAATAGTGGCTTCTGGTCTGAGCACTTGTCATCTGAGTCGATGAATTTTCAACATCAGAATGGTAAGTAGGGAAAAGGAGCAGAAATTCTCTGAGGGCATTCCAGAGAGAATTACACTTAGAAAAGAGAACTGCTTTTGTCTTTCAAGGGTGAAGTTGGCTGGGAAAACGGGGGATACAGTCAGATCCAGCTGGCTCAGGTAGGGGCACCAAGCACCCGCAACTCTTGTGAATTTTGTCTCAAGTTCTCTTCCTGTTTCCAGCAGCGTTTGCTGGCACAGTCCTGCGTGCTGTGATTTCATCCTGGGGGCTCCTTTAAGATTCCTTCTGGCTCTTGAGAACCATATTGACAAAAGCTGGGTGATTTTGTTGTCATTGGGTTCAGGAGACCTCTGTCTCTTCTTTTGTAAAATGAGTTACAGCCTCTAAAGGATCACCGGTTTCTTCACACACTAACATTAACCACGAACAAGATTCTCTAAGTGTAATGTTTCACGTAGAACTTGCTGCTCTATGTAAGGAAATAAATGGCCAGGGAAGCTAGTTAATTTCTCCTGCCACTAGAAAATGGCTTTCCTTTGGACTAAGACATCAGTGAATTTTCCTGTCTATAGTGGCTTTACAACATCAGTCAGACTATTATGCTTTTTTCTCTCTCAAAGTAGAATTATTTATTAAAAATTAAAGAATGAATTATTTAGTGCCTAAAGAGGTAACAGTACAGGAGTGTTTTTTATAACTAAAATTGTCAAGATACAATGAGGAACAATGTCTCTTTGTGTATTTCTGTGCCAATTGATGTGGTTACCAATTCTATAACTTTATAATAATTTTTGTCTCCTTGTAGGACACACTTCTTGATTTTGTTTTTAAAGGTTGCCTTAGTGCTTCTGGAATTTTTTTACTGTAATACGTGGATTTTGTGTCACGTTCCACACAAAAAGAAGTTGCCTGGATTTTTAATAGAATTATAGTAAATTAATAGATTATGTAATATATAATATATTGATAGATTATAGTAAATTAATAGAGGGAAGATTTGTATCTTTATGATGTTAGTTTCTCCTCCAAGGACTTGATAATGTCTTTTCATTAATTTAGGTATTTAATAGCATTTTAAATATTATTTATGTTTCGTAATACAGTTGTTGCTAAGTACTTTGAATATTCATGCTACTTTGCAAATGAGGCTACCCATCAATATATCTACCATCTGGTTATCTCTATATATGAATTAGTGCCGTTAATTTTCTTAGTAATGTTGTCTACTAACTTGTTGGTTGCCCACCTTACTGAATATATATATACATAGCTCAGATACACACCTATGTATATTTGTATATGTATTTGTATATGTATAAACATGGACTGGAAAAGCAACATAGCAGGGTCATGGCAGTGACTGTGATAGTAATTTCCAGCGGGAGAGGAGGGATGAAGGGAAGGAAATTGAAGTAGAGAGACCAACGAGAAAGAGAGGGTACCAACTTCAGCTGTAATATTGTCATTGCTTTCACTAAAAAGAAACCGAAGCCTAATTGACAATGTGTTAGCATTTATTCATTGTGAATTTTAGGTATGCAGGTATTTGTTTGTTACACCCTGAACCTTTCTGAGTTTTTAAAAACTGAAAACAAAGAAGTTTTCCGTTGCTTGCACTACATAGCAGGCTGCCCTCTACAGTACCTGCTCCCAACGTCACTTACAGATCACCTGTCTGTACACATGGGGACTTTCACTCTCCGGGCTCCACCCCACTGCCCTTCAGCCCCTATCACTGTCAAGAAGCATCCTTTTCACTGACCTTTTGATCACCTGTCCCCCCACCTTTCCACCAGAACAGGAGCTCTGGGAGGCAAAGTCCCAAGCAGCCCTCTTCCTGGCTCTGTTATGAGCTGCAGAGCAATGCCTGGCGCCCGCGAGGGGCTCGCCTGCTGAATGAGTGAGCGCTGCCCTTGGAAAGCAGAGAGTAATGCACATCCCGAGCTGCCCTGTCAGCTCTTGGATGAGCTACTCGCAGCTTCTTTTCAGGGTCAAAATGGAAAAAGTTCTCTGTTTTCAGGAAGGAACAAAGATGAGGTTACGCACTCTTCTTGAATTTGTGAATTACTGCATTTTTCCCACTCAGGAGAAAGGTCTTTGGAAAATCAGGTTGGGACATGACTCTGACTGACTTGGCTGCTTCTCCCCCACCTGGGTCCCCCTCCCACTGCCCTGGCAAAGCACTGCCCAGGGGGGCCCAGTGGATTCTGTAAGTCCCTCACAAACTCTGTTTCTTTTTTTTTTTTAATGGAAATATATTTGATTTACAATATTGTGTTAGTTTCAGGTGTACAGAAAAGTGATTCAGTTATATGTATTATATTTTTCAGATCATTTTTTCATTATAGGTTATTACAAGATATTTAATATAGTTCCCTGTGCTATACAGTAAATCCTTGTTGCTTATCTGTTTTATATACAGTAATGTGTATCTGTTAGTCCCATATTCCTAATTTATCCCTCCACCCTGTCCCTTTCCCCTTTGGTAACCATAAGTTTGTTTTCTATGTCTATGAGTATGTTTGTTTTTTAAATAAATTCACTTAGTAATATTTTTGGGATTCTATATATAAGTGATATCATACAATGTTTGTCTTTCTCTATCTGACTTACTTCACTTAGTATGATAATCTCTAGGTCCATCCATGTTGCTGCTAATGGCAATATTTCATTCTTTTTTATGGCTGAGTAGTATTCTATATATATATATATATATCCCACATCTTCTTTATCTAGTCATCAATTGATGGACACTTAGGCTGCTTCCATAAAGGCCTCTGTTTCTTAAAATTTCCAAGTACTCCCTTGCTTTTCTCTGGACATTTAAAAACATATTAAAAGAAAATAAGGGGGTAGTCGATGAATGAAATGGGTGAAGGGGGTCAAAAGGTGCAAACTTCCAGTTATAAAATAAATATATTTTATTTATTACCTGGGAGTGCAGTATACAGCATGGTGACTACAGTTAATAATACTGTATTACATGTTTGAAAGCTGCTAAGAAAGTAGGTTTTAAAGTTCTCATCACGAGAAAAAAGATTGTAACTATGTGTGGTGACAGATGGTAACTAGTCTTTCCATGGTGACTGTTTAATAAAACATACCGATGTTGGATCATTATCTGGCACACCTGAAATTAATATGAAGTTATATGTCAATTATACCTCAATTTTAAAAATAAAATAAAATAGGAAAAAAAATTTTAAAGCTAAACATTGTGATTTTTGTCACATGAAAAGAGACAAACTGCTAAAATTGATGACTTTATCAATCTGTTTGCCCTTGTGTTATTTTTTTAATACATTTTTTGAAGTAGAGTCAGTTTACAATGCTGTGTGCTTCTGTTATTTTTATTATTCCTTATTAACCTTGGATAGTCACCTCCCAGTTGTTTGAGTTATATTTGTGTTTTTAAAATCTTATTTAAAGTGAGCCGTCGGTATAAAACATTGAACCATTTTTTAAGGATAATGTTCTTTAAAATGTTCATTATTTATCTGGCTCAAAAACATACACTGACTAGTGCTAGACCTTGACCAACGCCATGTCAAGGTGCTTGGTATGATATGGTGTATAATTTTTCTGGCATGACCCTGTGTTTTAAAGACCTAACTGTGAACGTGCAAGTAGAAAAAATGAAATGGCGTGTGCTCTTTAAAGCTTCCAGGTGTACAGCAGCCGAGTTTCCATCATCAGGACCACTGTGGTACGTGATTCGGGGAGAATTCTCCTCCAGCAGGAAAGGAACAGAGCAGAGTCCACTTGTACCCTGGCCCTGAGCCGCTGAGAATGAGGAAGAGGCTGGAGCAGAAGGGCCATTTGTCTTTGTTATTAGGAAATAAATCACCCTTTGTTTTCCTGGCCAAACTCCAGGAATGTCATTATTACCAAATAAATTGTGTCGTTACAAATCAATCAAGCCACCTTTAATTTAAATGTGAATTACTTTAATTGTCTGGGTTTCAAACTTGATTCCACCCCATGGAAACAAATGATTAGATACATAGATCATTCAAACTCTACATTTGGTACAAAACTGTCTACAAAAGCAAGGGTTTTTTGTTGTTCTTGTTGTTTTTTAAGATTAAGCAACAAACTAACTCATCATTCGATATTCTCTCTTAATAAAGGGGGTACCCCAAAATTTTCCTTGTGAGTATAAGATCGATGTGGCAAGAGGTTAAAAGCTATCTTTCTCAGAATATGGCAAAAATTACAGACTTGGAGAAACCACGAATGAGGTATTTATGTCCGATTAGCATTTGCATATTTGAAGATCTGTCCTTTACTGATAAAGGAATCAGAGGTGTAAGATTTCGTGAATATTTGGAGGAAATTTCCTAAGGACTTAAAAGATTGGGTGGATGGATAGTTACTTTTAACCAAGTTTCAATCTACTTTTTGCTGAACAGGAAAATTATAACTAAAACAGCCCTGGTTTTAAGTTCTGCTGTGGGGATTCTTCATGTGGTTCATAATTTCATTCGTGGAGTTATCGGCAGCATAGCCAGGATTTCGGAATTAATGACGATACTCAGCGAAAAGAGTGCCCGGTTTCCCCTCTGGGTTCGCGGTGGGTTCTCACACTGTCCTTTCTCTGTGACCTCTCTCCCACCTCTGACCTCCTCTCAGTTTTCACCCTTGCTTTAACAATTGATTTATGATGGGCCCATGGAAGGGTCAAGCCCACTTTTATGGTTTGCTTAAAATATTTCTTTTAGAGTGAGCATCAGAAGTGGTCTTCAATCCCTGCTAAACAGTTTCCCCTGGACCTCAAAAGAGGTCTTTACTGCCCATCACTGCACCTTATTTATATCTTTTGTCCTTGTGAAGAGAAACTCATTAAATAAGGCAATTTTGAAACTTTTACCAAAATGAATAACTTATAAAAGATGTGGGATTAGCTTTTTTTTTCTCCCCCCAACAAGAATGTCTCTGTCTGCATCTGTAACTCAGCAGAGGGAAGTGTAAGGAAGAGAGCAGAAAAAGCCCCTGAGAATCATTATAAGCCTAGGATGATTTCTTTTACGGGATCTCTTTTTCTCTGCATTTGACAGTTTGATCTCTGCTGGCACCAAGGTCCGCGCGGCCGTTGGCATACCCTTACATTCATTGCATCGACAGTAAATTTCGCCCTTTTGTTTAATCAGACTTCCTGTTTTGGTTTCAACATACTAAACAATTGCCAAATTTAGAAATGCTTTTTTTTTTTTTTTAACTCTGGGTAATAGAAGGGCCAATTATTTCTATTTTTATTTTATTTTATTTTTACACTTTGAAGATTCAGAAAAATAGAAAGAAACTTGAAAGATAGAACACTACTTGTTTTTAAACATAGATACGATCTGAAAGATCAAATAGTGCCTTAAAAAAGGAGGGTTTAAGCCAAGATTTATGGCCTGAGAATTAATACACTCTTAATATTCTACTTTGGACCTCAGCACTGGAATTTAGATTGCCGTGAGTTTTTTGCCGCTTTAGTGTGCTTCTGTTAAACAGCACCAGATGATACTTCCATAGATGGCTTCCCCAAACTTATTGATCTACCCCCTCCTCGGTCATTAAAAACGTGATTTATTAGTCTGACATTTTTAACAGGGCAAAGCTCAGAGGTTTATTAGAATGGAGTTCTCACTTCCACGTTGCCTTCGGCAGCTACCAGGGCTCCCAAGCCATCAAGATAACTACGTGGCTTTCTAAGCAGAAGTCAGCTTTTTCTTTGTTTAATTTTTTTTTTTAATGAAATGGTAGCTTCTACAGATTTAAAAGTGTTTTATACCTATTACATAGCAATGAATTAATTTTTCTCATTTCACCCTTCTCTTTCATGGAGATGTCCCTCCACCCCAACTCCCCACCCCGCCCCCATTTAACACCGTCATTTCCTTAGTGTGCGGCTTGGCAGGACTCCAGGAGTGAGCAAACTTGAACCCAAGGGTCTGCTGCCAAGAGTCTGTGTGATCTCAGACAAAAGCGTAGGTCCCTGACCCACTGTCTTCCTCGCCCGGGGAAGGGGACCCAGCCGCGAAATAGGAGTCTGTCATGCGTGAAATCACAAATCCAGCCACCTAAGTGTGACTGTCCTGGTGGAGGAAAATCGTCCAAATTAAGAGGCTGTGGTCTGTATCCTAAATTCCTGGTCATGGATCTCTATGAATGAGAGCCAACATGTGTGCCCACCATCAAACGGAGATTCATCTGTCTGGATTCTGGCTGGTGCCCAGGAGAGTAACGTGTCAGCAGCAGGGGGTATTCAAATGAAGGGATGCTGTGGGGCTGAATTCCTGCCCCGGATTTGAACCTTCTGTCCCACCAAGTTCTGTGGCTCCTTTTCCTCCCGTGTCTTCCTGTACTGCATGTCTAATGTGCCCGGATTTTATTAGGAGGCATTGAATAAGAGAAGAAGGAGGAGCTGGAGGAGGAAGAAGAGGAGAAGAAATCAAGAGAAAGAGATATGGTTCTTTTGACGTTATCCTATTAGCCGCCACACCACGTTTATAGCACAAACCCAGAATATTAGCTTCACATCTCCCAGAGATTGTTTGAATCCAAGTCCTTTTGTTTGCATTCACATCAATTACAGGCACAAGCACACAGCCGGAGACACTAGGGGAAGAGGGGAACTCAGCCCAGGTCTGAAGTTAGATCTACTGCTAACAAGAAACGACTGCATTTGAGATCTGCTACGATGTGTGTTCTAAGGTACCACAGCTTTGGCTGAATTTTTAAACTGATGCTTTTGAAGCAAAAAGTGTGGTACAGTACTCTCTCTAATGAATTATAAAATGCCTCCCGTGCTTTTAACCTCCTTCTAAACTTTCCACTTTTACTTCCTCCTGGCAAGTAAATGCAGTGGACGTGCCAGTGGTCACTACGGGGAAGCACCGTTCACCTCTCTTCTGCAGCTGTGGGTCGCCCTCTGATGGGGGTTGCTCCAGGAGGGAGGTGAGCATCGGATGGCCCCGTGTTTCCCTCTTTCTCAGCCAAAGGTGTCCTGGTCCAGACCGGATATGTGGTCCTTCCAGCAAGGGACACTTCACAGAAGCGGGATGGAAATGGAATTTGGCTTTGGGTTCACATTCTCGTCCTTACTGTGAGGTGTGGCCTCAGGGAGGACCTGCCCTGTGTCACATGTTCCAGGGTCACACAGACCTGAGTTTAATTTTTGGCTCAGTCGACATTCTTAGCTACACGAACTTGAAGGCGTTTCTCAGTCTCGCTGAGCCTCCAGTTGCTCGCCTATGAAATGGTACCAGTCGTCTTCTTTCGGCCAAGACAATTCTGGTTAGCACAGAAGGTGTGGCCGGTGGGGGTTCTGAACACCGGTACTGCCTCTGAGTTCCGCTGAACCTCCACTCACAGCGCGCCCACCCGAGTTCTGCGCCCGTGGGGTCTGCAAAGGCTGAAGGCCAAGGGGGAGGCAGCCACGCCCACTGCACGTGGCGCCTCTGCTGCCGCTCATGCTCCGTTGTCCCTGCAGACTTCACTTAACAAAACAAGTTCAAAGAAACAATGATTAGGAATTAACACGGGGCGACAGCGGAACATTAAACCAGGCCTGGGACCCTCTGAACGTGCCCCCGTGTGAAAATGCCAAAGTTGCACATTCAGTATGTGGGTTGTGGTCAGCAGACATTGCCAAATGTTCTCCCTGGGGCAACATTAGCCCTGATTAAAACCAGTGGGGTGTGGGACACCGTGGGCTGAGCTCATGGCCACGATAAAACAATATAATCATAATGGATTTGAAGTGTGCTATTCGACTGAGGCGGGCAAGGGCAGCCTGACCAAGTATGTAAAATTGGAGTGAGTTTTGGAAATTCCCTGACCTTATTTATTTATTCATCTCTGATGGTTCATGTATTTGCTTTGGCAAAACATGGTTTTGAAGATGTTTTGACTTTTTCTTTAGTACATCATATTCATGGAATGTTTTAAGTTTTGCCTAATGAAAGAAAAAACAATTTGTCAGTTTGTATACCAACTAACTGAAATAGAAGTTATAACAAAACTTGACTAATTGGACTGATTATGTCTGTATTTTACTATACAAATTTTAATCATGGATGAAAAATTCTGAGCAATTCTGTACTTTCCCAGCAGATACATTGCACTGTAAAATTCCCAGTTTCTAGATGTTGTTAATCATAATATGGAGTCTATGAAGGTGCACAGTCCCCTTCTCTTTTTACCAAAGTCTAAGTGAAGGAATAAGGATTAACATGAACGCAAGGACTCCGCCATGCTGAAGGCTTGGCACAAATAGTGAGTGCAAATATTAAGTTGAAATATGAATATGAAAAAATAATCAGACAACAAAGTTCAACATCCTTTCAATCTCTTTAAGGATTCTCTGTATAAACACAAACAGGGGTAGATGAAGAGAGGACTAAATGAGGATTCAAAACACTCTGGTTTAAATCCCAGCTTCTTCCATTTACCTTTCTGCACCTCTGTCTCCTAATCTCTACCAATGGTAATAAGCCCTATTCTGTACCCTCAAGGCATTGCATTGGCTGTAAGCACTGAATAGTAATGTGTGAAGGAGCTTTGTTAACTACAGCAAGTATATGATTATTTAGTATTCTGTTGTTACTAATTACATCAGGAGGATCTGAATGACCTATGGATGTAATCAAATTTTTTCTAGACTATCTCTGAAAAGACAAGTTGTCATGTATTAGTTAGGGTAAGTGGTGTTGGTTGCTGTAACAAATAGTCCTCAAATTTCAGTGATTTAACACAAGCGTGTTTATTTCTTACTTGTGCTCCAGTGTGATGCATGTCAGATGGCTCACCTGTGTGACTCTCGTTCACGCTGTGACTCAGGGACCCAGGCTTCTTCCGTCTTATGTTTACTCCATCCTCGACATGTAGCTTCTACAAATGCTGCAGCATGGCAACAGTGGGAGTTGAGAGATTCGTGCAGAGGATTTCTATGGGCAGTCCTGGAAATATTGTGCATAACATCTGCTCACATAATATTGCCCAGGATGCAGTCAAATGACCTCAGGCTAACTGCAAAGGTAATTGAGAAAGAGAGTCTTAATGTGCACCCAGAAAGAAAGAACAATATTTGGTAAGTATCTAGTCTCTGCCACATTTTGGGAATAAAATGATGGTCCAACATAAGAAACAATGTTATTTTTACTTCCCTATAGAAAGAAAACTCTGAAGAATCATTGTTTATCACTTAAACTAACATCTAGTTAGACTTGGGTTTGAGTCCCAGGCTCTGTTTTACTAGAGGGATGAAGTAGTTTTCATATTTGAGCTAGCCTTTAGGGAAACATTTATTTAAATAATAATATTTGATTATATTGATGAAATCAATGATATTAGCTGTGCATTTGTTATGTATATTGAGTGCAAATGTAGGAATTCTGTGGAGGCCAGTACCCACACACAGACGTGCACACACACACACGCGCACACAGGCTCCAGCCCCTTATCCCAAACCCAGGCTCTAGGAACTATAAAGAGGTAGAGAGTCAAAATTAGCCGCCAGTAAAACAACATGAATAAAGCTGGGAAATCCACAATTAAGTGCTGAATTGTAAGGTTCTGACTACAAGGCACAGCTTGCAAGCTCTCAGCTTCTCTGCTGAGCCGATCTCATTTTATTTGAACCACACAGGGTTTTGTTTTCCAAATCTGAACTGACATTTTCCAAATCTAAAGATTTTACTCTAAAATTTGCTTGGATAATTAGAAAATCTGGCAACACTGGGCTGGCATTCTCCCATGGTAGCCACAGAAAGAGTTGTATGGTAGTTGGCCCCCCGAGATGGGGAAGGCCTCTCTAGTTTTCCACAGGCCACACCACTCCCTAATGGGACCCACAGTAGGGAATCATTGATCATCATTTGTCACATGATCACCATGTTGTTTTCCTCTTATTTAAAAAATATTTCTCTATACTCATATCATTATCAAAATTAGGAAATCACAAATAGAACAACAAAATCTTGCGTCTCACGATATGTATGAGACAGTGAACATTTTGCAAGGCTGAAGGATATTCTTTTTTTTTTTTGACATTTTTTATTGATCTATAATCATTTTACAATGTTGTGTCAAATTCCAGTGTTCAGCACAATTTTTCAGTCGTTCATGGACATATACACATTCATTGTCACATTTTTTTCTCTGTGAGTTATCGTAACATTTTGTGTATATTTCCCTGTGCTATACAGTGTAATCTTGTTTATCTATTCTACAATTTTGAAATCCCAGTCTTTCCCTTCCCACCCTCCACCCCCCTGGTAACCACAAGTCTGTATTCTCTGTCTGTGAGTCTATTTCTGTCCTGTATTTACGCTTTGTTTTTGTTTGTTTGTGTTTGTTTTTGTTTTTTAGATTCCACATATGAGCGATCTCATATGGTATTTTTCTTTCTCTTTCTGGCTTACTTCACTTAGAATGACATTCTCCAGGAGCATCCATGTTGCTGCAAATGGCGTTATGTTGTTGGTTTTTATGGCTGAATAGTATTCCATTGTGTAAATATACCACATCTTCTTTATCCAGTCACCTGTTGATGGACATTTAGGCTGTTTCCATGTTTTGGCTATTGTAAATAGTGCTGCTATGAACATTGGGGTGCAGGTGTCATCCTGAAGGATATTCTTAAACATTTCCTGTGCAAAAAGATTGTGCCTGCATCCCCCAAAATATAACCTGCACCTGCTGTACATTATCAGCCTGGCCTGGTAGCCACTTAAAAAAATACATTTTAGATACCATAAAATTCCCCTGTAGGAAGTGTACATTTCAATAATTTCAGTGAACTTTTTGAGATACACAACCATTGTCACAATCAGAACTTTCAGAGCATTTCCATCACCCCCAAAGTTACCTTGTGTTCACCTAGTCGTTCTCTGCACCCACCCTCAGCCCCAGACAACCACGGGTCTGCTTCCTTTCTCTATCCAAGACACACAGGAGGTTTGAAATGATGCTCTGAGCGCCACAAGGTGTTCCAAGAAGGACCACTTCATGAAAAGGGGCAGATTTTGACAATTTGTATAGATGGTGACAAAAGGGAAAAGTATTGTGGGGCTGCTGTCATTCTTGGCTTAACAGCTCTTTGCAACCCCAGATTCTTCCATGGAATAATGTCACTAATGGCCTGAAGATTGACAAGGTAACTTTTCTTTGAATTTGTGATCTAATAAGTGAAAATTTTGGGAAAAAAAAGATACAAATCACATCACATGACTAGACATGTTTTTCATTGTTCCTTAGAAATAAAATAATACAAATGGATAATAAACAAATCAAATGTCTCCATTGGGCATGTCTTCTCTCCACCTGGTGGAGACTCAGAGGTCCTTGAAAACGCAGAGCAAATCATCCATCTTCATAGAACCATCAAAGATCACGCTAACTCCAATAAATCCTCTTTTCAGACCTCAGAACATTTATAATGTTCTGTACCCTCTCATTAGGATAATTGATTGAGGTTTCTCCTATAATTCTTCAGTAGTTTCCTGTGCTGTTCAGTTCTTGTCTTTGTATAATTTAGTTTGACATGTGTTTATCACATCACCCTGAATATCATTTCCTTTATGTTTAGGGACAATTACAGTTTCTTCAGCATTTTTGTATTCTTTGCACAAAACCTTTATCCTGTCATTCCTGTAGTAGGTGTTTAATAAAACTTGTTGGCGAACAAATGTCACTTTTGAAATATATTTAAGGATTATAATTTAGTGATTCTGCAGCATTGAACGCAATAAAAATAAAATGAGTTGGTTTTGTCAATATAGAAAGGATTTAGCAAGGGTTTTTTTGTTTTTTCTTTTTCCTTTCAACATTGCAACTAAGACCCCTGAAACCGCCCCAAACAAGCAGTTAGTCTGCTCATTTTAGTATCTTAACAACTGAATTAGATCAATGATTCAATTTAATCCATTGTTCACAGCTTAGCCATTTAATCAATTAAAAAAGGAAGTCTGGGCCAGCCACTTTTCTATTGCTTCTGGGTGTTTTGTTTTTGTATTCTTTCTGTTGCTATCTTGGTGTCCCTCTATGGCTTTGTGCCTACTTTTCCCATCTCTGCTTGAGTCTCTCAATTTCTCTCTCTGTCTCAATCTCTCTCTTCCCGTCCCCCTCTCTCCCTGTGTCTCTCTATCTCTGTCTCTATCGCTTTCCTCTGTCCTACCCTCTTGTCCGATTGCATCTCTGCTGTGGCCTGTTTAGTGCTGGGTCTCTGTCTGGCCCTTGCACTGTGAGCATCCTCCAAGTTCAGGACATTTTCAGTGTGCCAGCACTGGCTTGCCTCATGCAGCAAGCTCAGGAAGTCATTTGTGGATTCAAAAGAGGTCATATGAGACGTATAGGCAGCCTTTAACTTCCCATTAAGATATTTGTGCTAATATAACAAAATGAAAAAAAAAAAAAAGACAAGGTGAAGAAAGAAAAATAGTAAACTCTTCAAACAGAATAACTGAAATATTTTAGAACATATGAAAATGCCACATCATAAAATCTTAATCTTTGCTTTGACCCAAGTGGAATTTACTTAGCAAAGGCCATTTACTAGGAAAGAGTCTATAGATTTGAATGAGCTGCAATTTTGTATGAAAAGTGTGTCATTCACCCTCTTTTTTGATGTTTCTCTCTCAAAAATACAAGGACAACGCTTTTTAAAAATCTGTAAAATCATCTTTTGGGGCCCAGGTTGTAAGCTGATTGAAGAAAATACACTACAAACAGGATTTCTCTTTTAAATGTAATTTTTTTCACTCACATCTGATATTCTCTATCAACATACTTTGACATCTTGCAAAAAAAATTTTTTTCTCAAAAAAATAAGTGCACCTTCCAGGGAGAAAAGAATTATACAGATGTTGCATCCTCTCCCCACCGCAAGACTGTCCCCCCAAAACCCCCGAGCTTTCCCACTACTTCGTATTCATTAATTAGTCTGAGGTTCCCTCCGTGTTCCGTTTACAAAGCTACTTAAACCCACGCACCCATTTAACATATTTATGACCCCAGTTTTCTTTCTGTTCTCTGAGACTGTACCGTAATTGTTCTCCGGACCCAGGGACTGCAGAGAGCCTTCCCTGCTGAAAAGAGACAACATAAAGAAGGAAATGAATGTGTGCGGGTTGAATACCTTCAACAAAACGACTGGGTGCAGTTTGGCCCCTGCCCCCCCTCCTCCCGGGGTCACTTTAATTGAGTGGAGCCTCACCCTCTATTGAGTGTATGGGAGACTATTAACTCTTAACAACACTCTGTCTCAGGTTATTTATTTATTGCTTAAATGATTTGTTATTGCTTCTTGAATTTAATACACCCTCTGGGAACCAAGATGGCGGCATCATGTTACAGAAAACCTACAAGTTATTTTAAAACTGTAATTGACGTTTTACGAGAGCCGTAAAATCTTTCTGAACAAATAACTTACCATTAGTCAGAAACTTCAGCAGGAGATCTGTAAAATTAAGGATCGGGGAGAACAGTACTGTACTTGTGTGTCTGTCTGCCTGTGCGCTGGGGAGGGTGGGGCAGGAGGCGAGCAGAGAAGCAGCAGAGAAATTCCCACTGATTGTTTCGCGGGGCTTCCCTGCCTCTTGATTTAAATCATCGTGCTTTTGAGTCAGAGGACTCTGGGAAATGGTGCCGAGGATTCCCAGAAAGGATGAACTGCATTCGATGAGCACATTTTTTTTTTTTTAACAGATCTCAGGTTGAGCTGCTCTCTGCTCAAAAGCCAACAATTTTAGAAAGAAGTATTGGTAGAAAGGAAAGGTGCTTTAATCAGAAAAGCCGGCAATCTGGGCAGATGGTGGACTCCTGTCCAGAAACCATCTCTGAAGATTCTGCTCAGCCATGACAGTTCTTAAAGTGGAAAATGGGGGGAAGAATCTGAGTGAGCCCTGGGGGCAGAGGTTGGGTTCTGCATGAGTCTCCATTGTGCGCAGACTGGCTGACTCCCTTCAGATGCTATTCTGCTCCCCCCTTCACCGTGATCTGCCCACAGGACTGCTAACGGGGCTCTTGGGGGTAGGTAGAGAGCTAATCATTCTTTAACTACTTAATTGTTCATTCTTACTACTTCTTTTTATCTAGAAAAAGAATCAACAGTTTAGGCAAGGCATGGTGAGCATTCAGGAGAGCCTACGTCAGGAGTTAGTTTCAATTGCATGGTGAGCTCAATCCTAAAATTAGGTGCTTTTAAGGTTAGAGGGGGCAGAAACGGGCAAACAGGAAAGGCACAAAAGAGCTGTTTCAATTTCAGGTGACCACCTCAGGTCTTCAATTTTGCCATTAATTGAAGCCCTTCCTGGCCAGACACCAGTGTAGTCCACTGTGGCTGTGCTGCCCAGCTTAGCTGGGCCAGCGTTACCAGTTAGAACAACCTTCTTGGGCTGAGTCCCAATCATACGTGGATTCTTCAGACTTTCATAAGAGCTATGAGAGCCCATCATTGACAGGTTTGGACCATCCTGTTTCCTGGCCCAGCTGAGTTTAGTATTTTTGGCATTGCTTTGAGATCATAATAGGAAAGGCTGGCTGTAAAATCCACAATTCTGACAATAGTATGTGCTAATGTTCTATTTCATGGGATGCTGAGTGGACATGCCAATGACAGCCCCTTCCAGGATTGAAGCACTCACTCCCCCAGTGGTTCTGTCCAAATATTAATAATGATACAAATAAATCCAAGACATATTATCAGGAGCAATGAACCACGTGTTGCCCTTAGAGACAAACGCCATTTGGAGAAAGCAGTACGCCACTGGGAGTTGGCAAAGAGGCCAGCAGTGGGGTTTGTCTTCTCACAGCATCATGCCAGACCCCAGCCCCACTGGCATCCAGCATTCCAGCAGCATCCATAGTAAGGTCTTAGGGACATCACTGAATAGACCTCTCCAAGTCCCCTGTACCATCTGCATTTGAAGGGAAAACTCTCAGGAAAGGAGGGAGAGACCACTAGAAGCATTTTAGGGAAGGCTTATCTATTGGTTGGTTTTGATGCTTGTCTGTTGGTTGGTTCTGATGTTTGGTGAATCATTTCAAATCATTTTCCTCACAGGATCATCCTCTGAGTAAGGGTTGGTTCCAAATCCATTAGACCAGCTAAGCAAAGCAAAGGACTGTCACACATCAGCTTTTTTGGGTTTCAGCTGAGTTGACTCACAGTAAATAAATTTAAGAATTTTTGTCTTCATAAATACACCAGAGGTTGTTTGCCAGTGAGAGATTTATCATCAATGAACTCTCCAGTTATCTCAAAATCAACCAAAAAAGGTGCCTACCTTTAGGGGAAAAAAAAAAAAATGTTAAAATGCAAACTACAAGTTAAACTAGGGAAGGGCTACACCCATGTGATAGTTAAATAATATGACCCTCTGAGTTACCTGAGAAAAAGATAAACACTTTGATGAGAAATCTGCAAGACAGAAAAAATTAAAGCGTCGATTGGAAAGAAATACAAACCCAAGAGAAAGTACATCTGATGTATGTTTTATACATCATTATGCATAAATACAATTCTAGTGGCAAACAACGGGGACAAAAATAGGACGTGGGCACAAATTGAGGGGATATGAATCTTTCTGTACACCCTGGAAAGTTTAAGAAATGAGATGACTTTGCCCAATTCTAGCTTGACACTATGCTGAGCTGGTGCTAATTCAACTGAGTCATTTGTGGGTGTGGCAACTTATAGTTGCCCTCCAAGACATTTCATCCCACAGGCTGCACTCAGTGTGGCTTTGACAATCCTCCCCCTGAGAGATGAGGTTCACGTCCCTCCCTCTGAACCTGACTAGGCAGAAGTGATGCCCCGTGACTTCCGAGGTTAGGTCTCCCTGGGCCTCCTGGGACACCTGCTCTTGGATTGCAGGCACCATGCTGTGAGAGGAAGCCCAGATGGCCCCTTGGAGGCGCTGTGCAGAGAGGATCCAGGATCTGAAATCTCGAGCTCCTGACCCTTGGGCTCCCAACCAAACCCAGAACCAACTCTTCAGCCAGGTGAGTAAACCATCTTGAAAGTCAGTTCTCCAGCCTTAAGTCAAGCTGCTCCAGCTGACTCTGGGTGGGGCCGAGAGACCAATCGAAATTGCAGATTTATGCGCAAAATAAATGACTTTTTGTTATGTTAAGCCACTAAGTTGCGGGGTGGTTTGTCCTGTAGCAACAGATAATTAACACAAGGCCTTCCCCAGACACCCTGCAGGGCTGTGCAAACATCTCAGGGATCCCAATCAGAGCTAAATGCTGGGGGAAAGGAGCTCTGGTACTTGGGCTTCTGGTTAAAGCTGAGATCCCACTGGCCAAGCCAATGAGGGATCCTGAAGTCTAGCATCTTTGGTTCCTCTTTGGGTAGAAAATGAGCTGTGGGTACTTGTCTATCCCAAAGGACCACTCATAGCCATCCTTCCACTGCCTCAACCTCACCACTGGCGCATGGACCAGGAAACCCCATCACCTCCCTCTCTTTCCCTTTCCAAGAACCTCTTCCCTCCATCTTCTTGACTGTGTTCTCCATCCTCTCTTGTGGCAAGAGAGTCAAGGGGCCTTCTTGGAACAGAAAGGGAATGATACTGAGATGGGAAAACACACACACAAATAACTCAGTAATTTACCTGTCACATTTTAATTTTGTTTGGGAGGCCACTGAGGGAACAGAATGGTCACAAGAAAGAGAATACTATTGATAATTATAGGATTGAAAAAAAAAAAAAAACATTATGAGCCAGATGATTTTAAAGTACATTCAGGGATTAAATATTTCTCAGCGTTTATGCAAACACACATACTGTACACACATTATGGGAAATAATGCAAGACTGACTAACCTCAGGAGAGTAAAAATAGACAGCCACAGCAATAGCATGCTCAGTTAGATTTTAAAAAAGAAAAGAATACTAAACTGGGGTTCAGGAAGTGAGAATTTCCATCCTAGCTTTGCTGACGTATCCTGAGAATGTAGCAATCTGTTCCTAAGCTTAGTTTTCTCATCGGGGAGATGAAAGATGGAACAGGACCATCTTGAAGATCCCTTAAGCTCCACAATCCTATGATTCCTGTACAAGTCATGCTAATACAGGCCGGTTCAATTAAAGACCAATCTGGTTTGTTCTGTGAGAAAATTAGTTGGACTTTGGGTGCAAATGTCAGAAGTAGCTGGCACTCTGTGGAACATTGCCAAAAGGCAAATTAGTCTCACGTAACTTTGTATGTCTCTAAAGTAGCCAAGAGTAAACACGGAGATACGGGAAAGGAGTGGTGAACACATACAGGCTCTATGAACTCACGCTGAGTGATAATTAAAATAGTCCATCAGACAAAACAAACTATGGTTACCAAAGGCGAAAGGGCAGGGAGGGATAAATTAGGGGTTGGGGATTAACGGACACACACTACTGTATATAAAATAGATAAACAACAAGGTCCTACTGTATAGCACAGAGAATTACATTCAATTTCTTGTAATAACATATAATGGAAAAGAATCTGAAAAGAAATGTGTATATGTATATATATGTAGAACTGAATCACTTTGCTGTACACCTGAAACTAACATTGTAAATGGACTACACTTCAATAAAAAAAAATTTTTTTAAATAGTCCAAGATGTGGCATCATGTGTTCTAATGATTCTCTTTTAGACCCCAGTCGAGTGGGCAAATGTCCATTTACCTGTCCTTACACAAGTCTGCATGCATATAACGTGCAGTTTTGTGTAACGGTTATTGCGAGATCCCCATCAAGCAGACAGTTCACAGGTAAGTTTGATGATCATAATTTATATATTCCATCTATAGCACATGAAGAAACTCGCAATTGCTTATGTATAATGTTAGTTGTTAAGGCGAATAATAGTCTTAACCTTTTTTTTCCTTTCTTGCCCTTTGTCTAGGAAAAGTGTGTAACACACACAAAAGTGGACAAAACCCCAGGAGGACAGCTAGTGAAGAGTTAAAACATTGGGGAGTCTGAGAGGTGGGAGGAGATTTAGTTAGGAAGTAACTGTGAGGTTCAGGGTTGGGAAGGGCAAATGTGAAATGCAGAATATAACAATCAAAACTTAAGATGGTGTTGAGAGGGGAATTCTTTTTCTTCTCACACACACACACAAAGTCTTTTGACAATGATTTCCTAGTATTCTCGGATAAAATACAAGTCTAAACGAGAATTCCTGATTAAGGAACTTAATACCTCATGACAATAAATAATAATAATAATAATAATTTGGGGATGCTGACTTTGCCAGAGAGCCGATGAAATCCGCATAAATAATTTTCACATTTCTTAAAAATTAAAAAAAACAGCCCACTGAAATGATGTGTCTAAATGACATTTATAGTAGCATTGTTCATGAGTAAAATATTAGAAACAATGTAACTATTCATAAGAGGATCTGTTAATGCAGTTATGATCCGTCCACACAGAGGGATACCATGCAGCCTTTACAAAGAATAAGGAGGTTTTCTATGTGTGCTGTCGAAGTGTAGAAAGCGTGGTGCTGAACAGCGTGGTTGATGTGCGCAGTGGTTTTTGAATGTTTGCTCCATGCCAGGCTCTGGAAAGATGTACAAAGTAACTGCTAACAGTTACTGAGTGGTGGAAAGAAGCAGTCACCACAGCTAGGAGAACGTGTTTTGACCCCCACTGTGCACTCTCTTGTACCTTGTGGAATTACGTATCATGTGTGAAACAAAATTGTAGGAGAGCATACTACATACGGATGACATCCATGCCATTTTTCACACGGGAACCATAATGGGGAGGTACATACATTGTAGGACCTCCATCCCTATTCTACCTTCTGCGTCTCCTGCCCTCTTTACTCCCATTCTTCCCCTCTCTTTTGTTTAATTATCCTCAATGAGATTAACTTGAAACATGCAATGTAAAACAAACAAGCAAACAAATAAAAAACACTCCTCCAAAACCAAAAAAAAAAAAAAAAAAAAAATAGCAAAACAGAACAGTCAAGAAAAAGCTAGATAGAAATCAATCTGAATACACTAGCCTTTAGCAAAAAATTTTATAGTGACGAAAGGGGTCACTGTCTTGTCTCCATTGACCCAGCTTTCCTCACCACCATTATTTTGTATTGAAATACACAGAGGCAGGTGTGGACGTAGTCATGGATACAGGTGACTAAAACCATACCCACAGAACAGATATTCTCAAGAATGATGAGGAAGGAACTGCCAAATAAAGATGATTTCTCTAAACTTAGTGACTTTACATAAGGCTGCTGGGGACATGCATGCCCTGGGAAAGATTTATTTACTTATCTTTAGTGGAGAGGTAGAGTATTTTATGATTGTCTTAGTCCATTCTGGCTGCTATAACAAAAATCTCGTAGACTGAGTGGCTTATAAACAATAGAAATTTATTTCTTAGAATTTGGAGGCTGGAAGTCCAAGACTGCAGGCGAATTTGGTATCTGGTGAGTTCTACTTCCTGGTTCGTAGACAGTCTTTTCACTGTAATTTCATATAGCAGAAGGGGCGAGGGTGCTCTCTCAAATCTCTTTTATAAGGGTGTTAGTCTCATGCATCAGGGCTCTGCCCTCGTGACTTTGTCACTTCCCCAGAACCTCACCTCTTATTACCAACACACTGGGGATTAGGATTTCAACTTACACGTTTTTCAGGGATGTAAACATTCAGATCATAGCAATGACCTAGGAGTGGAAAGCTAGACAAGGAATGACCACATCTATATGCCTTTTTTTATATCGAATACACCTTTTTTAGGGTGGTAAATAAAGTATGTAAATAAGAGACATCTAAGGTAGTCTTAAAGGTAGATGAAATAAGGTAGATTAAAGAGTAGCAAGCTTTCACTTTTTTCGAATGGTGATGTTAATAATAATGGTGATGGTGGTAATGATGATGGTTGCGATGATGATAATGATGCTTGTGAGGACGGGTGATGATGGTGATGGTGGTGGTGATGATGATGGTGACTGTGATGATGGTGCTGTGGCTATGATGGTGATGATGATTGTGATGATGATGGTGGTGGTGGTGGTGGTGGTGGTGATGATGGTGAAGATGAAGGCTCTCTTTTATTCTTTAATCCATGCCAGTAATTGTGCAAACTGCTTTATTTACATTATTTCATTACAATCTCAGAACAATTCTATAAGACAGGAATTATCTTTATTTTCTAGACTAGAAAGTTTCAAAGAGATCAGGGAACTAAGAATGTCGCAGCTTTCTCTGTGGTATTACCAAAGTTAGTGCTGATGTAAATTGTGCAGCATACCTGAATTCAAGCAGACACCATACATGATATCCTTTCCTTTGGAACGAAAAAATCTCTTCACCAGCCCTGACAGCTCTTCTTTGAAACTGTAAATGTGAATACACCACAGAATTCCTTGTTAGCAGTTTTGGTAGTCAGAAAATGAAATGTGTTACTCCTTTCATTTTGTTTATTCTCAGGAAGTTTAGCTACAAACCAATGCCATACGGCTCTCTAAAGTCGTGCTTTCAGTGGCCTGGGGCTTTCGCTAACACTGGGAATTGCACACAATGCACAAAATAGCTCATCCTTGCACAGGGCATAGAACACGTGGGTATGCCTGGGTTACACATGCAAACACAAGCAGGTCAATTCATGTTGGCCCAGAGAGACTGAGAACCGTATCTCTACTGTCAAGTCCTCCTGAGCAGGAGTAATGGCCCCTCCTTGAAATTAATAGGGGAATAGCAGGAGTTTTCAGCCAAAAACAGCAAGGGGGAATGCGAATCCCAGAGAGAGGAACCAGGGTTGGTTGGCCCAGGTTTCTCTTCTTACCAGCACAGTCTCTCCCTTTATCTGACAAAGGAATTCTGGGTCCTATGCTGGTTAAAGAAACTGGACACAGTCATGTAGGTTAATATGCATTTGTGCAAAAGATGAAGCGATGTGTGGGTTATACTGAGGAGCTGAGATGCACCACATTCCATGATCTGCCTTCCCTCCCCCCCCCCACACCATCACAGTCAATCCAGGTCAGCAGATTTCGCGTTTACTCAGTGACTTTAAAGTGACCAGCTGTATTAATCATGGCTTTTTATTGTCTGCATTTCTGATGCTTTGACGTCATGGAGCCTTGCTGACCCTGGAGGGACTGCCCCTCCCAGGGCTCCAAGGCCTAGAGGCAGTAAAGGATACACCAGTGAGAATATCTTTCAACTGCAAACCAACCAACCCGGAGTCCATACCCACCCTCCTCCTTTACTGGATTCTCTCATTCCAGACCACTATTTCCCTGCCCTAATCACCCCAGAACCAGACTCCTGATATCTAGAGACACTCCCTACACCCCAGAGTCCACTGAAATTACTTCAACAAGCCAATCCTGAACCTGCTTGTACTGCTTTGCCGACTCCTCCTTGCAGAAACCACAATGAAGGCACTTGTCCTCGTCTTCCTCCTGCTCCCTCTGCCTCCTGACTAACCCTGGTGCTTCCCCAGGTGGCCCTGGCTGGTGCGGCATCCCCCAGACCCCCAACCTTGGGAACTGTAAGCAACTATCTGTCCACTGGTATTCACTTTCTGATCTGTTGACCTCACCATTCCTGAAGGATAACAAAACCCACATTTTAAAACATCATCTTCCAGATGTGCTGAAGTATCCTGGGCCCAGATAATGTGACGACTTCCTTTTGGTGGCACCAGTGCAGTTTCCCCCTCCAACAAAAGACATCCTTCCTGGGAAGTTAACCCAAGTGGTGGACGTAAACAGAATGAATTCCAAGCACTCTCTTCACTAGGAATTAGGACAAAAGTCAGTTGGAAACAGTGCATATCATTGTGTGATTTCAATCCATCTCAAAGCAGGGGGTCAGGGACATTTTCTAGTATCAAACTGTCCTTCCATAAATATACCATATGCTCTGAAATCTGCCTTTGAACAAAGCTGAGGGCATTAGCGCCAGGAGGGGGCCAAGGGTGCCCTTCTTGGGTCAACTCCTTCTCCTGTTAAAAATTTCTGTTGGTTTCCCATTAACCTCACCAGCAGATCCAACTTTTGTGATTTACCAGAGCACTTTTCATTCTAATGTGTAATCTAACAAAGCCCCTTAAGAATGTTTTTAATCATTTCTTGATTTTTTTATAGAATGTGATAAAAATTATCTCAAGTGAAGTATTTATTTTATATATAAGTATATTTGCACAGATTATAAAATTCCTTTCTCACCTGAGAATTCCATAAATCAGTAGCACATAAAGATAAATTTTGACTTTTTCCCAGTTAATATGACCCACTCCCTCAGGTGACTGTAAATTAATTGTGTGTAAGGAAAGACATTATTTGTTGATGAATATCTTACTAAATGATGTGTTATATGTGGTTTGGTTTGGGTAAAAATATATTTTACCCAGATTGAAACTGAACTAACTTGTCACAGCCTCACCATCGACATAAAAGTCAGACTGGGGAAGTATCTTTATTCATGGCTACTGATGATGGAGTCCTACGTCTAGGCTCCTTTCTGACGAGTCTCAAACCTCAGACTCCCCTGAGGCAGTTCATTCGCTCACAAAATCTCCTCCCTTCTTTCCTGAATCTGATCCCAGGGGGCCGGTGTAAGATCTTTGCAAGCACAGATGGACAAGTGCTCATCTTGGACCATGATGCATTGCCAAGCCATCTCTGCCTCGGTGTGTTATGCACTTTGAGATGAGAAAGAGTTCTGTTCTGATGAAGCCCAAACAAAAAGGCCGGGGTCTTTTGTTCCACCGTAAGTGCTAAATGCTCTTTGATTGAGAGCTGTGATTAGAGCAAACACGAATTACTTTGTTAATGAGGAAAAGATGCTTTTTTAATCTGTGCTTTTGATTCAATAATGCTATTTCTGGAAATCCAGGCTAAGGAAATGCCAGTAATACAAAACATGCTGGCAATTTCACCAACTAAGATGTTTGGGATAGTAACATCAAAAAGCAGAAAACAATAGGAATGTGTCTGGAAAATTATAGTCTACTATTAAAATGATAGTTATACAGTCCAAAGAGGTACACAAATATAAATATTAGCCACACATAGAAGTGTAGAAAACACTAATATCTACAAGCAGAACAAATTTTAAAATTCATTCTATCATTACAATAAAGTTAAATCCACGTAGGTGCATAAAAATCAAGAAATCACAAAGGAATTTAAATTGTTGCTTCAAGACGGATTATAAGGAGACAGAATTAACAACTTTTTCTGATTGACGTCAAGTTGTTTGATAATAATTAAAATGGGAAACTTTGCAAAGAAAAAACTGTATGTCTTTTGAGGGACCATTGTGACAGCTCCAGCTAGAACATACCCCTTAAAAGCAAAAGATTATGTACAGTGTAATTCCATTTACATGAAATATTCAAAATAAGTAAATTCGTAGAGAGAGAATGCAGACAGGTCGTTGCCAGGGGCTGGAGGGAGAGGAAACAGGGAGAAACTGCTTATTGGGAACAGGGTTTTATTTTGGAATGATGGAGAAGTGTTGAAACTAGGTGGTTGCACAGTGTAATGTAATAAACTGTTCACTTTAAATGGTTACTTTCATGTTATGTGAATTTCACCTCAATACATTAAAAAACATTTTTTTTTAAAATGATGCTGCCTTGGCTCCACCCTAAAAGAGTGACCCAGTGTGTCTGGGGTCAAGCACAGCTCTGTATTTATGAAGTTTCCCAGGTGAGGCTGATGCTCCGTCGGGAGTAAAAACCTGCCATCAGAGCTCTCCCTCACCCTGCCTTTCTAATCCACAATGTGAGCAGAATGACTATAAAATCTCTATAAAATGCATAAACTCTGTATAAAACGCTGTGGTGGTACTGCAGCTTGTATATGCAAAATTCAAATCATCGAACCCTGCCTGGTGGTGGGCACAAGGAGTGCACCTCTGTCGACATCCCATCCGGAGACGTGCCGCGTGGCTGACAGCTCAGAAGCGTTAGCGCATGTCCGAGGGTGCGGGGCTACCTCGGATGGACCACGCTGGAGCATCCCACAAAACCAAGAACCTGTTGCCACTACTTTTGTTCTCCCCCATCATCTCAGTACAGGAACCCTTAGAAGTCTGTTGACTGCCACCAAACTTTAAAATGTGGACCAGCACCATCTTTGAAGAAAGAAATTTGATCTAATCATTGTCCAGCGACCAGATACAACATTTTACCAAAATTTTTTTTTTAATTGACTCTATACGCTGTCTTTGAAGAGTTTTTAAACTGGATTCCACTTCTAACAGCAGGAAAGGTTTGATTAAGGGGCAGATCATTTAGGAGCTAAGTAGCCTTCACTACATCAGAAGCTGTTCAAAGGGAACCAGTTGGTGAAACGATAGAAAAGCAAAAGGCTCCGAGATGTGTTAAAAAGCAGCGCCCCTGACATACAGAATAGGTGCAAAGGGAACCCGCAAATGGGATGACGGAAAGCCTTGCGTGCTGGACTCCTTACTGCAGACTGATCTGTCCTCTGCAGAGGTTACTCATCGCCCAGAGAAAGCTCTGGGGATTGCAAAGTTGTCTTGAAGATAAATGCAGTATTTCACTCGGTTCTATTAAGTGAAAGAATACTTCTGGTCCTGGGATTCTCTACTCTGGTATGAGAGCTGATTATTTGCAGACTGTCAGTTCTCCAAAAGGTCCCTTTTGAGGAAATACATCTTGGCCAAAATTTAAACAAGTGTATGCACATCAGGATGAGGTTTTTACCTTTTGTTCTCGGAAATACGTAAAACGAAGGAGGATAAAGTGGGTCTGGTAAGACCCCACTTTCTCTTTCAGCGGTTTAATCACACGGGAGGTCTCGCATTTCATCAGGGTGTGAAATGCCTTATATTTCTCCTGGTTTCTTTTTTCTTCTCGCACAATGAATGCAAGTCCAAGAACGTGAATAAGGCCTCTCCCCACCACACACATGCCCTCCTCCCTCCCACCCCCTGCCAGCTACCCCTGCTCTGACCTCCCGGCCTCCTGAGGACACGGCGCCCCTCCTTCTCGAGTCACGGTCCCTGCAGCCCCACCGCCCCCACCGCGCTTCCCGGGCGCAGCCTCGGGAAGGCGACCACCGGGAAAAGCCTCCCTCTCACTGCCAGCGCCTCCACCTCCGCCATCACCGTCACCGCCACCACCGCCACCTCCGCCACCTCCGCCGCCGCCACCACCTCCTCCCAGCCGCCCCGCGGGGGTCGAGGCGGACCCAGCTCCCCAGGCGACTACAAGGTGTAGCCCAGAGACCCCGATTTCTATGCACCCTGGAAAGGGTGATTAATTTAAAGTGAGTGGAGTCTGTTTCTTTAAGACAAGCTCATAAATCGTGAAAGATCACCACTTCTTTTCAAAAGCCTCTCCACGGTCTGAGTTTCCCTTCTGGGTCAGTAAAGTCATTGAAGCTTTAACGGCATGCCATGGCAGATTACACGATACAGCTGTCCCAGCACCGTGAAAATTAAGTTATGCCCCGTGTCAGCAAGGGGGGTTTCCCCTTTCTTTTCTCTCCCCGCCCCCACCCCTTTCTCTTTTTCTCTCTACCCCTTCCCACCCCTCTCCCGCACCCTCTCGCTCCCTCTCCCTCTCCTCCCTCCTCCCTCCTCTCCTCCTCTTTCCTCCTGGCTCTTTCACGTTCCTCCTGGGAAGTGCACATCGCGGGGGACGCTGGCCCACGGGGCTGCGCCTTGAGCCCCCGCTACTGAGACACCGTAAATGGAGACGATGAGGCTTTCAGCGAAGAGCCATCAAAATTGTGCCTTTTGTTCTCCACCCCACCCTCGCATTTTTTGCTTCCTTCTCCCCCTTTTTTCTCTTCCTCCTCCTCTTCTCCCTCCTGCCTGCTACCTGAGTTGAACCCCCCAGCTGGTTGCAGCAGCCCAGAGGGCAAGCAGCAGACCCCTTCCCTTCCACCTCGTGGTCCTAACTCACCCCCTTCCTCCGGACAACCCGTCTGCTTGGAGGTGACCCTCCCAGGTCAAGAGCGGCAGTCAAGCCTTAGTTTCCTTCCAGAGTTAAATGCTGCCCTGGGCTGTGGCTGCTGCTCTTTTCTCTTTGGAGGAGAGAAGATAGGGAGTTTAAGCAAACTTATGGGCAGCAAGTCTCCATCCCGCATACACGTGTGAACGTGGCGCCTGCGCACATGACTTCTTCATAGTTCTCACGGCTCCTCAACGAAGTGCATATTCACCTGCAGAGGGACAAAATGAAGCCTTAGCTTCATTTGAATATAGGCCCCTTTACTTTAAAAAGTGTTAAAGGCAATCTGAATAAAGAAACCCACACTTTTCTATTTGCCTATGCTCAGCGTCTTCCCAGGAGATGGGAGAAATGTTTACAATGTAAGAAATTAAACCCTTCTATCATGTTTCTCCAGTGAGGTGACAGGGAGAAGTGAGCTGTTGGTCTGGGGAAGATCTGGAGAGCACTTTCCTTCTTCTTCTTCTTCTTTTTTTAATTGAAGTATAGTCAGTTTACAATGTTAGTCTCTGATGTACAACATAGTGATTCAGTTATACATCTGTCTCTCTCTATATATAATCATTTTCATATTCTTTTCCATTATAGGTAACTACAAGATATTGAATATAGTTCCCTGCGCTATACAGTAGGACCTTGTTGTTTATCTATTCTGTATACAGTAGTTAGTATCTGCAATTCGCAAACTCCCAATATATCTCTCCCTCCCTTTTCTCCCCTAGTTAACCAAAAGTTTGTTTTCCATGTCACTGAGTCTGTTTCTGTTTTGTAAATATGTTTATTTGTGGCCTTGTTTTAGATTCCACATACAAGTGATATCATATGGTATTTTTCTTTCTCTTTCTGGCTTAACTTCACTTAGCATGATGCTCTCCAGGTCCATTTATGTTGTTGCAAATGGCATTATTTCATCCATTTTTATGGCTGAGTAGTATTCCCTTATAAATATATCACATCTTCTTTATCCAAGCATCTGTTGATGGACATTTAGGTTGTTTCCATATCTTGGCTGTTGTAAATACTGCTGCTATGAACATTGGGGTGCATGTATCTTTTTGAATTAGAGTTCTCTCCAGATATATGCCCGGGAGTGGGATTGCTGGATCATAGGGTAAGTCTGTTTTTAGTTTTTAAAGGAGCCTCAATATACTGTTTTCCATAGTGGCCACACCAAATGGAGACCACTCTCTGTGGGTTAAGGGATCCCCTCCCTCATGAAACCCCTCCACCCACACACTACCCTGCACCCTGGCTGCTCTCCTCACCGCCTGGGTCATACCTGAGAAAATTCTCTCCCACAAAAGGCCTATGAGTTGAATAAAGCCACCACATGAAGCTGTGGGCAGTTATTGACACGGAAGCTGTGATCACTGTACAATGAAAAACAAAAAGGTTTCATAGAGACCCAGCTGTGATGGTAACCTTTAAAGTCATCACACTTTGTATTATTGTTGTTTAATTAGGCACTTTTGAGTGAACATCTAAAACTGAAGCAAAGTTTTGAATTTCTTAGGCTATAAACTAAAAGTCAAAGTATCCTATAACAATAATTAGGAGCCTAAATGAAGGTGATATTGCAAGGTGACACCTTATTTCTTGGGGAGCAGTGGGGTACCTTACCTTGGAGAGCTCCCTGAAGCTCAGCCCTGTGGGTGGAGACGTGGTCACCCATGTGTGTGGACATGGTCACCCTGCTCTTTATCTAAGTCCCAAGGAGGCAGGGGGCTGCACTCAGACTACTCTGCACAAACCTTCATCTTCCTTCTCCTTTCCCCAAAGAGCTCTCCTCTAAGGCCCTCAAGCAGCTCCTAAGCAGGTCTGAAGACTCTTTGAGGAGGGAATCAGAGAGTGATGGGAGTTACCCCAGACGGAGGTGCAGGGCTTCTCAGGGGGCCACCACGCTGGTGCTCTCGTCTAAATGAATGTGTTCTCGTGAGATTTTATTAATGCCTGTTGATTGCGTAGTATTATCTCAAATATGATGCTACCTTAAAAAATTCCAACTCGCGTGCCTTAGCATGGGTTCCCCCAAGAGAAGACCCTGAGACAAGGACATGGATGCAAGCAGATAATCTGGGGTGTGATTCCCAGGAAGGAAGGCAAGAGTGAGACAGAAAGGAAGAAGGGCCAATATAAGGAGGAACTGTCAAGGTCACTGCTGTAGGCTATGTAGTCAATTCCCCTTAGACTTGCTGAGAAGTGGCCTGAGTGCTTGTGCTTGAAGATGGAGACATTGATCCGCGGCTGCATCTTTCCCACTGGCCAAGGGTGTCTCAGGTGTGTTAATCCTCCTGCTCTTCTGAGCCGGGCATTCACCAAGTAAGGGACTGCAGACTAGCGGAAGCCTAGGGCAACAGTGAAGATGTGCAGAGTGAACTTGAGAACAGGCATCAAGCATCGCACACCTGCTGAGAACCTCCCTCCTTGTAAACACATCATTTCGCAGGGCTCCCCAGGGAAGGCGCTGTCTACACTTGAGAAATGAAGCTCAGTAGTGGGGAGCATTTTGTCCATGGTGCCCGCCTAGGAAGCGATGCAAGCAGGGTTTTTACTCTGGAAGGGTTCTTTCCACTGTACCTGCGTGGCGTAACCCAATCCTCCAGTCCCCAATTTGTTTCTAACTCTCTTCACTCTTTCACTTTTATTTCTACCCCCATTTCTAGTTACCACTTGAGGACTGGGAAACAAGTGTTCCCTTTGAAATGATTCTAAAAGGTTGTCCTCTATTAACTGGGTTCCCCCTAGAAGCAAGACTTGAGACATAGTTTAAGAGTATGTAGTTTTCGTTATTTTAAGATGCAAGGAGGTGCAACAGAGGCAGGGAGGTGACACAGGGAAGGGAAATCACTCACAAAGGGATGCGTTATTAAGCCAAAGACAACTGACCTCACGCGAAGGCTCTAGAATGGTTTAAAAAACACACCACAGAACGATCGCAGTCAATGGGCAAAGGGGCAGTGGTCCTTAATGCCCCACATTCCTGCATCATGGTTAAGGGGCACCAGGGTCAGAGCTGCAGGTGAAGTGTGTTCCATCAGCTCCCCAGCAAAGACACTAGTGCTGCCCTGGCAGCCAGGCGGAAGTGCGTCAGTACAGAAGGGGGCCAAGGGGACACTGGTCAAGTCAGCTGCAATCTCCTATGCACCTGGACCTTCCAAGAGACGGAAGTGACTTTTGGGGACTGAAACTCATTGGGATAAAATTCCTCAAGGCTCTTCCCATAATGAAACCCTAAGCTTTCAAGTGGTGGATGCTGGTCTTCCAAATTCCTCTTTGCTTTCCCACTGATTTACTTAACTCTTTCCTTTCCTCCATGCTGTTGCTCTTAGGCAAAAAAAAAAAAAAAAAAAAAAAAAAAAAAAAGACAAGATTTTGTATTTCTAAGATGTAATATTTTTTATATATTACCTGTTACATGCAAGCCCCAACTGCCTATTAATCCTAAAACACTAAATTAAAAAAAAAATCTACGATATATTTCTTTAAGCTTGAGATGACATTGGAGGAGATTCAGCTGGAAATGCCACAATGACAAATAACCTTTACCACCTTAGGGCCCCCTCTCACAGGTCGTGCTTTGATCGCGTCTCAGGAATCACAGAGCAGGCTCCGGGGAGGCACCTGCGAGTGTCACCGAGATTCTGAATGAATGCCACACCGTCCGCCCACTGCAGCTCCCAGACTCCTCATGCCCACGAGTTTTGTTCCCAAGACTGGATTATCCATCTTTGCTTGTGTAGCACATAACTTCACAAATTACCTTCTGCCGTGAGTTGAATTGGGGAACACAAAGTGCCCACCTTTGTTCTCTGGCAAGTGCCAGCAGAAGAGAAGGGAAGTGACTTTGCAGGTTTTCAGCAACACTTACGAGCAGTGTAACGATTCTTCAAGGTGCCGTTCACGAGAGAATAAAATCAAAGGCAGAGTCTCTCACGAGCCATAAATATGCCTTGATGAAAATGAAGGCGAGATGAGTTTACACAATGCTTTTTAAATTCAGAGCTTCGCTAGCTAGAGTTGGAGAAACCTGCCATTTCCATCCATGTATTCTCCCAAAAATGTTTCAGGCTCATTACAAAAATACCTTTCTGGTGTAATCTCAGTCATTTTCTTACTCGTGTTACCCCTTTACTGAAAGGCTTAGCATCAAGCTTGTTTTCGGTAAGTCCTGTTTTCATTGGTATTTGCTGATCTCTGTCAAGAAAGGCAGCATTTTGTCACTAACGTGCGTCAATAGTCACAGCCAGGCTGGTTTATAAAGGACATTCTTTCCCTGATTTTGTTCAAATGCAAGGGCTGATACAATTTGATTAAAGTAGCTGTGAAATATGCTGGGTATGTGGGAGGCAGAAAGATGGGAAAGGTTTGAGAAGTCCTAATCCCGGAGCTCTCAAGGCTGCGAGAGTTGGGGACCCCATCTGGTGTAAATGGATTAAAAATCTTTTCTCATTTCAAAGGTTTGATCTCAAGGAGGGCTTGATTTGATGAAATCAAAGTGGCAGCTTGGATTTGAAAACTATTTAGAGTAGAACTTCCTGAAGTTTACATGTGAGGGAAGAATTGGCTGAGGTGTAAATGTGGGGTGACCATGTATTTATATGTGTTTCACTGGAGGTCTGTTTGCAGAGAGAATGATGGCCAAAAAAAGAGTTGAGAATGAGGATAAGTATCAGGTTACTCGTGGAACAGAAGGATGTTTGTATAGTTCTTATCTCGGAAGGTGAAAAAGTGTGTATGTTTCTAAAGAACGGAGTCTCTCCTTCTGCAAAAGCCATTTCTTCCCGCAGCCCTGGCTTCCACGGGGCAGTGGGAGGGCCTCACTGACTCCATACCCATGTGGCTGGCAGCCTCTGGCCTTTGATAGAAGAACCTGGAAGCTGGCATCATGGCTGCTGCCTGGCTCTCCCGACCTGAGTGTCCCGGGCAGCCTTCTCCGTATCCAACCCCTGATGGATATACACCTCCACACCTTTGTACTTCAAGTCACCTTCCCCTGAATTGTGTGCTGGCATTAGTGACAAATGCCTCCAATGCGCACAGGAGAGAGAACAAGAACAAAACCAAAATGGTCCAGTGATGGTAGATGGCATATGGGAAATGGCCCCCCCGTGTGGTCTTTAAGGCCTAAATTCTTATGGATTGCAAACAATGTTCCCTTTAGAAAGGGAATTCACCTTCTTCCAAACTGAGTTGGGGCAGTTGTTAGTCTCACTCGCAATGTGCAGCTCTGCATAGGCTCCCATCCCCCACCACGCCACACGCAGCATTAACACAAACTCTGGCAACGTCTACCTTTGCCAATAGGCGAAGTCTACTTGGCACTTGTGATGGAAAAGGTGTTGGGAAAAAATCTGGTTTGATATTCTGCATAAATTCTGGGGTGATGCCAGAGGCAAGCAAGATGGCAGTGTGGAAAAAAAATATATATATATATATATGTGTGTGTGTGTGTGTGTGTGTGTGTGTATATATATATATATTTATATATATGCATGAAAAATCCCCAAGATGGGCATGAAGTACCTCTGGACACTTTATTAACTGTCTCAGGCTTTAAGTTCACACTCAGGTCTATATCCACCTTGAACATAAAGAGGTGATTAAAAGCATTCATCTGCCACAAAAAAAAAAAAAAAAAAAAAAGCATTTAAACTCTGCAACGTGCTTTCGCCCTTGCTGCATTTATAAGCCATTCAATTCTCCACTCTCCCTTCCACACTTGCCTTCCCCACAGTTATTCTGTCACCAGCATATGAGGATCTAACCATTGTATAGCAGGTAAATTTTGAATTTCCTGTACAAAGTAAGTGTACATAAAGGTATGCAATCTGTTTTCTATTACTGCTATAACAAACATCATAAATACGATGGCTTCAAGCAACACAAACTTATTATCTGGACGTCAGAAATCTGAAATGAATCTCACAGAGCTAAAAAATGAGATTCCATCTGGAGGGGTCTGGGGAAGACTCTATTTTCTTCCCTTTTCCAGCTTCTAGAGACTGCAGGCTTCCCTTGGCTCACGGCCCCCTTCTATCTTCAAAGCCAGCGAGTGGATCATTTCAACCTCCTGTTCAGACTCTCCTTCTCCTGACTCCTCTCTCACTTATAAGGACCACTGTGATCTCACTGGCCCCTCCTGGGTGGTCCAGTATAATTTCCTCTTCTCAAAAATCTTGAATCACATCTACAGAGTCTCATTTGCCATGTAAGGTAAATAGTCACAGGTTCTGAGGATTGGGGTAAGATCATCTTTGGGTATCTTTTATGCACCTATGACAGGTAGGTACATAAAGTAAAACACATACCCTGATAAAGCACTGCTCTGTTAGACAGATTTTAGTATGCCAAGTTTATTCTTTCCCCTATTACCTGACTTTAATTAGTTCTGCCATCTAACTTCTTTTCAACTGAAGAAAAGTAGGGATATACGAACTTTCAAGACTGTTTAATGAGTACCCAAATGGCTACAAAGTAATGTTATGGCTTTCAAGGGTTTAGCATAAATACCTGTCCACTTCAGTTCACTGTGATAAGTGGACTGAAGGTGACATCCCCTGCAGTCATTTCCAATTTTGATTTTTTAACAACAAAGCAAGCAATCCAACACTATTGGACAACTCTGTTGGTGGAAATGCTCAGAAAAGCAGAATGGCAGTGCCAGGCAACTGGTTATTACTGATATTTGTCTCTGGCTCATTTAATCTCATTTCAGATGTGAAAGATCAGCTTTCAGAAGTTCGGTGGATGGTGGGATTTAAGAACAGTGGTAAGGACCTCTGTAAACCCATTCCTCCATAAAAGGAACAAAAACACTGACAAACATTGTCAAAATCGGCTTTCATAACTCTGGAAATTAACCAAAGGCCTGCAATAATCTAAAGAGGACGTGCTGTAAGCGGAACCGTCTGGATCACTGCTAGGAATGTTGAGTGGTACGGCTACTTTGGAAACCAATTTGGCAGATCCTTAAAAAGTTAAGCACAGAGTTACCACTTGACCCAACACTTCCACTCCACTCAGCACCCAAGAGAAGCGAAAATACATGTTCACACAAAAACTTGGACGCAAACGTTCATAGTAGCCAAAAAGCAGAAACAACCCAAATGTCTATCAACTGATGAAGGGGCAAACAAGATGGGGTGTACGTATATAGTGAAATATTATTTGGCAATAAGAAAGAATGAAGTACTGGTATAGGGCATACGGATGGACTTTGAAAACATTATGCTTAGTGAAAGACACCAAACATGAAAGATCACATGTTATATGATTCCATTTATATGAAATATCCATAATAAGTAAATCTATGAAAACAGAAAGTAGATTAGTGATTCTTTAGGACTATAGAGGAAAGGAGTATTGAAGAAAATGAAGAATGACTGCTCATGGGTACTGGGTTCCTTTCTGGGGTGATGAAAATGTTCTAAAATGAGAGAGTGATACTGGTTGTACAATTCTGTGAATATAGTAAAAGCCATTGAATTGTGCACTTTAGGTAGGTGAATGCATGGTATAAAATTATGTTTTAATAAAACTGTTTATACATGTATGTTTCATATATATTTATGAAATAATGTATATATTGGGAAAATACCAGGCATAAGGAACTCTTCAGCTTGAGTTTTAGCTCAAACTTCAATCTAACCGGAAATCTTAGGGCAATCATTTTCCCTCTCTTGGACTCAGTTTTCTCATCTGCAAAACGGGCTAATAGGAATGTCCATTCTGCAGGCCACACAGTTGCTGTGAGGATCGAATGAGGTAATTATGGTGGAAGCAATGGTCAGATGGGTAGAGTTGGGTACCGCATAACATATCTAGGTGTAGCTTAGATCGTAGAGGGTCAAGGTTAAGGACGTGGACTCTAGGGCCAGGTGGCCTATGTTCAGTGACTTGCTGTGATAGGGAGCAAGCAATTTTATCTTTCTGTGTTCTCCTATAAAACAGGGTCACAGTAGGGCTGCTTTCACGTGTGTTACAAGAATGAAATACATACAAAACTTAGAAAAAGTGAAGTTCAATGGAATACGGGATGGATGTGGATACTGAGAATGCACTGCTTAAAACTGAATGCAAAAAAATTAAAAAAAAGGAGTAGGGAGGGAGGAAAGAAGATTTTGGAGGAACTGAGATAGAAAGCTATTGTATCAACTTGACATCCTTTGAGATTTTGAAACAAATTGGATATTTGTGATAGTGAAGAGTGGCTTCAGTAAATTAATATCCTCCATTAATCAGCTATAGACTTTTCTAGTAAAGAGAGGACAAGGAAAGTATTTCTTCGCCCAAATCCTGGATTATTCCATGCTACCATATTGTTATGAATGATGGGGAGAAATAAGAACTACTCAAATGGTTTTGTTCTCGTATGACTGCAAATGTGGTTCCTATAAAAAATCGCAAGCTTACAAAGAAAACATTCACTCATTTGAAACTGCTCTTGGAGCACGTAGGTCAGCTCCTGAAGAGTGAGAGTGCTTTAACTTGTGGGCCCTAAGGCAGATGTCCAAAATGAAGGCTCTTGACGCTCCTCCTAGGAAGATAAACCAACCGAGATCAATTTAATGTTTCCAATGTTGTTTGGAATCTAAGAGAATGAATGAGGACTTTTTTTCCATTGTCCCTGGGACATTTCCATTTTCATATTGAATAGGTCCTTTGAGAATTCCATCTGTTTGCTCAGATTTCAAAGTCTGAGCATAAGTGTTTAGCAAGTGGGTCTCCAACAGAATGGCCTCTGCTGAGGGAGACCGTCTGGTCTCAGCCTCTAACTTTGGAAGACCTGGAGACCCACTAGGAGAGACGCGATCCACGGTATGAGGTAGAATGATGCCGAAACCAACCAGAGGGCTCCAGACAAAGTCGTGGAGAATTAGAAAGGAGAGGAAACTGGAAGAGGGAACTAGATAGAGGGCAAAGGAGATGGCAATGACCGGGCCTTTCAGGCATTCCCAAAAAGCCTGGGGTGCATTGGGGTGCGTGCAGACCCCAGAAGCCGGGGGTAATTCTGGTTGCCTGGAATGCAGGGAATCTATGAGGCAAGGATGAGCGGGAAGATTGAAAGATAACACAGTCTTTACTCATCCCCCAAGCTCAAGCCACAGTCTAAGAAGTTTAGAAATAGTTTTTTCAGTTTATGGGATGATTGTTTGAAAGTTTTAGTCAGAAGAACATTATGACTGGAGCTACGCTTAGAAAAAGTTGTTCCCCTTAAGGAACTTTCATTTGGGAAATTCGTTCTTAAATGAAGTGCCAGCCACATTGTTGCTTCCGAGAAACGCTTAAGTTTTATCTTTCTAGAGAATGGAACCATCTAGTTGTTTTTCTTTTCTACTTGGCTCCCAGGACACAAATCTGCCATTGTCTTTTTTACTAGGCTAAACACATGGCCAGTATTTCTGCAGTGAATTTCTCCTGGATCCTGCTCTTCCATGCTGAGGTCTATTTTCCATGATTCTGACTTTTATCCTTTACATTTTTTGTTCTAGGACACATATTCATGAACACTGCCTCAAATCCTCTGGCTAAAATGAGGTAGAGATAGCTCGTTTTACATCTACATGTACACATGCATTGGAATCTAGCCTGCGAGGGGACTGGATAAACAGGAGTCGGAGTCCAGTACACCAGTGAGGTGAAAGCCACAATGTAATGAGGTCTGAGCTGGAATCACGACAACATGAATGCATGGGGGAGAGTGTGAGTCGTTGGAAGTCAGTATCAGTGAGAGTCCTCCTTCCTTAGACGTGTAATGTGGGGCCGACCAAAAAGGGCAAAGATGGTTGATGTCATCTAGATTGCTTTGAGAGTGGTGGCAGCCTTAACACACACACACACATACACACAAACACACACACACACACACACACACACACACACAAAATAGGAGAAAGAAGTTTCTTTTTATGTTAGGGTGATAAGGAAGGTTCTAGAAATGTTGACTCAGTTGGACACTTCCAGCAGGCAGATGGGAATGGAAAAGGGGAGTCAGAAGGGAGTCTTATGGCATTGCTTAGGAAATCACTTGCATAGAGGTGGGAGTTGAGGTAGGGCAAGGTGGTGACATTTCCAAAGAGAACATCTATGGAGTGAGAAGAAAAGGGCTCACAGTAGGATCTTGGTCAATGTTTACACTATAGGATGAGAGGATTGAGAAGAATCAGGCTAGCAGACCCTTAAGAGAACCTAAATGACCCTGTGCCAGGAAAGCCCAGAGTGAAGAAAGTAACAAGGAAGAATCTGTAGTCAATAAGAAAAAAACTTCGGATTTACTCATGAAGACGTCACTGATAACTTTTAAGAAAATGACGTCAGCAGAGTGGTGAGGCAGAAGCCAGTTTCAAGGTCTTAAGAAGTGGGTGGATATTGAGAAGATCGAGGGCATAGGTGCAGACCAGTAACTCTCCAACGCCACCAGCAGGCCTGGGAACTTAGAAAAACTCCAGCCTCTTGGGCCCAACCTCTCCCAGGTCTGGATGTCATAGCACAGGGTTGGGGATGGAACCATGTGCCGAGTCCTGAACGGAGCTGATTGTGGTTTAAGGTCAGCTTGCCTGTTTGGTTGCGTGTGTGCTATGGGGGGCAAGTATACTCTGTGACTCCTAAGGGTCGGATAAGTTTATTTGGGAAAGAACCTGGAACAGATAATTCTCAAATTGGTTTTGAAATGGTAGAAAACTGGGATTGGTGGAGAGGGGGAACTGATGGTAGGAAATGGAGCCGAATAGGAACAAGCAATGTGTGTGCAACTGACAAGCGGGAGGCGTGGCAGGTGCCTGGGAGCAGTGGAATGAGAGAGGGCGGAGGGGTAGAGAGAGACAGAAGAGTTTGCAGTAGGTACTTTAGAGCAGTGATTCTCAGAGTGTGGTCCCCCCACCACCAGCAGCAGCATCCTCTGGGGAAGTCATAAAAGTGCAAATCCTCAAGCCTCTGCCCCAGACCTACAGAGTCAGAGACACTGAGGGTGGACCCCGAAAGCTGCATTTTAATAAGTCCCCCAGGTCACCTGGATGCAAATTTGAGAAGCACTGCTTTAAGGAAGGAAGAGCCACACGCCTACAAGGGACGGAGTGGAAGAGCTGTTGGGGAAAGGTCTTCCCATCGCATTTGTGGGCGGGCAGAAGGACCAAGTGGACATAATCTCATTTGTTTAAAGGATATTTAAAGGATGGCAGGAGGGTGAAATAGATGGAAGAGACCAACATGACATCAATAGGAAAGAACTAGAGGACTTGGGGACCGAAGTGTGAAAGGATCAGAAAGAGTCTCTAAGCGTCCGTGACTACCCACCCTGAAGCATCCTAGTCCGATGAAGCTAGGAGGACGTGTATTGGGGGGGTTTCCTCACACTGAGAATGCACCCATTTTCTGTTTAGTTTCAAAGTCCAGGGGATCGAGTTGAGAAGGTACGTCCTATGGGGAGCTGGAGGTGCAGCATGGACACAGAGCAGGTCCGGAGCAGACACCTCTACCCAGAGGTGGCGGCTGAATTAGCTTAAGTACACGAGACACCTAGGTAGTCGAGCGACAAGGGTGCTGAATCTTACCACACATAAGCCACAGTGAAATAACCAGCCTTCTGGATCTGCCGTGGGAGCAGGCTCTGTGTGTGCATGTGTGTGTGCGTGTGTGCATATGTGAGCGTGTGTGTATGTGCGTACGACGGGGGGTTGTGTGTGCGTGCATGTCTGTGTGTGTCTGGAGAAAGACAAATGGTCTTTATTCACCTATTCTAAAATACCTACATGATCTCACTTAGAGTGGAACGCTGTCTAAAAGAGGTCACCTTATCATTTCAAATAATGTTACGTTTTTTTGTTTGTTTTGAATGGACTTTCCTTCCTGGAACAGTTTTAGATTTATAGAAAAATTGGAACCATAGTAAAGAGAGTGCTCATATACCCGTTCACGCAGATTCCCTCATAATTGACATCTTACATTTGCATGGTACGTTTGTTATAATCAATGAACCGACATGGATAAATTATTATTAAGCAGAGTCTATAGTTTATTCAGATTTTCTTAGTTCTTGCCTAATGTTTTTTCCTGTTCTGAGACCCATCCAGGATATATGACATTGACCTGTCGTGTCTTCTTGGCTGTGATAGTTTCTTGGGCTCTCTTTATTTTTGATGACCTTGACAGTTCTGAGGAGTACTGTCAAGTATGTTTTACTTTTTAATATAGCAAAAACATACATACATATATATATTCTAATAACTAATCCTTGCCTAGCGTTTCCAATGTGGTATCTCTGAATACTTCCTGTCTCCGTAGTATTACATTGTCACGATTTTGCAGATGGGGAAACTGAGGCTTTCTTTTCTTTCCCACGTCACATTTAACAAGAGAATGCGAAGCTGAGTTGGGGTCAGGAGATAAGAGGACAGAAATAAACATTTAAAAAACCCATAAATAAACTCCTTTACTTCCTCCGTGGTTCTCGGTCCTTCCTGACCCAAGAGGGCAACTGAACTTTTTCTGACATGGATTCACACCTTTCAAAGTTGGTAGATTTGTCAGGTTGCGGATCATTAGAAATCTGCTTCTCTCTTCTCCAGGCAGGTCATTCAGAACCCAGGCTGTAACAGTATGTCTGTCACCCCGCAGGGACCTGGGAACGCTGTCCCAGTGTCCGATCCTACAGTGACTGAGAAAGCAGCTGCCTGCGGGCTGCATCTGCACCTTCCACCCTTCAGCCTAGCCTCTCACCGAGCGTCACAGTTAAGCTAAACGTCTGAGCATTTTTTCATCAGCGAGCAGATAATGATTCAAAGACCCAGCCTAAAGCAACCTCTCTGAAAGGATCTTATGAAATCATTTCTCTTTGCAAATCCATAAAAATCGCCTCGGACTCCTTATCAATAGGGAGGTTTAGAGGGAGAGCAGAAGTCGTTGGATTATGATGTGCTCGTTTTAATGAAATTCCTCTCCCGCTGAGATGTTCCCTGCAGATTTTCCATATTTCAGCCTGGGAAAGGTTTGATGCTTTCCTGCCAGTGCCAAGAGTTAATTGAAAACATTTCAGGATAAATTCAGCTCGGGGGCCAACGCTTCCAGCCCATCATTCTTCTTAGCAATAATAGAGGAACAATACAATTATTAATAGGCATGTTGTATCCTCTTAAAATGGCCCTGAGTTTAGGGACCGTGTCTTCGATCCTCTTGCTAAACCTCCACACAAAATCCTGAAATAAGAGGCTGGGAACTTAGAAGGAAAACAAGCTCTGCTGCTAAATTATATAGTTTGGCTCTTCCTGTTTGGAGTGGATGCCTGGCTGTAGATGATTGCTGTTTGTTTCCCAAAGTTCTATTTTCAAATCTAGTCTTGGGTTTTGAGAAATACACACTTCTGGATATTAAAAGAAAATGTCTGTAAACACTGGCAAGGCAATTTACACAGTTGTAATTGTGTGAGGTTTTCAGACAGTGCTCTCTGGGGAAACACGTTTGGCACCGTCTACCAAAATTGAATTCGCTTTAAATTGAAAATACTTCTGATTTTACCCTCTACCTGCTATTTGTCTCCTCAACCGTATTGAATAACACGGAAAGCTAATATTTCGTAGTTGTTGTGGACAGGAATTCTAATTTTCCTGCACTTTTTCATGCAGTTTGGAATGTTCATCCTTTTATTAACACCTTTCCATCTTGTTTGAAAACCGATGATCAAATCTTTTCTTGAAACTTGATCACTCTGCAGCCCTTGTAGAAATGTTAAGATAACTGAGCACACTAGAAGCATGTCTCTGTTCTGGGTGTTGCCTGTGAAAAGCAGCCATTAACACCATCCTGTGTTCACATCTTTCCTTCTTTGAGTTACGATTCGCAGACAAAATGTATGAAAGAATGGGCAAGTCACAGGGAGCGTTTGCAGTACGACTTTTCAGAACAATGCTATAACTTTCAATCTCTAACAGGACATTTAAGCCAATCAATCATTATATCATCTTTTTGTTCTCTAAAAAATATGAATTTTACATATATATATAAATCTAAGGTGTCTTTTTTAATATCACCATGTTCCCATTTTCTACATAGGGAAAACTGAGACTCAGGGTATAAGAGAGCAAGTGACAGTAGAGACTAGAATTCTCATCTGCTCTTGGATTCCTGTTTGCATGCCCTTCTAGAATGTAAGCTCAGTGAGGGCAGGGACGATTTAATCACTGCTTTTTCTCCTATGCCTAGAAGGATGCTGAACATTTACTCAATAAATGAATGAATTTCCTGGCTCTTCTTGACTCTTGCCTTTACTTGGGGAAACAAACCCAATTAGAAGCAATTTTCTCCTTCATTAAACTATGATGATGTGGTTTTTGTGGGGAGGGGTTGTTTAAAAGGATCACTTTAACTTAAGGGGCATAATAAGTACTTTGGGGATATTTTCTTAGATGTTAGTGAGAAAAGTCAGTGCTTCTACAGTGCAATTTTCAGGGCTCTCCATAAAACTACACCCAAAGATGCCTCCACCTCATTCAGTAGACTTTACGTGAAATCCCATCATTTCTTCAGCTCATATTGGTGTTCTTCAAAGTGTAATAAAGAGACACTTGTCACAAACACAGATTGTCATGCCTCTGCCCTCAGAGATTCTGGTTCAGCCAGTGTAAGAGTGGACCCAGGAAAATGCATTTAGAACAAGCTCCCCAGGTAATTCCTATGCACATGAATGTCTGGGAAACACCAGATAAGTTTTGCCACCTGTTGACATAAATGTGGCCTTGGAAGGAGCTGTGGTCATGCGTGGTGTGGTATTATTATAAGAAATGGTATTTACATTAGGGGAAATAAGCTTTCCCTAAAATGAAGGCTAATTAAGCACCACACCACCAGTACCAGAATTCTCAGCCAAAGAAATAAAGAATTTAACCTCAACCCTGTCACCTTTCTAAACGCAACTTCCCTTTTTTTAAATTTCAGCGTCATTAAGATATAATTGGCAATTAAAGTGTACGTGGTGGTGATTTGATATACACATACATTATGAAAGAATTTTCTTTACCTAGTTAATTAACACATTCATCACCTCATACATATACCTTTGTGTGTGTGTGTGTGTGTGTGAGAACATTTAAGTTCTATTCCCTTATCAAATTTTAATTATACAGGACAATGTTATCAACTACATTTACCAGGTTTTACAATAGATCTTCATGCCTTATTCATCTCATAGCTGAAAGTTTGTGTCCTTTTATTAAATTCAACTCCTTTTCGAACACCCTGTTTTTCTTTGCTAGGGCTGTCATAACAAAGACTGCAAAACTGATTGGCTTGAACAACAAATCGTCTCACGGTTCTGGAAGCCAGAAGTCTGAGATCCAGGTGTTCGCATGGTGGTTCCTTCTCAGGGTGCTGAGGAGAATCTGCTCCCTGACTCTCCCTTGGCTGCTGGGGGTCTGCTGGCCATCTTCAGAGTTCTTCAGCTGGTAGAAGCTTCACTTCAATGGCTGCCTTCATTTTCACGTGCTCCCTCTGTATGCCAGGGACCGTGTCCAAATGTCCCCGTTTTATGAGGACGTCAGTCATTTTGGTCCACTCCAGTATGAGTTCATTTTAACCTCACTGGTTATATCTGTCACAACGCTGTTCCCAAATAAGGTCTACATCCTGAGGTCCTGGGGGTTAGGACTTCAACATCGGAATTTGGGAAGGAGACAATTCAACCACAACATCTCCCCTCCTGGACAAGTAGGCACCAGGCACCAAGACACTTGGGCCTGATGGGCCCATGTCAGGCCCAGGCCATCTTGTCACCCTCTGCACCCTGGGTGCACAGAAGTGTCCCTGCAATGGTCACATCAAGAGTGGAGCAGACTGTCCAAGAGTCACAGCCTGAACTGGTGGGCAGGAGCCATCACTGGGGAGTGGAGCCAATGGAAGAGGAACTGCGGAGACCAGAGGCTGAAGTAGAGGACTAGAAGAGGAGGCTGGAGGAACTGCTGCTACCAGTGACATCTCAAAATTTCTATATCTAGAGCATGGGGGCTCCCATGACAAGGGAGATTGGGAAAGTCGTCTTGAAATCATGCTGACTCAGCAAACATGTCATCATTTTCATGTAGGTCATGTTAATGTTTATTTGGATGGCTGGGAGAAAGTTGACAGAACTGTGGGGTAGCTGTCACGCCCCTCCTCCCAGGCCATCCCTCTGCTTTGCTATCCATTACTGACCAATGATAAGGATAGTCATGGAGATAATTGTGACGTTGTCTCTATAGTCTGCAGCATTGTTCGTGGCACATAGAGACCCTAAATAAATACTGATTGAATGAACAGCTCAGAAGGGCTAAAGACTCACTTAAGATCAAGCGTGTTTGCTTCCTGGGGAAAACATTCTTACCGGTGACATCACAAAGTAAAGTCAGATGCACGCCTGGAATGTGCTTAGCGGACAAAAAGAATTTATTCCAAAAGATTTTGCTTGGATTTGAGATATTTTCCACAACTCGAAATGAAATAGGAATGTTTAAAATGAAATTCAGCAAGGGAGGCTAAATGTCAGAGTCAGACAAAAAGAATCCTTAAATGTTATCGCCAATGAAAGCTAGATCTGCCTCCTTCCCAGCGGGCAAGGCTTGTAACAGAAGGTGAAGACAGGAAATTCCAAGGGCCTGACACATTTGAAGTGACTCTATTCCTGGGACTGAGGTAGCGTGGCTTTTGGTTCAAGAATCATAATAGAACCTCAGGTTTGAATGGGTATCTAGAGTACACAGCACTGACTTTGCAGGATGAACCCATTTGGTTTGCATTTTCCCCTCTGCTGGAAGTATGGTGGCTATTGTCCCATTTCCCAGTGATAGTTACAGCTGCCATTCATTGACCACCTGCCCGGGTTCCTGCACACTGAGACATGGAAGCTCCTGGTTCATAGGGAGTCCTGCGTTTTTTTAAAATAAGAATCTGCTCAATTCCCAGAGTATCATTTTTTTTTCTAATCCCCTCTAAATCTAACTTTCTGCTTCTCCTTTATTCTCATTCCCCTCTCTGCATCTTGGATCTATTTATCTACTCAAACTCACCTGCAATGAGATAAAGTTCTTTCTTCTTGAACAACGTATCCATCACTTACAAAAATCAAGAGCACTAAGGAGGGTGTATTTTTATATGAGTTTTATAGATAATAGTGAAGGATACATATGTAAGTTCATACAGTAGATATTTAAAGTGAATATTAGATACTCCTTCTTCCCTGTAAGTCCATTCTCTATTTCTGTCACCCCCACGTCCGTCTCTTGCCATGTGGCTGTGTTTTATCTTGCTCTCCACTTTTCTTACTCTCTTCTCCTCTGACTTCTGATTTCTTCACCACAAATTATGGTTCAGTTCTCCCAAAAATCACTTGAAGGATCTTTTTGAGTTCTCCAGTCCACCTTTCCATTCCGGAGCCTCCCTCCATGCCCCTACCCAACAACTTATCAAGGTTCTTCCGAAATAGACTATTTCCTCCCTAAGAGAAACTTTGGTTCCATCTGGAAAAAGAAGTTTTATTTCCCTTCTATCTCATAACAATTCCCTAAGGGTAGATATAATTGCTTATCTCCTTTTTGCTGTTCTCCACCAAAAAAAAAAAAAAAATCCAGTAATATGTTGTTAATTCTAAGTCAAGATGGATTGCAAAGAAAAAATATAAAGAGCAAAACAGCACAATTTATGATACAACATGGAAGTGTGGGATGGTGAAGGATAATGAGGAAAAAAGGCTTAGGAAAAATGATTGTTTTCTTTAGGAGGACAATATAGAGTAACTTTAGACATCAAGGGAAATTAATAGTTAAATGTATGGGTTAGATTTTAAGGTGAACACTAGAAAAAATAAAAATGAAATGTATATCTTTTAAACTATTGGGAGAGTTAAGCTGGGGGTGGAGGGCACACAGCAAAACAACAATATAAAAAGACATAATTAATCCAAGAAAGGCAATCAGAGTGGGATTAAGAAACAAAAAAGCATGATAAATTTAAAACACCTAAGATGGTAAGAATAAATTGATACAAACCAATAACCAGTAAATGAAAATAGATGTGAATTTCTTATGAAAAGATAAAAAGCTCCATTGGATTAAAAAAAAAGTGTCAATCAACTAACCAATCAAATAAAACCTGCCCTAACCAACTATGTGCTCTTTATAAGAACTAAAAAACAAAATAAAACAAAAACCACGAGATTGAAAATAAAAAGATTTAAGAAACTGTATCACCCCCTGAAGTATTAGAGAGTACCTGAGTATATTGACCTCAATAAAATAGAAATAAAATTTTAACATCAATATAGTTTCAATTATAAAATGTTAATTGGTAGGTATTATGAAACAGTTTATGCCAGTAAATTTCACAATTCAAATGAAAAAGAAAGATCAATGCCCAAAAAACAAGTTTCCTGTATACCGGCAATAGTGAATTAGCTAATGCAATCACCATCATCATTACCATCATCATCATTCAGCAGAAACTACAAAGTACCTAGAAATAAATCTAAAAGGAAATAAACAAAACCTGAATAAATTAAGGTATAAAATTTACAGTAAGGTCTGTTTATGGATCAATATAATGTTTATCTAACTGGAAAGATGGAAAGACTCACAATTATAAAGCTGCCTACTGATCTATGAATTACATCCAATCCCAAAGTCTCAACAAAAGCTTTTTAAAGAAATTTCAGAAGCTAATTCTAAAATTCTTCTGGAAGGCAAAAAGTATGGTATTACTTAAAGTAAAATATTTTGAAGCAGAAGAATGTGAAGAAATGGTCCTTCTAGGTATCAAATCACATGGCCAGTTTTTTTGCAAATAAAAGGGTAGGACAGTATTTCAGGTCTTTTCTGGCTTTTGGGATCCGACATTCTATAAATTCTGAAACTTAAATCTACAAACTACTCTCTTACTTTTCTTTCTCCCCATCTTGCCCGCAAAACCCAAGGAAAATATTCATTGTTGTGGAAGGATTTACAAATAGGCTTCCATAATTCTTCCCAGCTCTGCATGTGTGCCCCTTTGCAACTGGACTTGATCTCTCTTCTCATCAAGAGGTAGGGTCTATCTCTCCACCCTTGACCCTGGGCTTGGTCACATGACTTGCTTTGTCCAATGGGATACTGGCACTTGTGATGCAAGCAGCAGCCGAAAAAGTTCTTGCGCATTGGGGCTTCTCCCTCTCTTGCTGCTTTTGGAGTCGGGCTGTCATAATAAGAAACTTGGGCTAGCCTGCTAGATGTGCGGAACACGTGTCTCAGCTGCCCTCATCACACCAGCCAATTGCCCGTCGTGTGAAGGAGAACATCAGAAACAAACCCTGCCCCCACCTGACCCCCCAGACAACCATAGCCAAGTGAGCCCAGTCCAACTGGCCTACCAACAAAATTGTGAGCAAATAAATGATAACTAGCTTTAAGTCACTAAGTTTAGGGGTGCTCTATTATGTACAGAAGGCAAGAATAAAATAACCAGTTTCCTGCCAGCACCCCAAATATTGGCAGATCTTTTCCTAAAGATACTATTTGTTTTGATAGATTAAATTTTGCAAAAAGAAAAGTCAGGTGACAATGAATAAGGACTCCATTTGACAATTTAAATAACATATGAGTCTGTTGTCGATTTCCAGAACTGACGGATGATTATTTTAAAAAATAACATGAAATAATGTGCAATTTTATGATTAATTTACTCATAGATAATTTGCTCTTCTAGAATATAATCATACATTTTCTTTTAGGCACATGTCAAGAATTAGAGCACATTGTAGCTCCTGAAAAGTGCCATAGTAATTTTTGGCTTAACCCTTCCATCAGAGCTTCACTAGCAGAAGACAACCATACAACTGAACTGAAAGTTATGGGATTTAATTCCTCCACTTGTAAAACACATAAAAAAAAAAAAAACCCAGAATGATTAGTCATACATATGAAAGTTTATATTTTCCCACACGTATCAAAGCATGAACACATTTTGAGAAGGGAAAGAGGAACAAAATGCTTAATACACAGGTACAGAGAAAGAAGAGAGTGTGGTCATTGTTTAGTAGAGGAAGAATGGTCCTATTACAAGACCACAAAGCACAAGGGAGCAAGATTCAGAAAACAGGTTTCTAGCATGGACCACACTCCTTGAGAGCAGGAAGCTTCACCTTTTGGTTCCCTGATGTATCCCTCGTGCCTGGCCTGTCACTCGGCCCATTGTAAGTGCTCACCAAACATTAATTGGGTGAGTGATGAATGAATACATCGATAAATGGATTACTGAAAGATTCTTGAGACCCTTCTTGCTCTAACAAGAAGCAATGTTTCTAAGATTTACTTTCATTTGTCACGTGCTTTCTCAAATAGAATAATTTTATAGTTTGAATTATTTTAGGCTTCAAAAAGAGGCCACTTCTTCATGCAGATTTGAGGCTAAGATTTACTAGAATCCTCCCGGCTGGCTGTGCCAAAGATGGAGCCGGAGAATAGATTCTTGTCTCAAGTAGGAAAGAATTCAAGAGTGAGCCATAATAAAATGAAAGTAGATTTATTCAGGAAGAGACCCACACCATAAACAGAATGTGGTCTCTCTCAGAAGGGAGAGTGGCCCTGCAGTGCGGGGGTGGTTGGTTTTTATGGGCTGGGTAATTTCACGTGCTAACAAGTGGGAGGCTTATTCCAACTGTTTTGGGGAAGGGGTGGGGATTGCCCAGAATTGGGCCCCTGCCCACTGTTTGGCCTTTATGGTCAGCCTGTGAACTGTCAAGGTGCCTGTGGGTGTGGCATTTAGCATGCTAATGTACTACAATGAGCATATAATGAGGCTCAAGGTCTACCGGAAGTCAGATCTTCCACCATCTTGGGCTGAGTTGGTTCTAACCAGTTTATGTCCTATCCTCAACGGCTGTGACGTTCTTCTAATGGCTGTGCCCTGCCCCTTCCCTCCAGTCTCAGATGGAACAAATAAAGGAGGGGAGGGCACAGTCCTCTGAAGTGTAGGTTATGGACGCAGGGACCACAGGTGCAAAACTCACTTTCTTATTTCTTTTATATGGTTCTGAATGTTATTAGCTAAACAGTGTTTAAATTTGAAAGCAGGGTGATATATATTCATTGATAAAACTGGGAAAACATAAATTTATAAGGAAGAAAATAATAATTCCCTGCAATGCCACCATATACATTTTGAGCATCAATGTAGCTATGATCTTAATCTCTTGTCACAAACAGACCTAACTGTATATTCACCAACTTATATACTGAATAAACATGCTCAGTTCGCTGCAACATCAGCTCCTTCATCTGTAACGTGGAAATAACAATGAAAACCACGAATGAAGTTTCTGTAATGATGAAATGTTACACGCTCAGCCCTGGGCATCACACATAGTAATAATTACTCAATAACGTTAACTGTCATTATTTTTTAATCTTACTATTATTTTGATGCAATGGCATAATTTTGATAATTTTTTTATTTTCCTGGAGTTAGTTGCGATTGTAATTGTGATTACTACTGTTGTTACAATGAAGAACACTCTGGTCCCTTATATTTTCTTAGAAATCCAGTGAGTTCATTTTTCTTTTTAAGCAACAGCGTTGGTCTCGTCAGCATTTTCACATTTAGGTGTCCATGTTCAGAAGCTTTATGATTCCATGTTCTTGATCCTCCCCAGATGCCTCTGCCCTTCTCTCATCCCTTCTGGGGTTCCTTTTCTGAGCACTCCCTCCTCTGCCCATTGCACCCTTTCTCTCGGCGCTCTTTTTGGGTCCATTACTCAGACTGACCACTCTGCGAGCCTGCCTCCTGCCTCGAGCTTCAGCTCTGTAGTTGATTGATTTCGTGGCCAACCGGATATTCCTTATATCCCCCAAAATCACTAGCCCTCCAATCTTTCTTCCTGGAGGGCCAAACATGATATCATCCACCAGTTTTCTGAGCCAGAAAGCCAGCCATCCACCAGTCGTATTGGCCTCCAATCTCTGAACATTCCATACTTGACCGATTACACAGCGCCTTGAATCTGCCTCCTCCCTCCCCAGCTGCCACTATTCTAATGAAGTGCCTGGCCTTTTCCAAGGGACCTGGGAGTAACCGTGGTCCCAGTCTTCAGTCGTCATTCATTAAAACCATCAGGTACTCTGTTCGAGGAGGTGAAATTCTGGAGCCTTTGGCTGGGAATTCTCAGGTTTCCCGTCATGGGCACTGAGCAGGGAAACGTCAACCCCTAGAATGACATTCAGGACTTCTGTGATCTAGTATTAACCCTTCTTTCAAGCCCCATCCTTGCTACTTCCCATTTTATATTTTGGTGGTAACAAATGATAACACACGCACACTCACACATGCACACACACACACACTCGTGTTACGCTGTTCAATCCTCCATGTCTTAGGACTTGCGTTTCCTTCTGATGGAAATATCTTCCCCACTGATATCTCTTTGCTAACACCCACCCTGTCTTCAGACTTAGCTTCAGTGTCACCTTCTCCAAGATTTCTTTACATTTGGCATTGGGCTTCGTCATCTGATCATCCTCCTCTGTGCTTGCCATTTGATACCCAAAGGACGTGTGTGTGTGTGTCTCTCCACCCTGACCGTCCACTTGTCCAGGGACAAGACTGTATCATGTTCACACCGGTACCTCTACACATAGTAGCCCCTCAACAGATGCCTGTGGAACCATCTCCTCTCTTCACTTGTTCAGGATTACAGACATAAGTCTGAGTCATCGTAAGAGCTTACTTCAATGTTTGCCACAGAAGGATGCTCCAAATAGCTGGTATCACCTGACAGGTAAGAGGTCAGAGGAGCTAAAACTAAAGGTTAGATGATTGCTGTTTTTGTAAAAGAGACATCTATGAAAATGGCCTCAAATGTCCCGGAAATGATCTTTATCATGGTACTTAGCAATGTCTGATCAGTGATAAAAAAAAATACACAGTAGGATTCAGTTGTGAGATACTACGCTGTTCTGGCATCTGAGAACCCACAAACACCAGACAGAACTTGCCATATTTAAATGTAGAGATAAACTTATAAAAATTCATATTGATAACCAGAGAATCTAAAGGTGTCCGTAAAGTCTGGAAACAGGTAATGCTTTGTCTTTTGTTACAGATTGGAGAGGTCCTTGATGATGTGTGTCTTCACCTGTTTGCAGACATGAAGACTGGCCCTGTTTGCTTAAGGACAACTCGGCAAAGCTACATCTAGTTTATACCAACACCAGTGAGAGAAACTGAGTCTTTGATCCACTTGATACAACTGGACTCACAGCAGTACGAAATCACCAAAATAGAGTTTTGACAAACGCCAGGTCAAAAAAATGTAAGCATGTGATTTTCTTATGGAGTCCAGGCTCCTGGAATGGGGGAAGGAAAGATTTCCAGCATCTCCAGCTGCATCCGTTGCATGCATATTACACAGGGTTTGGAGGTAGCCCTCCAAAATATTAGCTGAAAGCTTCCTCGGAAAGCAAATCTTTCCCACATCCTTCCCTGCAGTTCCTCTTTAAGAGGTGTCAGCATGGCTGAAAGAATGAAGTGGCTGCACATTGTCTGGCAGTGCTATTATGTGCTTAACATTTCCATAACAAAAGTGCCACTCGACTTCTCCCCGATTAATGCAGCTCGAGGGCTCTTGTCGTCCTTTAATAAAACATTGTTGAAATCATTTATTTAGAGCCCCTGGTTACTAGTGGGAGAATGACCATCTTTGTGCCAAAATATAGTGTATACAGTCCACTATTTTGTAGTAGATCATTCTGTTATTTGAGAAATTGATTAAATGGATGTCTTAGAAGGTATTCATGCTAATAGCACATTACTTATGTCATTCAGATAGTCAAGGGTGAAGCTTTTCAACTGTCCAGCAGAAGCAAGCCCTCAGATGCAATACAGTAACCACTAACTTCACTTAAATCATAAGGCTGCAAGACCCAGTAGAAACCCAAGCCTCCCAGAACTGCTCTGGGGCCACAGGCATTGTAATGCGACCTAGCTTTGGGGAGCTGGGAGACACCGGGTCAACTGACAACATTCTGAAGGTCCTTGGTGTAAGAGGTCAAAAAACAAATAATGTCTGCTTTTCTTTTTACGGGCTCAAGAAGGGATACACGAGCTTACGTTTGAGAACTTCCATCGTTGAAAGCAGTGAGCTAATACGGCAAAGCCAAAGTTGAAAGTCAAAAGATTTGCAAGGCAGAGTTTGACGGCTCTGCAGGTTCTCCTGGCATTTGTCCCTCTTTGTATTCTATATAACACGGCATTGCTGGGTTGGAGTTGGGGTGCAAAGGCTGGGAGGGGTGAGGAAGGGACTCCCCCCCTCCACACACTTTCTCTTGACTCTTCAAGGGAGAGAGACCGTTGGTTCTGAGTCATATCTTCACCCACGTGGACCCAGGGGGGGAGAGCTGCAGTGCACCCCAGATGTGTCAGAGCTGGTGGCCCCTTAAGTTTGGGAAAGTTGGCACTGGCAGCTGCTTCCTGACTTAGGAACATTTCTCAGGGCTCTGCCCATGCTAAGGGATGTCCTGCGCCTTGGTGCAAGAATTTCGTTCCCTCCAGCCATTTTTCCACTTGACATACGTGTACGGCTCGCGGACATCGCTAGATATTGTTGGAAATAAACAGAGACCTTATGTTATGTCCATTGTGGTTATACACAAAAGCGTTGCCGTGTGCTTGGGTGAGCAGTGAAGCCTGAACCTCCTTCCATTTACTGTATGGTCACTGTCAGCTCAATGAACTGCCCCCTTGTTCTCCACCATTGTCCCACACTCCCTTAAACATTTGTCACTGAAGTGCCTCCAAAGACAAATAAACTGTCACTGAGAATGCAAACCTGCTAAGGGGGAAATGAGAGCGGCCCAGAGGACGCAGATTTTTTTCCAAAAGGAGTTGCTTTCACCCTGGAAGACTTCTGTTAGCAGTGTGGCACTTTTTAAAGAATCCCCAGGAAAAGCCAGCAATACCCTTTCTTTCAATAATGGTACTTCCAGGCATTCTCCATGAGACATTTGGCCGTCTCAAATGTCCAAAATTCCAAAGGGTCCCCAGAGAGCATGAGATATTACAGATGTCAACATCTGTAAAAATCCTTTCTGCCTAAGAGCAGATGGCGACCCACACAATCCTGTAACCTAACATCTCAGCAACCTGTCTTGGAATCCACTAGGTCTGCAGAGGGACGAGGGGGCTTCTGAGCTCCAGGGTAGAACTCTTTAAATTAAAATGGACCACCGATCAGTGTTCACTTTCTTCAAGGAAGAAGGCATAAAGTCTCGTGTCCTTGCTCCCCCAAGAGTGAGCTGTGTTGATTTACTCCAGGCAGAGGCTTTTGACAGGACCCTGTAAAATCGAGTCGTGAGTTTATTGTAGCAGTTAATTATCAGGCCTTTTCTAGTGCTAATGCCTTTTACTTCTTACTGGGGAAAACTGGGCCTTTTACTGGGACAAAGACTTAACTTTTCGTCAAGAATGTGTTAAAATAACACGAGGAAGAGATGATTTAAATATATTTAAGGACAAACGCAGACGCATTGCTAACGTCGTTTTGTAAAGAAAGCTGATTTCATTTACAAGTCCCTTGGAATACCCTTTGTTCGCTTCCCAAAGAAACAACGCTTGCAGCTTTATTTTAACAAAATGTTTATTCAACCATTCAGGTGACGGGGTTCTAGCCACATACCACTCTCCTGGGCTGGTCTGACACTCCAACTATCTCAGACTTTCTGATGCTACGCATATATGATTCTTGGTTTTAGATCTAATAAGAAGTGCCTCAAAGCCCTCCATAAAAGCTGGGCAAAGAGCGAGTTAGAGGCAAAAGAAACCTGGCAAGAAGGGGGTGGGAGTGGGTGGGAGGAAGCTGGAAGGGGGCATAGCTTTGTTAATTACTTCAGGCAGCAGAGAAATCTGGTTATGTTTTCTCAGCACATGTTAATATCATATAAAGAGACACAAGATCTTGCTAATCTGTCGACCCCTCAGACAAAGTTTATTTGTGGTGACTTTTAAACTCCTGACTTGCCTTCCAATCACCGAGTTTAAAATGAAAAGCTTTAAATAAACACCAGGAATAGAAGATAAATAAACTTTTTTTCCCCCTTGCAAGTGCCTAGCTTGGCGAGGTTCAGACTCAAATCCCCAGAGGACAGAGCGCTCTCTTTTGTGTTAATGTTTAAAAGATTTTCCAATGCCGGAGTTTATTCCTACTGCAAACATTTCTATTTACAAGGTCAAGTGTATCAGCACTCGACACAGCTTAAGAGTGTAATTATTTATCTAAGGGCGTTTGAGTGTAGATCAGTAGCCCTGGCAGGAACCCAGCCTCCAGCCCACTGCTAAACAACTCCTCACAACAATATTACAAGTTCTGGTAATTGTTCCTCTCCCCAGTGTGTTTACTTTTGCCCGCCCGAATGTTTTGTAACAAAATTTTGTACTTTTTCACCCAAAGTGTGAAAATGACTTTGAAGTTGAGTCTCCCAGGTTTCCTAAGACCTATTGGTAACAGATGTTATTGGCATGTTTGATTGTATGAGAAAAGTCTAGTAGCCAAAGAGGACACTCCTGAGGGTGGGGGGAGAGGGGGGGTCCCAGTGGAAAGGGGGGAGGGGAAAGAGATGTCTGGGTTATCCCCAAATTATGTGAATTCTCTCCGCAAACCAATGGGAGACCAGTCAATTATATCTTTTTAGCTGCCTCATTTACAGATGTCTAATTGTTCATTAAATTGAAGGCAGAAATAATAGCTCTCCTTTCTTGTCTTGTACTGTATTTTAATTTCAGTTGATGGTTGATAGATTCCCAGTGGCCCCTCCACCCCCCTCCTCACCCATTACCAGGTTAACCACAATGTAACTCTGGAAAGTAACTACACCATATTCATTATTTAAAACTCTTTACTGATGTACACATTTTAATAAAACAAATAACCAAAAAAATACACAGAGCCATAGTTACTTAAAACATAGGACTTTTTAAAAAACAATGTCTATAAAAATACAATGTTTAAGGCAGTTTGGAAATGCATTTATACATTTCTACAATGTCCATAAATTCTCTTGAAAATAAGAATGTTAACTTCAATCTATAAAATACACTGTACATTTAAAAACTCTTCTAGAGCACACTTCACAATGGATTGCGGTTTTGGATCCCTGGTGATAAACAGATTCTTTACATTTCAGAGAGGAAAGGTGTACCATGGATGTGGATTTAAACTTTTTAATTTCTTTTTAAAAATAAATTATTTCTGAAGCATACAATTTATAAAAATTCTATATACAAAATACAGCAACTGGTAACAAACCCCAGTTTTAATACACTTTATATACGAAGTACCAGGGATAAGCACCCTGATAAAAGCAGAGGCAATATATGTTCCCCGCATATTTGTACATACAATTTCTTGATGTAAAGAACAAAAATGACAACAAAACAAACACCATTAAGAAGCTTTTTTAGATGGCAGTGCAGAGCTCTTTTAAATAAAAAGTTGCATTCTTCAACACCACCAGCAACCCTTGAGATCAGCATTTTTGGACCCTTAATCCTAGGAAATGTGCTAAGAGACAGAGTGGTGGCAATGATATTGAAGTCAAGGGCTCAAAGTTATCCAAAACTAACTCAGGAAAATTAACCCCTCTCATGCCCAACCCCCTCCCCTCGGGGGTAGGGGGAACTGAGAGTTCTGGGCGCTGATACCAAGAGTACACGAATGAATCGGTTAAGATTGCAATGTCCTCACTGGCCACGATAAAAGTCGGTACCGGCACTTCCCCCCCCCCCCCTCGCAGGAGAAATGCTAATAAACAGCCCCTCTGCAAATATGAATCCTCCTGCAAAACCCCTGCTCCAAGCCCAGTCCCATGACACTGTTAAGGCCCCACTAGTCGGCATCCTCTCTTAGGAGTCCAGGACTACGGTTCTGCCCCCCAAACCCGTTTCATCCCGGGCGTCCTGAGCTCACGCTAGGCCGGTTTCTGCAAGGAGTTTCTGGAGCCTGGAATGGGGGCAGGGGAGGATGTCCAAAAAGTCCTGCTCGGGAGAGGAGGCGGGGAAGCCGGCTAGGCAGAATCTACCTAGGAAACGTTTTGCAAAGCATCCCCAACCATCCACTCTGTCCCCGAGCCACAGGTGCCCCGGCGCCGGCCCTCCCGCTGCCGACGGCGGGGGGCGCGAAGGCTAAAAGAGCAGCGGGAGCAGCAGCAGCAGCAAGATGGAGGCGAGCGGGGTCCAGGCTCCTCGGGACGCCGAGCGGCAGCCACCGCCGCTGCTCCGGCGCCCGGGCCCGTAGGGCAGGTCCCCGCGGCCGCCCGCTGCCGCAGCGCCGCCGCCCGGGCGCGGCGGGTGCGGGACGCCGTCGTCGTCATCCAGCGGCTGCTCGCCGCCCGCGCCCCCAGCGCGCTGCTCGTCGTCGTACTCCTCGTCGTAGTAGTCGTCCAGGCCCCCGTCCGAGCCGCTGCTGCCCGGGCCGTTGCCCAGCTCGGCGCCGAAGCACAGGCGGGCCATGTTCTCCTTGACCGACTCGCAGATGGGCCGCTCGAGGCCGTCGCACACGCAGTCGTTGAGCAGCGCCGCCTTGGGCACGGCCAGCATGTCCTCGATGACCGTGCGGCACTCGTCGGTGCAGCGCAGCCCGTTGAAGAGCTTGCCGCAGTAGGTCAGGTAGCGGCTGAGCGCCAGGTTGCAGCGGCTGTCGCGGTCGCAGCGCCGCCGGGCCTCCGTGCAGCCCATGACCCCGCCCGCGCCCGGGCCGCCCGCGCCGCTGCCGCTCGTCCGGGGCAGGCACGGCTCAATGGCGCGCTTGGTGGACTTGCAGTTCTCGTCCTGCGCGCAGTCACAGTCCTCCAAGGCGGGCCCGCGGCGCGTGTGGTTGAGCTGAATGAGGGCCGAGATGCAGTGGCTCGGGCAGCGCCAGCGCGACGAGAAGGAGGCGGCGGAGGCCGGGAAGGCGGCGGCGGCGGCAACCGCGGCCCCCGGCGGGTCGCCCCCGCCGCGCTGCGCCAGCACCGGCGCGCACGCCTCGGCGTACTGGTTGTAGGCGTAGCTGCACTCCGGCTCCCCCTGGCACTGCAGCAGCGCCTGCCAGCAGATGAGGCGGCGGCCGTGCGCCAGCCCCGAGCCCCGCGGCGCCGAGCCCAGCAGCTGCAGCAGCGCCATCAGGCACAGCCAGGCGCCCAGCACGGTCCCCCCGCGGGCCCCGCCGCCGCCGCCCAGCAGCCCTGCCACCATCGCGGGCAGCGGCGGCCGCCGGGCGAGGAGCGGAAAGGAGACGAGGCGCGGGGAGCGGCGGACGCGGAGCCGGCGGAAAAGTTTGCCTCAGTCCTGCCAACTTCTTGCATGAGTGTTTTCATAAATCCATGCGCGCCGCCGGCTGGTGCCCCGCTGCTTGCAGAAGGTCGGCTCTCGCCCGGGCTGCGGGGGCTTCCTGGTTGTGCACGGCCGCGGAGAGCCCCTCCGGTCGGCCCCCGGCGGTGGCGGGAGGCGCTCACTGCCGCCCCGGGGGGCTGCGGGCCGCGGGGCCGCGGCGGGGCTGCGGAACCGCGCGGCGCCGCGGGTGCATTTTGTTCCGCGCCTGCAGATCCGTTGTGCGGCCGCGGCGGCTCCTTCCTCCCGGGCTCAGCGCCGCGCCGCCGCCGCCGCTGCCGCGGGCTCTCGCATCGCGCCGCTTCCTGGCTCGCGTCCGGGCGCTGCCCGCCTTCCCGCGGCCCGGCCGCCCGCGTCCCCTCCCCCTCCGCCCGCGGCGACCCCGGCCTCGGCCGAGCTCCGGGGAGTTCTTTCCGGGCGGCGCGGGGAGAACGAGAAACTCCGCGCGGCCGGAGCGCGGCTCCCGGGCTTCCCTCGGCGGCGGCTTCTCGGGTGACAAGGAGCCCAGGGAGCGGATCCGCTGAGCCCGGCTGCGGACTCGCTCGCGGCGAGGCTTTAAATACAAAAGTGGGCCGGGAGCCCCCGCGTGGTGCCGCGGTGCCCCCTCATTATGCATGCATGGAAAAGCAAACAAACAAAAACATTAGCAACGCTCCTCCGGCTCGCCCAGCCCCGGCCCCGCGCGCTCCGAGCCTGCCCGCTTTCTCCTTTCTCCACTCTCTTTCGCCCTTTGCTCGGCCCCCTTTCCCGGCTTTTCGAGATGCTATTGGTCCCGCCTGTTGTTGTTGAAACTTTTTTTTTTTTTTTTTTTTACGAGCCGCTGGAGTGAGGTTGCGGAGTGGGGGAGGGCGGGGAGGGTGGTGGGCCGCTCACATTCAGGCATTCAGGGCTTGAAAGAAACGGCTTAAGGAGCCTGACAGAGGCCCGGGAGCTCCTCCTACTCTTAAGGAGGCTCGGATATGGAGCCCCTGCTCGTGCACAGAACCAGCGGGCAGGGCTCAGGGGCAGCTGTTTGCATCCGGCTTGGCCACGGTCCTTTCTGTTTGGTTCTTTTTCCTTTATTATTATTGTTATTATCTTGGTACTTAAAAAAAAACCTCTCCCTGGCCCCTATCCGTGCTTTCGACTGGATTCAGAATTCAGTTTGTCTTTCGAGTTCCCCATCTTCACTTGATCATCACAGGGGGAGGAGGGAGGGAAATCAGAGAATTTATTGCGGGACTTTGAAACTTAAAAAAAAAAATCCAGATGCAGACAAGAAAGAGGCACACGCTTTAGTTAGGGGGATACTGATGAGGTATTTACAAAACTCTCTCCCCCACCCCTGCCCAGCACCGGAGTCCCAGTTTACCGATCTGGCTCCTGACCCAGGAATCGTCAGTTGCAAAACAGAAATCCAGTAAGCCAAATTAAAATTTTTTAAAGAATATAAGTTTCTATACTTACCTGGCAGGGGAGATATCATGATCGAGAATATAAGTTTCTAACACGGACGGTGATGAAAAAATAATCATAGTATTGAAAATCTTGAGGAATGTTGAGCGGTGCCATCTGGCCGCAGTCACAACATAGAGGGAGGGGATAAACTGGCATCCTCCGAAGTTTCTATTAAAGTGTATGTTTCAATCCCTTGCTCGGTTTAAGGGAAACCGCCGGGGTACAGCAGCCTCTGCAATCCAGGCGCGGGACTCTGCGGACTACCTTAACTGCGGCGCAACGCAGCCTTCGACCACCAGAGGCATCGGGCGTCTGCGGCCTGTCAAAAACTGGCGCTTTTTTCCTCCCCTTTCCGTGGAGAGACTATCAACTCCATCTGTCACAAAAATTAAGGCTAAATCTCCTCTCCAGAAGCAGAGGGAGCCGGGGCTCCGATGAGCACAGGGTTCGGCTGTCCGCCTCTCCCCGGGGGCCCGGTGAATTTGAAATGGCAAAAGTCAGATGGAGACACAGCGTCTGCAGACTTCGCAGGCTGCAGGAAAGTCTCCTGTTCCTACAGAGCCTGCTGCATTCCTCAGGGGTTCAGGGTCTGCCTTAGGAAGCAAGCCCTCTGCAATCCCCAAAACAAAACTAAAATAAACCTTAAAGGAACGGGGCTGAAGGAAGACAGACCGTGTTGCTCTGACTTGAGTCATAGAAAACACACCAACAACAATATCAATCTATATTGAAAGAGAGAGAGAGAGAGAGAGAGAGAGAGAGAGAGAGAGAGAGAGAGAGAGAGAAAGAAAGAAAGAAAGAAAGAAAGAAAGAAAGAAAGAAAGAAAGAAAGAAAGAAAGAAAGGAAGGAAGGAAGGAAGGAAAGAAAGAAAAAAAGAAAGAAAGAACGAGAAAGAAAAGAAAGAAAGAAAGAAAAACGATGGAAGGAAGGAAGGAAGAAAGGAAAGAAAGAAAGAAAGAAAGAAAGGGAGAGAGAGGGAGGGAGGGAGGAAGGGAGGTTGCAACTGTGTGGTCCATCAGGACAACATTTCCCGGGCTCTGGTTTTTTTTTTGGTTATTTGGAATTGGCGTCTCAGTCTTGCCAGGAGGGCCTGGACAAGTCACACTCCTCTGTGACTTGGACCCTTCACGTGTAAGTTTCAAGTCCAGACTGGACATTTGGGAAAAGTCCTTTCATTTTTAATGCTCTGTGATTTTAGGCTCCTAAGAGCAAGGTCAACATTCAGCTGCATCTTTAAGCTAATGTTTGTTGAGTTCCTTGCGATTAGTAGGTCTCAAACCTTAGTGAGCTTGAGACTCGCCTGGTGGCCTTGTTCAAACCCAGGTTGCCGGGCCCTCTCCTGGAGGTCTCGATGCAGTAAGTAGGAAATTGGGGTTGGGGGAGGGGGCAGTAAGGGAGGGTGTAAGAATCTGCATTTCTAACAAGTTCTCAAGGAATGCTGCTGCTTCCTGTCTGGGAACCGGATTTTGAGAATGACTGCTCTGGACGTCCACATGTTTTTTGTTTTCTGGTTTTTTTTTTTTTTTTTTTGTAAAACTTGTCCCATCCTGGCCTTGAGATCGCTCTCAGTGGGATGTAAAGACCTGAGGGCTATGAGAGCTCTGGGGTCACCTCCTGGCACCCCAGTCTCATGGCATTTCAGGCCTGCATGGCTGTCAGCTGCCAGAAAGAGGCTCTGATGATGAAAGAGAAGGAAGGAGGCCCCTCTGTAAGCCCCAGAGACCTAGTACCCCCTTGTCTCATATCCAGGTTTTCATTGACAGCAGCAGAACTCCAATCCATCCCTCATCACCCAGACAGTAATCCCCACATCACTCTGTACATCTCTTAAACTGACTTAATTCCCACTATGAGCTCCCCACCCCCACTCCCCCCCAAAACCCACTTTTTCCACTGGAGCTCTCAATTTGTTCTTGGCAAAATCTCCAATATCCCCAACCTGCTTTCTGAGCTGGAGCTTCGCCTTTTTGCTCTAAAACCTGGCTGGAAGCTACAGAATGAGAGAAGACACTTGCAAACCACATATAAATACAAAAGGAACTCATACAACTCAATAACAACAAAAAAATAAACAATCTGATTAAAAAATAGAACTTGAGTAGACATTTTTCCAAAGAGGATATAAAATGGCCAACAAATACATGAAAAGGTGCTCAGCATCACTAATCACCGGGGAAATGCAAATCAACACCTCGGTGAGGTATCGCCTGACACCTATTAGAATGGCTGTCATCAAAAAGACGAGAGATAACAAATGCTAGTGAGGATGAGGGGAAAGGGAACCCTGGTGCACTGTTGGTGGGAATGTAAATTGGTACAGTCACTATGGAAAATAGTACAGAGATTCCTTTAAAAAAATTAAAAATAGAGCTATCATATGAAGCAACAATTCCACTTTTGAGTATTTCTCCAAAAGAGACTAAATCACTATCTGAAAGAGGTATCTACACTCCTTGGTCATTACAACATTATTAACAGTAGCCAAGATGGGAAAACAACCCAAATGTCCATCAGTGGACAACGAGGGGATAAATAAAATGCGGTACGCACATGCAATGGAACATTATTCAGCCATAGAAAGGAAGAAGGAAATCTTGCTATTTGCATCAACGTGGATGGTCCTTAAGGGCATTCTGCCAAGCGAAATAAGTCAGAGAGTGACAAATACTGTCTGATCTTACTTCTATGTGGGGCCTTCACCAAATTCACAGAAACAGAGTGTAGAATGGTGGTTGCCAGGGACTGAGGGTTGGGGGAGATGAGGAGATATTGGTCTAGGGTACAGACTTTCAGTTATGTGATGAATATGTTCCAGGGATGTAATGTGCAGCATGGTGGCTACAGTTGACAATACTGCGCTGTGAACTTGAAAGCTGCTAAGACATGAGAGCTTCAGTGTTCTCACCATAATAACAACAAAATGGTAATTATGTGAAGTGAAGGATGCACTCACTAACCTTATTGTGGTACACATTTCACAGTGTATATGTTTATTAAATTGTCACATTGGACACTTAAAACTTATACAACCAATCAGTCAATTATATCTCAATAAAGCCGAGAAAAATAAAATCCCAGCTGACATTTTTCGGCACAGCAGTCCTGGCTGATTTTTCTTCCATAAGCCGCATCCCACCAGACCTCAAAGCAGGGTACACGGCTGTCATTCCTTCCTTGTTCCCACTTCCAAACTATTCTTCTCCCTCCCCCTCTGGAAATCTCTAGCTTCCTTGAACTGTCAGCTACTGTCAGCTACTCCAACAGTCGCCCACTGACTTTTCCTCCATCTACAGCCCTTCTCAACCAGGGTTGCTCCTGGGAACCGAAGAAGACAGAGAATGAGTTGAGTGGCTGTCTCCTCCGTCCTCTCAAGGATGCACATCACCAGCACTGACACCAAGTGTTATCATCAGTTAGATCCATTAAACCTGTAACCTGCCTTCACTGACCAAGCTTGCTTTAATTGTTGCTACAAAAACTTGCACGTCCTCCAAGCATTATGGAGCCTAGACAGTAAGGTGTTTGCCGCAGTTGTTTTTCAGAAACTTGGACTCAGCTGTATCTAGTTTGAGCTCGAGCTGGTTAAGACTGGTTCTTACCACTGACCCTCCAACCGAGCATGTGCCAGTTTCTGCTTGGTGACCTTTTGAGATCAGAGGGCCCAAAATTTCACCCTTAAAACATGCTAATACATGGGTCCCAAGAAGATGCCTGTAACTTAATTGCACCTGCACAGAACAACGATTGCCTCACCTTTTTCTTTTCAAATCCCCTTTCCCCATGATCCTGATCTCAGCTTTATCCCATAAATACCCGAGCCCCTCACCTTTCGGGAGGCAGATTTGAGATTTGTCCTCCCAGACTCCTGGCTTGGCTGCCTTGTGAATAAACCCCTTCTCTGCTACAAGCCCCGGCATCTCAGTGTTTGCCTTGCTGCACTTGGGCAAACGAAACTGGTTCAGTAACAGCATCACTATGGGTGCAGAGGACAGACGTTAGTCCATCTCAGTGGTTGCTATATATGCCAGAGCTTGACCAGAGGAGAGTCCATGAACAAGGGAGATGAAGGATTTATATGGAGAGGGCACCTCCCAGAGGGTGGGACCTGAGCGGCAAGTGGTGTCGTCTGTTCTTCTGCATCTGGTGTCGAGCCTGAATTCACTGGGGCAGATAGGTGGTTGGAAAGTAAAACTGGAACCAGTAGGGGTGAACTGGAACTGGAGTCTCGCTCATCACTTCCAACGTCGGTGCTACAGTGGGTGACCTGTGGGGGCCTTCAAATGTGGAGCTGGTATGCACTTTGTCCAGGACCCAGAGAAGCAGAAGGAGGAGACTGGCGGGAGCTGGAGAAGCTCAGGTCAGGTGCTGGCCCATCCCGACCAAGGGGAGCTTTACATCAGCCAGGAAGCCTGCCAGCTGCCACAGTGTTTGGGGCTCTCCACGACCTTCAGCGCCTAAAAAGAATATGATGCTACTGCCTCACTTCCTCCTTCCAAATCTGGTGCACAAGCCCCCTTGTGGCCAACACCAGCTGGGAACAACATGGGGAGGGGCATTCTGGGAACGCAGTTCCATCACAGCTCAGTGGACATAGTGCAGGGTCACCCCTGGTGCAACTGGGCATTCAGCTTAATTCCCTCGGGGGTGCATTTGGTTTCGGCATCTGGCTCGCTGGTTTTCTCTCTTTATGACAACCTCAGCCTCTGAGTCCCTTAACTTCCTCACATTCAACCACCCACTCTTAACCATCCCCTAGACCGGGGTATTACCATCACTGTGTCACCTCGAAAGTCTCTAATTCAGAATCTCTAATCGGAATGTCATTTCACTGACCACCACCTCCTGTCTTTCCAGTTCGCCCATCTCAGTGCTGTCACGTGTCCCCTGCTCAAGTCCTTGCTTTGCAGTGTCTTCTGCTGCTGCCTTAGCTCCCTTGTTACAGTATCGTGCCCATCCACCTGCGACCTATCTTAAAACAAAACAAAACTAAAAGCCCTTCCTAGATCTCAATTCCCCACTCAGTAACTGGCCCGTTTCTGTGAAAACTCCTTGGAAAAGTTGCTTTTACTCGCGTTCTCTGCTGTCTCCTCCGTTCACGATAATCAAGAGTCAGCTACCTCACCATTTTTCTTATCAGCGATGGTGGAAATCTTGCTCTACCCAGCGGTCACCTCTCAGTCCTCATCTTATCTGAACTTGCAGCACCATGGGATGGGACTGATAAGCCTTCTCTTCAAAGTACTTTTTCATTTGGCTTCTGAGACTCTCTACTCTTCTGTTCCTCACTCCACAAGTGATCTCATCCAGTGCCTAGGTGGTAAATTACATCTCCCGATTTGATCATTTCAATACCAGTCTTTCTCTAACTTCCATGTGTATGTTATTCACTCAGTTGCTCAATGAGCATCACAAACTTAACTTGCCCCAAGAGCACGTCTGATTCCCCACCCCCAAAACTTGTTTGTTTCCTGGTCTTTCAGTGGTGTACATTCTCCAAAATTCACTTCCATCGGTTTCCTCCATCCCTTGATATCCATGCTACTGAGATCAAGAGGCAGAGTCTAAGTTCCTTCTCCTTAACGCTTTGGGCAGGTCTTCATGACTCTGACCAATGGCATGCAGTGATAGTGATTGACATTCTGGGGCTTCCTGGAGAGGGCACAAGATGCCTTGTTTTGTAGCTTCTACCTGGGACTCTTGGAATGCTTGCTCTGGAAAAACCAGCTACCATATAAGAAATCTGACTACTTTGAGACTGCCAAGCTGTGAAGGCCGTGCTCACTATGCTGAGGGGATCCATGGGGAGAGAATGAGGTGGCTGGTCAGCTCCCACCTTCTTTGGCCATGTGAGTGAGGAGGGAACAAGACACATGAGTGAAAAAGCCATCTTGGATGTCCAGCCCAATGGAACCCTCAGATGATTCCAGCTCCAGCTGCTGTCTGATGGAAAGTACATAAGAGAAACCCCAACCCAGGGTCAGGACTAGGGTGAGGGGGGTGAGGCACCCAGGTACAAAATTTAAGGAGGTGCTCACCCATAGGGGGATGCTACAGGGCCCTTGAGAGCGAGTGCCCCTTACGTCCCGTACCCTGGACACTTCATTCACCTCACGCTAATCCTGGTCTGGCTCCATGAAAGAACAGCACAGCTTAGCCCGGTCAACCCAGAGAATCATGACAAATAACAAAGCATGTTTTTGTTTTTGTTTTCTTTTTTTATTCTTATTTTTTATTGAAGTGTAGTTGATTTCCAATGTTAGTTTCAGGTGTACAGCAAGGCAATTAAGTTACACATATAGAAAATTTTTTTTTCAGTTTCTTGTCCAAAGAATGTTGTTTGAAGCCACTAGGTTTTGAGGTGGTTTTTATGCTCCAATAGGTAATCACATACACATGTTCCATCATATCCAATTGCTTGGGTCAAAGGTCTACTAGGACTCTTCCCTTTTCTCCACATCCCATATCCAAAGGATGGCCCATCCTAGGCAGTCAATAAAACATTTGATGGGTCAAATGCATCAAAAATCGGAACTTACTGCTTGTCTTCTAAATTCGCCAAATCAGAACTGATCCAAACCACTTATACTATAGACAAGGGAACAGAGACCCTGAGAGGTTAAAGAATATGGAATAGCTCTGAAGTTTTAAACTATAAAATGGTATTCCCAGGGTGCTGAGTGGTTCAGTGAAAGGACGGAAGGTCTAGTGATAAGCACCACCTACCTCTGGGTGCTCAGCAATATGGCAGGTAGAAAGCTGCAGGAGGCAGATCTGCGCCCTTCTAGGGACTTAGCAATATATCAGCTGTCCATTGAGGGGTGTCTAGGATGCTTCCACGTGGCTGAAGGCTTACATCTTAAGCATCTACTCACTTGTTTTGTTTTATTTTGTTTTTATAACTAGAGAATATGAAAACTTGGTGGCAGACAACCAGTGAAAACCAAACAACATCTACCCTAGAATTCCGTATTCTACCTCGTATCCTGAAAGTCTATCCCATTCTCCCTAAGCATCCTCTTTGTGTCTCTATGGTTCGCTTAAGAGGAATGAATTCTGGAGAACAAAGTAGGATGGGAACCCCATTCATACACAAGAAAGCTGGGTCATTCCCCTAGTGGAAGATCTGGGGCCTTCTCTTGAACTCCATCTCTCCTTATAACTCTGTCGAGGACCATGCCAAGTCTTATTCATTCTATCTAAGAAAACGTCTTTCACATTCAACTTTTCTGTATTCCCACCGCCCTGGTTTCTTGGAGGTTTTCACCACTGCTGACCGCTTGGTGTTTCCCAATTCTTCCGCTAAATCACATCACCCTCTTAACCAGGGAGGTGTCTCAGAATCACTTGGGAGGCTTTTAAAAGATACATATTCCGGTACCAATGTACCAGTTCCATTACACTTGAACACTTCCCCAAGGGCCCAAGAGTGTGTATTTTGGGGAAAAAAATAAATAAATAATCCTGCCAGTGGTTCCCAGACTTGGGGATTTTATAGATCAGTTTATTTTTTTAAATTGTGGACTGTCTTTGAGATGCCACTTTAACATCCACTAGACCAGGCAGCACTGTGACAGTTAGTGCTCCCCAGGACACCTCCAAACACTGCTGATGGAGGCTGATCTAGTCACACTTTTAAAATGTAAAATAAGTGAAAAATACAACCACTTGGCACAGTCCACTACCGAGAACCTTTCCAATAATGATATTAAAAAAAAAAAAAAACACTGATGAGAAAGGATGATGCATATATTCTAGCAATCTCAATGGAAATAATTACTTTTTTCCCAAAAGTTCTAGGCCAAGTGCTGGAACCTCATTGGGTCTGGGTCATGTGCCCGTGTACCTTAGAAGTAAAAGAGAGGAAGTTCTCTGAAGGAAAACCAAGGATGTCATCAGAAGGAAAGGTGTCCCCTGAGAACTATATTCAATAACTTGTAATAACCTGTGATGAAAAAATATGAAAAAGAATATATATATCTGTATAACTGAATCACTATGCTGTACACCAGAAACTAACACAACATTGTAAATCAACTATACTTCAATGAAAAAAAAAAAAAAGAAGAAGAAGAAAATGTGTCCATTGCACCAGGGCTCCCCTGGCGTGTTCCGTGGGTCAGTGCTGGTGCATGGACTGGTCCTCAACAGCCCCTGAGAAGGTGGGGATTAGCATCTGGACACTTTGAGAACAGTTTGGAAGAGTAATGGTATGGCTGCTGAATCAAATCATAAAAATCAGGGGCTTCTATTTTGTCAGTATCATTTCATTTTGGTGGTATGGGGTTTGAGTGTCTTTTTCTCTGCAATGTGAACTTTTCCCAGCTAGAAAGTCCGGAGACCAACAGCACTGACCTTGAGCAGATAAATGTCTGCTAGCAGTGAAATGGTCCCCGGGACTAGAAGGAGGGCGGATTTTGTACTTAGGAAGTGACTCTTTCAACCCTGAACAGAAACAGTTAGTTAATTTGTCGCATTAAAGTTTGAGTAAACTTCTGTCATTTTGCATTATCTTTACAAAGCCCCCTTGATAAAGAGAAGATAGCCACCCCCCCTCCCCCGACCTCAGGAAGGCGTCTGCAGTTTATACTACAAAGACACTGCGACCTTAAGATCATGGTTTGGAGTATGTATCTGGTTTTATTTTTACTTTATTTATTTTTACGTAATAGACCGAAAAAATAACCTGGTCGTTCACCGCTGACCGTTAGAGAAGCTTTATGCTATATGGGTCAATACTAGTTTTTTTTTCTTTGGTATTCAGGGCAAATAAGCTGTTAGGTACAGGAACTTAAGGGCTCACTGCTGTGTGAAGATGAATCAAAATGTAAGAAACAAATTTTTGATTCTTTCCAGAATGTCATTCTGATGCCGAGTGACAGCGCGACTCAGCTTCACGGAGCAGACAGCAGCTGTTATCGAGGGGGCTGGAAACGCACCCCACGCCATCGCTTTGGGGGATCAGGATCCCGGCTGGGTTTCCCACAGAAACAGCAGCTGTTCCAATGATCAGGAAACTTGACTTTCATACTTTCTGAAAATAGATATTAATGAAACAGAGATTTAAAGTCCAAATAGACCATGTGAGTTGAGGCGCATCCTCCGTTATCCTCCCTTGCGTGCAGCTGGCAGTCAGGACAGTTTTTTGCAGAGAGTAATTTTCCCCAGATAGCACCTTCACTCATTTGGATGCAGCATCTTCTGTTTTCCAATAACTGGGGCCAGTTCTTTAGGGGGCATGGTAGAATGTTTCAAAGAGTGTTTCAAAGGCCATGTTTCAAAATCAGGTTTTTCACTATTGATATTAAGAGGAAACTTTTTTGTAACTATGTCATAAATCTGGATAAGCTACTCTCTAAATATTGATAACATAATACATAAGAGAACTTATCAATTGTCTTAAAAATGTGCTTTTTATCTAGTGGAAATCTGTATCAAGGCATTAAGTTTCCCTTCCCTCCTTCCATCCTGCAAAAAAAAAAAAAAATCCGCAACAAAAATATCCGTCAACGAGCTAATGTAAAATGTGTGAGTGTGTGGTTAATGCTTCTCAAACAATTTGGGAGAAACACATTAGAATTGCTTACTTATTGCTAAAACTATGTAACTATCATAGAGTATCTTGGGGAAGAAATTATGATCTTATTGACTGATAATGATTACAGACTACCTAATGCTTTTTAACGAAGTGCATATTAATATATCACAATTGGTCACAGTCACCCTACATTTTAAATCTGCTTTCACACTTACTGATCGTTTTTCACTGACTTTAATTCAGTTGAAGCCAACAAATATTTATTGAGTGCCTAACTACCTGTGCCAGGAAGCTGTAGCATTTTTTTAAAAATCCTCCAACTTCGTTATTTTAACACTGTTATTATTAATAGATTTTATTTTTTTAAGCATTGCTAGGTTCATAGAAAAATTGATTGCCATGTACCAAGTTCCCACATATCCCTCCCTCCTCCCCAGTTCCCCTTTTTATTTACCTATTTTATTAGTATGGCACATTTGTTACAATCGATGGACCATTATCAATACATTGTTATTAATAATGTATCATAATAACCAATACCAGCACATTATTATTCAGTAAAGCCCATAGTTCACATTAGGGTTCACCCTTGGTGTTGCACATTCTATGGGCTTTGACAAATGTATAATGTCATGTACTCACCAGTCTGTATTATACTATTATCATATAGAATAGTTTGATTGCTCTGAAAACCCCTGGGAGTGTTCACTTTTAACCTAGAAGGGATCTTACGTCGAGTCTTGTCATTTATAGCTTTATTATTTAAAGCTTCCACATTTAGTATTTTTCTTTTTTGTCCATTAAAAAAATAAAGTGAAGCCATACATGCCATTTGGATCCAAAAGTTACACATATTTCCCTACATGGTTAACCATTTCTATTGAAAGAAGCTTTCATATCACTCCGTCATCCACCCCAGAACTATTTGTTGAGTTCTTTTCTGGGTCAGCACCCTGTCCCAATGTTCCTCTGATTAAGGGAGTTTGTGACAGGTGACTTGATGCTATAGCCCTTTGCTTCATGCGTGGACATACATTTAATTACCAAAGCTCCTTTCACGGTGTCTTTTTTTCTTTCCAGTTTATTTTATTTAAAAGTTATTAAAATGTATTTTTGAATAGGAAATACATATATATAGCGTAAAACATACAAGATATAAAAAAGTGCATGGTGTCCAGAAAGCCTCCACTCACCTTTGAATCCAAGGACTCACTTCCCTCAGCCACTCTTATCAGTTTCTTGTGTGCATTCCCAGAGATATTACATAAATCTACATATAAAATAAATCTTTTTAAACAATGATCTTTGCCTCGTTTTTTTCACCTAACGATATATTTTGGGCATTGTTACCTATCACTTCAAAAACCACGGACATATTACTTCCTTCTCCTTTTGATGAGTGGATAGTTTTCCATTTTTCTGATGTTTCATACATTATTTAACCAGTCCCTGACTGATGAGTCATTAAAGTTTGATCTTTTTTTTAATTTCAACGCAGCAACAAATAGCCTTGCACATTTGTCATTTCCATTATATGTTATTATAAGAAATTAAATACAGTTCTCTGTGCTATACAGTAGGTCCTTGTTGTTTATCTATTACATTTGTCATTTCTTAAGTACTTTAATACAGCTAGAGGATACATTTTTAGCAAGTGGAATTACTGTATCAGGGAGGAAGTACATTTTAAATTATGATAGAGCAATTATTTTATCTATTTAATAACGCTACCGAGCAAGGGCTCCGTGCCCCCACGTGCATAGAAGCCAGCATAGTGGCACCAGGTTTTGAGAAAACAAGAGCTTTATTGTGAGGTTGACCAGCAAGGAGACAGGAGGCGGGCTTCAAATCTGTCTCCTCGATCCAGGTTTCCGGGTGAAATTTAAAAGGTTAGAGGAATTTCAAGCTTGGAAGCTAATTGAATGGGTCCGTATAAGCCACTCATGCTGCTGGAACCAGATTTTCTTTATTGAAGCACTTCTCACTTCATAAAGGGCTCTAATGGCAACATTCCTAATCTTGGAGTTCCATAGATTCTTATTTCCAAGGTCATCCTGGAGACCTGGGTTTCCAGCTTGCACATGCGCAAGGCTGTTCTGTGAAATAACTGAAGCTTTGATTAACCGATCAACCTGTTTAAGGAGGCAAAACCAGTTTCAGCTGGTTTACGTGCTGTCTCACTAGGTCATCTGTTCCCCGTGGAAGTCGTGCCAGAGTATGGGCGTGTTATCTGTGAGCATCACCACCGACACAACTTGTTTTTAAACTTCTGGATCGTTGCCAATCTGATAGGTGAAAATTAGACCTCGCTGTAGCTTTCATTTTAATTTCTCTTGTTATATGTAAGACAAACATTATTATGTGAGTCTTCAGAAAATTAATAAGGTAAAGATTGAAGACATTTAAGTTGAAGGAGGTTGTGATCCAACATCATTCCACCGACAAGTGAGAACACCCAGAAAGTGATCTGCTAAGCTTGTCGCCTTGGCCACGGCCCCACCTTGCCTCCACAGCACCCAGCACAGTGTGGGAACGAGGGCTTCGAGGTTCGCCCTTCCTGGTGGTTTTCCTCCACTTGGTCAGTAAGTCTCGAAAAAAAGGTGTTAAAGAATGCCTTTTATCAAGGGAAATAAGATTTCTTACTAAAGGATCCGCCCAAATCCCTTTAAAATCTTAGGAACTCCTCCCCTCTAATTCCTGCCCTGGATAGATCAGAATACATGTCCCCAGTGTTTTAATCCGAGTAACTACTTAATGATTGACGTTAACTGTATGTTCTAGATTTCAAGCAGGGGTGAAATGATCCTATTACTGATGAGACGTTTGAAAAACAACGCTTTGCTTTTTCCTTCCCTTTTCCCACTAGGAAACCCTAGTTTCCTCTCTGCATCTGACTGCAAACTGGGAGCTTTATTTGGGTTCTTTATCCTATGGAACCCTGAGAACCTCTGGTTTCTGAGCAGCACATGAAGTATTTGCCTTCATTCATGTCTTACACACACATCACTGGGATTTGTTGTCAGGTAGAGGCTTGTCCCTGACTTGCGCTGTCTCCTGATGCTGTTGCTTCAGTCAGTTTGCCTGAAAGAGGATTGACTGCCCTGATCATCATTTGCCTGAAGTCGGGGTTGTGTTTGGGGATGTGACAAGGGACCGAGCCATCTGGAGAGGAGAGGGTTTCCCAGGGCAGAACAGCTTGTGGTAGTTTGACAATTGTTAAATCAACAAAGTGGCTAAATGAAGCAGCTTTCTGGAATAGATCTTATGTCGATTTTGAATTATAAATTTTCACTGTTAATTATCTTTCATTTACTGAATATTGAGCATTCCTATGTGTCAAGGACTTTCTAGGTTTCAGACGTCTAGCAAGGAGGGAAATGCTCACACACAGGGTTGTTTTATCCATTGGTCGTTGTAATTGTCTTCTCAGTGCCCCTGGATCTGAGAACCTGGTGAGTTATCACTAGAAAAGGGGGACCCGTTTCTGGGAAAGCACAGATGCCCTTAGGCTCAGCCTTATCTCTTTGCTACAAACAAAAGAAGTGAAAGGATTTCTATCCTAACATAGAACACTTCATCTAGATCCCAGCAAGAAAAGTCTCTTAAGATTCTCACATCCTTGAAAAGCATCTGGGGGAGAACTAAATGACACAGAGGAAAAAGCACCCCTTTAAAAGCTGGGCAGCCACTTTTCCACCAAGGGCTTGTCAAAATGGCCTAACAGAAAGAAAAAAAGAAAAGCAAGTGCACATACACATTTTTAAAGTAGCTAGCAACCAAGACAACACCAATTATTCAACCACAGTAAAGAAACCAGCAGCCAAACCACACTGATTATTTAACCGCGTATCCAAGTGCTGAACACAGCCATAGCCAGCCACGTTAATTTAATGTAAATATCCTGAATAACCAGCCCCTGTGGAGGCAAGAGCTGCAGCAAAGGACAGCTCCTCACCTTTCCTTGTCTTGCCTCCAGATGTCTGGAGCTGGAAAACTGGCTGTAATCCAACAAGTACCCCCGCCTCCACTTTCTTCCCCCTTCTTTTTGCATTCGTTTCTCTAAAACCTGGATTCATTCTTTCCCTACCGATCCACTGGTCTCACATGCACACGCATACTCAAGGAAACATTTCATTTGGTGAATTCCATTCTTTTCCTCTTGATTTCCACCTTTTCTTTCTTTTCCTTTTCATTTCAATCCTCTTCTTCTTTTTTTTTTTTTTAAACCTCAATGCTTTCATTCCAGTGTATTTGATTCTTATTTAATTTTTACAGATCATCATATGTAAAGTTGATTCTCAGGAAGTGTTCATCAGGAAAATATGAACTTCTTCTTTACTACCTGCAGCTGCAGAATTGGCACTAGCTTGAGATTTACTTTAAAATGGTCCCTTTTACTGGGAAATGCCCTGGCTCATGAATCTTGTGAACCCAGAGGTCCGTGTTTGAAAAACATAGTCCCCCTCTCACCCGCCACAGATCTGAGTCAATGTCGGCCAACCCATTGGTGTCTATCAACCAATCAGATTTCTCTCCTTGAGACTTGAACCAAGAGACGCAGAGACTGGACTGAAACATGGGGGACTCACTGGGGGCTGGATGACAGAGTGGGTCATGAGCAACTAGAACAAGCTTATCTGGAGAGAGGAACGGGGGAAACAGAGCTGAGGAAGACCCTGTGGTCTACGGAGGATAAAAAGTGAAGCAACAAGTAAACATACGCTTCCCCAAAAGAGGGTGGAGACACCTCATTTCCCATTGGTTGGTCCAGTTCTGTTCCATGAGGCCAGGCTCTATTTCAGTTGCTAAGACCATGAGATTGACACCGTATCCTCATTTAACATCTGTGTCCATGGATAATAGGATAAAATCAGGCTCTGGGGTCACTTAGCTTTTATCCTTATCCCTCCTCAATGCCCACCTTTTCTCTGGACATGAAGTCGGTTTCCAAAAGATGCTTCCAAATATAAAATTCATCTTATGTGCAGGGAAGTCTCCTGGACATAAGATAACAAGCTTAATGAGAGCTTATGTTTCGTGGAAGTGAGCATAAACAACGCTCATGGTTCCATTTATGCCTAATCTCTCAGACTGTTACCCACCAATGACCAAGCCCAGTGTTGGGGGACCGAGATGCCTTCCATCTCCTGTTGCCTTGGGAGTGATCCATGCTCTATTCTGACGGTGATAAAATTTCCACTGATAAATAGAGGGGCATTTGAAGAATTGTTTAATAAAAATACTCTCCCCTCCCCATACTTAAAAATTAATAAGAAAATCTGGAACAGAATCAAGCAGTTCGCAAGTTGTATTGGACTCCCAAGGTCAATGTCTTTACACCCTTGGATAGAGACTGCACAATGATTTTCTTATTAACTGATAATTTGAAGTCAGATGTGACAAAGCCCCAGAAGAACAAAGCCCTCAGTACCACAGCAGGATTCTTCTGAGCGAAGACCTAGAGTCTGGCCCACTTTGGTTCCTCTGAGCCACACCCAAAGTAGGCCTCCCACCAATGTCTGTTTCACTCATTTGATCAATGTCCTTGGGCTCACACAGACTTCTTGGAAAACATTGCTTTATTTAGTATTTTCTCTCTTTTTGCCTTTAGATTTGTAATATTTGCTGAGAAGCTGATTGGTAACCTCATAAAATTTAGATTGATGTTTGTGGATGGAACGGCCAGCATTAAGAACGTACGGCACAGTGTAAACACCAAACTCTTGCACAATCTTTTCCTGGACTCGTGCTTTTTTGAACTGGGTTCAAATCTAAACTGAGCAAGGCCACACAGGGCGTTAGAGCAAAAAATGTAAAGCTGGAATGCACGGAGCCCCCCGATTGGGGGAGACAGACATCGGAGTTGCCTTGGGAGTGATCCATGGAATTTTAAGGACATGCTTTTTATTTCTGGTCACCTGGCAAGCCAGTCTCAGGACACATACTGCACAAATGTGCTTTGCAAGCCACACACATTGTCTAGATAGAAAAACAACTTCATACATCACATAAGGTTTTGGAAATTAAGTTTTGAATATGTCAACATACCGCCAGAAAGGAAAGCAGTTGCCTACTTTTTGGACTGTTCCTGCTTGCAGATTTCTTAAATTTTGAAATAACAAAAACCCTTAATACAATGACTTGGAGATGCATCACATTTTTCGATGGCCTGTTGAATGCTCTGCTCCAAAGGATGAAATATGTCTCGTTTTATGGTGAGTAATCCCTGTGTGTGAGAGAGCAGAGAGCAGAGGGAAGAAACACCAGGAGGAGGAGCAGAGAGGCAAAGGAAAGAGGAAGGGAGAGGAGAGAAATATTTAGACTCAGCAGATCACTATTAGAAAATAGTAACCGACTTTGAAACTTGTAGTCGCACATCTTTACTATGGCAAATGTTAGTGCTTCTGCGTCATTTACAGCAAGAACAGTGCCATCTACACATCCAAAGTGAAAAATATTTAGGACGGGTTTTTCTCAGTAACAATAAATTCAGTGATTATGGTATTGTCCATGAGTTCCTATCCATTGACCCAGTTTGGAACGTTCCTCTGCAGGGACTGTTGACTTTACAGATTTGGATTGCCATCATGAGTGTAGGAAGAATGGCCTCTAGTGTCAGTTGCCAGATAAGAAGCCTAGGGAACATTTTTGTTGCAAGTGGAAAAAAAAAAAAAAGCATAAATGTATTGAACATACATGTGTCACTGACTTGGCTGTTTACACTGTGATTTTATTTTGGTGGCTTGCCCAACAGTCCACCTTGCAAGACTATCTCCTTCATGGATTATCATCATCATCAATGAATAATTCTTACTAAACATTCACACAGTAGGTGCCATTGGTTGAAAACAGAGTGTATGTTGCATGAAGGACTGGGCTGACGCGTGCACTGTAATCCTAAATCACACCTCCTATTTCACACATGAAAGTTTGGAATGCTCAGTGTCATAGAGCCGGTAAGCAAAAGAGCTGGGATTTGGAGCTAGATCTGACTCTAAAATCTGGCCTCCCTGTGTGTGGCATGATACAAAGTGCTTACTTAGAGCAGCTGGTACTGGAAAACTAGTCTACTGGGGCCTTCAATAAGCCTTTGGTCTTTAGTCTCTAGCTTAACGTTGGCTAATTATTACAGCCGACAGGCCGAGCAGGTGGGAGGAGGGGACTGGCTTTGACATCAGCTTGTTGAGACTGGCAACCCAACCCCAACTCTGATACCATCACGGTGAAGTCAGCCTGGCACAGCCCCCGCTTGCCAACTGCCTCAGAATTGTGGTCTAGCCGCTGCCAGACACCAGAGGCTTGCAGAACTGGTGAAAAGGCTGGGCAAATGGCTTGGAAGGAAATGGTGACCTGTGAACGATCGGTTTCCCAGGCCTGCCAAACTTTGCTTTCCAAAAGAGAACGAAGACTAAGGCATTAGCTGCCTTGGAGCCATGGTAATGACTCCAATACCATCACACATGTGCAGAGTGACCCTTTTTGACTGTTTAGACAACCCTGGAGAGAAATAACTCCAAAATTGTTGGATGCTGTTTTAAACCCCCCATTCCCAACTTTGCATACAAGCTTCTTGGTGACTTCTTTGAGTCATCCTGATGTATGTGTGCGATGTATAAAAACATATTGAACACTCATGGCTTAAAGTGTCAGCAATAACAATGCTTTTTCCTGAATCAGTTTTGCACTCAGTGTTAGTATTAACTGAGCTAACTCTCCACCGTGGTGCTAGATCTGGGCCATCTGCTTGCAGATCCATTCCTTGCCTTTCTCCTACTCTGTCCTGCTCTATGTCACTGGAAGGTTTACCCCTGTGGCCCATGTTTCTCGGGCTTCTCCATCAATTGTCTTCCAGCAGGGTGTGGCTAATGGGAAGCATGAGGTGAGAAAGCGGGGGAGGAAAGAAGGGAGAAGTCAAGGTACTTTTCCCTTCCCTCTTGGCCACGGGGAGCATCTCCCACCAGAACGGTGTCTCTCCCATGTCTGCAATCACTGGGCTGCCATGATTCTCATCGTTGCCCGTGACCTCAACTTTGCATTGAGTAACACAGTGGCCTTTCTCTCTATTCCTCCAGCCTCACAAAAGGTCCCCAGCTGGCTCTTGCCAGTCTCTGGTTGCACCACCATGTTGGTTTCTGCTTCTCAGCATCTATCATCTACATAAGGCATTAATTCCTCTGTTTTTCATACCCAGAGGGGTTTGTTTTCCTGATTAGACCCTGGCAAATATAATTCTGGCATTTTTTATGTCACTCCGGAATTTCTTCATATGTGACTGAATTGTCTTTGATGTAAGATTTTAGTAAGATCAGGGAGGGAGGGAGGGGAATATTTCAGTTCTATCAGTGTTCAGTGGGTCCCTACTATGCACAAAGCAGGTACATAGGTAACAATTTACTGATTGTTACACAGCCAGAGTCTAAAAGAGTTGAGATCTGCAAAAAAAAAAACTTTGGCTGGGGGGAAGGAGGAAGGCAATGGAATGTAATAGACTCCATTGGTTTTCTGCCTGAGTATAATAAGGAGATATTAGGAGATTGAAACACTTATTAATGTTCCTGTTGAGCAGTGTGACTATCGGGGCTTTTTCAGAAGAAGACCCTTCTTTCCACCCCCTCCACTTCTCTCTTTAAAGAAGTCTCTGAATTGACTGAATTTAGAAGAGAAAATAATAGTAAACAGTATTTTGGAAACAGTGTGGTCTAGTTGGTGCTGAAAACTTTAAACACTGAGATGTTCTCTTTGTGAAGGAATTTGCTAATTATCCAACAGATTTTTTTTTCTTTTTACCCTGTATGTGTCATAGTTTCCTTAAAATTTTCTCCCTCCCTTTCTTTCTTTCTTTGGCTCTAGTTTCCTCTTGTTCTCTCTTTTTTTTTTTTAAGCAGTAAAGATAGGTTCAGAAAATGTGTGAAGCTTACATCCTTCTCCTGGAAACAAGGCTACGTCTCAGAGCCAAAGTCCTAAGGCTTTGTCTTGATGAGAAACCTTCTTACTTTAATTATAGTCTCTTCTAGAAGATTCTCTTCCAACTTAATGACTTGTGTGTCCTGGAACTAATTTCATTAAGTGAGCTGCAACATTGAATTGTTTGTTTGGATTTCATGACTCTACCTAAACCCCCAATCCCCTGTTAAAATAATCAAATGTTGGATGATGAGTACCTATATTTTTTTTTCAGGGAATTTAAAACTGAGAATTCCTCAACAGTTCTGGGAACGATCAGAGAACCATCAGAGAACGATCAAAACAATTCAAAATCTTGGCTGGAAATGGATGTCCTCATCCTTGAAAGAAAAAAAGGCCCCATGAATATAGCTCATCTTAAAGATAAGCTAGCCAGCATAATACACAAGTTACCTGGCCATGCTGCATTCATCTTAGTCAAATATTTGGAGCCACTAAGTTAATATCAGTTTTCGAAATAAGGTCAAATGTCTTTGTGTTAGTGATGTAATTCACTCATTTTTCACAATACAATTGAAAATGAACTCTAATTTATGGATTTATTACTGATTTATTCTTAAAGTAGAGATTAACTCCTTATGTTCCCCACATGATACATTTACATGGCATTGAAGACATATGCCATTTTGTAAATACATTCATTTGTATTTTTTTTTTTTTAGATTCCACATATAAGTGATATCACATGGTATTTTTCTTTCTCTTTCTGGCTTACTTCACTTAGAATGACTATCTCCATGTCCATCTATGTTGCTGCAAATGGCTTTATTTTATTCTTTTTTATGGCTGAGTAGTATTCCACTGTGTATATATACACCACAGCTTCTTTTCTGGTAACTTTAAAATAACTGATAAGACTGTTCATTGTTAAAGAGTTTTCTTGACCAAAGCTATATGGTCATTCCTGTAGATGGTAGACAGGAGAGGGGAGGAGGAAGTTGTTTGGGATTAAGGGATGGTAGTAATCATGCCCTGCGTAACTCAGTGAAGTACAACTCCATTGTGAGAGAGTTTTGAAAGTTGTGAGACAGCCTGATCATTATCCCTCCTCCTTATAAGTTGAGGTGATACTCTCTGAGATTTAAAGTCTGTCCTCATGAGACTTGTGTCTGTGTGTTCAATTCAATGGTAGCTCCATCATGTGAAGAAGCCTAGATGGCTAGAGGGCTTTATTCTACAAGATACATGATTCCAAAAACCCGCCATCATGGTTCCCTCCTAGTGAACATACAGTGCTGGGTGGAGAAGAGGACTGACCCTGGGAGGAGACTGAGAGAAGGATTGGCTTTTCCCAAGAGATGTGTGGAGTTTCATGCCATGGAGATAAGAAGAAGAAATGGTTGAGAGAGATGTGAGCCAGGAGGTCAGGGTTATTAATTCAAGTGTGTCCCCAAGGAGACCCTTTGTGAAGATGCATTTCTGTCCAATGATGAGTTTCCTAGAACTGTGGGAGAAAATGGATTTAGAAAACAGTTGTAAGTTTTTCTCTTCCAGGATGTAACTGCCCTGCAGGTCCTCCCTCCATACCTTCGGGAAAGTCTGATCACCCCTTCAGTATGAAGTGGTGCCCAAGTGGAGAAGAGGAGGCAGAAAATTGAGGGGAAGCGCAGATAGGTATCAGATCAATGTCCTGTCCCACCCATGGTTCCGGAAAAGAATGGCCAACACCCTTCCAAGTGGATTATACCTGGAGTGACCATCAGTGAAGTAAACCAAGGTTCACGGAAGGATGGAGCACACAGAGCTGAGGAAGAACTTCCAAGCAGACGTCCTTAAATACTCTGGTGAGAAGGGACTATTAGATTGAGGACCCAGGAAAAAAAAACAAAAGTGACACTGAAAGAGAATCTGTTAAGAAATGCGTTCAGATTAGTGACCCCTCCAAGTGTTTATCTCCCAGCCGTGACCTCTCCTCCGCCTGAATGTAGATCTTGTAGGCTCACCCTCATGCTTCAGTTTCGAAATGAAACGTTTCCCAAGAGTCTCTCTACTTCATAGGATGTCCTGGATCTCTTACAGGATTTTGGACTTGAATTTGAATTATTTTTAAATCCATCCAAATGCCTTTTCCCTGCTGACATCTCCATACTGCTCACTCATATGAAAAGCCTCACCAAGAGAATAAATTATTTCTTCCCTTGTCAGTGGTAATTTGTGTTCACTAAATTACCTCCAGATCTACCTTCCTGAGTCAAAAATAACCTCAGAGATTTTTTTTCCCCCTTTCCATGTCCACCTTGGAAAGACATATGGATTTTGAAGTTAACCTCTCTCTGTGAGATACTCAGAAATAACTAAGTGAGTTTTCCTCTTCAATTGGCCAGATGTTTCATTTTAAGATGGAACAATGCATGGTTTATTTGACCCATGTTCTCATGGAAAGGCCATCGCTTTCATTTTGTTAGTCCTGTTCTGTGAGAGGTAAAAATGAAAAACATCTTTAAGAGAATTCCTTTTTTTTTTTTTTCTTTTCTTTTCTGGGAACAGTGCTTGGTCTCAACAGGAAACCACATTTTAAAAGGACATGTGAAGTTATTACTGATGGTGCCCCAGGATCTGATCAAACGCTTCAAGCCACGGCCGTGACGGTCGGGTTTTACTACGCTGTTCTTCGTAACTGTTGGGGGAGATTTAAATGTCTTACCGTGTCAAGATCTGTTTCTGGCCAAGGCATCTATTTACGCTATTTCTTTGTCACTTTAGCATTTTCTTCTAATCAAACTGGGCTAATATGCTTAGGGCACCTTTTATTTTTGTCTTAAAGAATGCTAGTAAATGGTTAAGGGTATTTTTTTTTACAACATGGTGAGTGTTATTTCACAACGTTTCATTAGCCACAAATCCTCAAGTCACTTTTAAGAATTCCAGATGCCCTACTGTAGGTATTTTTGCAGCTGTTTTGTGGGAAATCATGAATGTGCAACTCTCTTTGGCAAAAAAAAAAAAAGAACATATCTCATTCCTGCAAGAATTGGCCTCTTTTACTGTATAATTTATAATAATCAAAAGGACAACCTAAAGACAACTGTGTACTGTATAAATTCTCTCCATCCACCTGAAGTTGAGATAGTTACAATATCTTCTAATTTGTAACATACTTTGATTTTACACTGAAAGAAATCTTTCCTTTGAATTGGTTATGAAACGCTCTAAAGTTACATTTTTTTCTTCCTGATATTTGCAGGACAAAATTGGGCCTAAAGAAATTCTATCTGCATCCAATGATTTTTTTTTTTTTTTGGCAGTGCATTTTATTGTTCTTTGTGATTAGATTTATGAGTTGAATTCATTCATTCTTTTACCTGTTAGGTAACATGTCGAATCTAATTGTCAGTAACTATTGACTCTTCTTAAGACTACATCTATTTCCTTTGCTAGAATAAAATTTAAATTTTGAAAGTTATCAGAATATTACAGATATTTTTCCACCGATATGATCTTAACACCTCAAGGATATTTTGAAGCACACTTATAATTTGTGAAGGAAGGAAGAAAGGAAGGAAAAAAGAGAAAAAATTTTCCTTTCATCGTTTCCAGTGTCACACAAGCTATAATGCTCACTAACTGACAATATTTCATATCTGAGTTGTTATCTTCCTGGTGATCATTTCTTTTGAACAAAATGAACAGGAAATGTTGAAATTGGAATTTAGGACTCAATGACCTTACTGGAATTCACGTTGCTAAGATTTTGGCTATGAAGTCAAAGACTCCATTGGGAGGACCTCAGACGGTCCTCAGCCTAAACCCCTGGTCTTCTAAGTAGAGAAAGAAATTGTCAAGACAGTGGTACTTTTGTCCACAGGAGTCCAGGTTGGATGAAATAAGTTAATGCATTTAGTGCTTCGCACAGTCTGGCATGGAGCACGTGGACCAAAACTGGGAACATCTTTCTTCACTTATGAAAAGGTGAATAATAATTACTTTATGAGAGCAGGGGCCGAGCCACATGGCACAGAAAGATTTTGCTAGTCCATCTTTCCTTTTCCCTTCCCTACAGCCATTCTGTGAAATGCAACTCACCTGTCGGCCAGGGCTTGGAGTACAGGTGAATGAAACAGGAACTCAGGCTTTGCCTCCCTTGTCAAGCAAAATGAAGGCTGTGAGAAGTCAAAATGGGGTTCTTAGTGGGAAGAGAGGGAGAGAACAGACACATAGATCTTTACTGTAATTAACACCGGAGTTCAGGGACCGTGCAAGGTGGTGGCGTAGGAAGAGCCTGAACTCACCTCCTCCCACCAACACACTGGATCTACGGGGACACATGGAACAGTTCCCTCTGAAAAAGACCTGACAACTAGCTGGACAGCTCCTTTGCAACAAGTGATAAAAGGGCCACATTGAGATGGGAAGGAAAGGCAGAGACACAGTCTCCCCAAAATCCCCACCTCCCACGCAGAGACCCACCATCAGGACGGATCTCACAGATCAGGGGCTTCTTCCTGATGAGCGAGGGCTTTGTGCCCCCACACCAGGCAGCTCCACCCTTGGGGCCTGACTGAAAAGACAGGCGCCCAAAATGCCTGCCTTTGAAAACCAGTGGGGCTCACGTCCAGGAGACCCAAATTACTGTGGGGAACTGAGACACTGCTCTTCAAGGACTTGTGTGCAGACTCACTTGTCCAGGGGCCCAGTGCAAAAGCAGCAGTTTGGAAAAGATCGCATGTGAAGGAGATTCATATGCCAAGCTTAAAGTGCTTGCTGGAGGGGTGGGGGCCAACTGGGTCTCTCTCTGGGAACAGAGGTGCTGGCAGTCTCTCTCTGCCTTATTAGCACTGGCAACGCACATGGATTTTGCCCTCTCCAGCTGCTTTGCTTAATCCAGTGGGCGTGCACAGTACACACTGGGGACAGCCCTTGATTGCCTGGCTCTGGTGGCCATGGGGGCTTGTATTCCTGGGTCCCCCAGGAGTGTAACAATCAGAGGAACCCCCAGGCTACCACCCCCAGGGTACTGCACGGACAGCGGACTGAAACACACCCTCAGTCTTTCTGTGTAAAGACCTATTTACTTGTCCTGGAGTTTCATCCTAAGGGGGCAGGCTTCAGGTTGGCCACACATTTAGAAGGTACAGGAATGCTCCCAGAAAACATTGACTTGCTACAGATCACTGGTACCTCCCAGAAAGGAGATTTTACATTAGCTTGGAGTCCTGATTTTTGCAACTGTTCCCTGGGGACACCTTCAGATCGCCTGGTCTGGCAGTCAGCAAGTTTTACAATTGCAATCCCATGGGACTCTCTCTCTATATATATAGATAGATAGATAGATAGATAGATAGATAGATAGATAGATAGATAGATTTGCATACTTTAAAAGCTGCTGTCTGAAGGTCTAGCTTCCAATCAGCCTAAAACTAGGTGCTGACTGAGGTGCATCCCTATAGAACACTAACAAGTCTTGGCATACCCTCAAAAATTAGGGTCAGTCAAGAATAAATAAGGCTACTTAGACAATCACAAAGGTTCAAGAGACAAGAGCTAGGGCAAGGTTGAATGATAAAGTCCATTTCCTACACAAAGTCAACAAGAAATCAAAGGAGAAATAAAGAACAGCTTGAGACAAATGAAAACGTAAATACAGCATGCCAAAAATAGATGGGATGCAGCAGAAGCAGTTCTAAGTGAGTTCAGAGCAATAATGGCCCACCTCAAGAAATGAGAAAAATCTGAAATAAACAATGTACCTCAAGAAACTAGAAAAAGAAGAACAAACAAAGCCCAAATTAGGGAAGGAAGAAATAACAAAGATCGGAGTAAAAACGATTAAAATAGACACTAAAAAGACAATAGAAAAGATCAATGAAACTAAGAGATGGTTCTTTGAAAACATAAACAAAATTGACAAACCATTAGCTAGACTACCAAGAAAAAAAGAAAGAGGGCTCAAATAAATAAAATCAGATATGAAAGAGAAGAAATTACAAATGACCCCACAGAAATACAAAGGATCATAAGAGACTACTGTAAACAATTATATGGCAACAAATTGAACAACCTAGAAGAAGACCAGGATGGCTACTGTCATCACTTTTTTTCAACATAGTACTGGAAGTCCTAGCCAGAGCAATTAGGCAAGAAAAAGAAAAAGCATCAAAATTGGAGAGGAAGAAGTAAAGCTGTCACCTTTTGTGGACGACATGAGTTTATATATAAAAAATCCTAAACACTCCACCAAAACACTGTTAGAACTAATAAACAAAATCATTGACATAAATTGCAGCAATATTTTTTGAACCAGCTCCTAGAGTAATGGAAATAAAAGCAAAAATAAACAAATGAGACCTAATTAAACTTAAAGGCTCTTGCACAGCAAGGGAAACCATAAACAAAATGAAAAGACAACCCACAGAATGGCAGAAAATATTTGCAAATGATGCAACCAACCTACAAGGGACTGGTTTCCAAAATATAGAAACATTTCATACAACTTAATATTAAAAAAAACCTCAATCAAAAAATGAGCAGAAAACCTAAATAGATATTTCTCCAAAGAAGATATCCAGATGGCCAACAGGCACGTGAAAACATCCTCAATTTTGCTAATTATTAGAGAAATTCAAATCAAAACTACAATAAGGTATCATCTCACACCCGTCAGAAAGGCCACCATTTAAAAACCTACAAATAATAAATACTGGAGACCATGTGGAGAAAAGGGAACCCTCCTACACTGTTGGTGGGGATGTAAATTGGTGCAGCCACTATGGAGAACAGTATGGAGGTTCCTTTAAAAACTAAAAATAGAGATGCCATATGACCCAGCAATCCCACACCTGGGCATATATCTGGAGAAAACTCTAATTTGAAAAGACACATGCACCCCAATGTTCATAGAAGCACTGATTACAATAGCCAAGACGTGGAAACAACCTAAATGTCCATCAACAGATGACTGGATAAAGAATATGTGGTTTATTTGTGTGTGTGTGTGTGTGTTTGTGTGTGTGTGTGTGTGTGTGTGTAAAACACACACAATGGAATACTACTTAGCCATGAAAATGAAATCTTCCCATATGGATGGATGCACCTAGAGGGTACTATGCTGAGGGAAACAAATCAGACAGAAAAAGACAAATACCATACGATTTCACTTATATGCAAAATTTAAAATATAAAACAAGCAAATAAAACAAAGCCAGACTTAAAGATACAGAGAACAGATTGTTTTTTGCCAGAGGGACGAGTGTTGTAGGAGGAATGAAATGGGTAAAGGAGGTCAAGTGGTATAAACTCCCAATTATAAAATAAATAAATCATGGGAATGTAATGTACAGCATGGTGACTACAGTTAACAATATTGCAGTGCATATTTGAAAGTTACCAAAAGAATCCATCTTCAAAGTTCTCGTTACACACACACTCACACAAAAAATTGTAACTTTGTATGATGACAGATGACAACTAGACTTTTTGTGATCATTTCACAGTGTATACAAATTCTGAATCATTTACACTGTGTGCCTGAAACTAATATAATGTTATATGTCAATAATACCTCAAATTAAAAAAGAAAAAGGTGGAGTCAAACATCATTAAGTGGGGTGAAAGATGGGTTGAAAAGTAAAAATAAAAATTTAAGGTATGTAATTTTACTTCTCTTAGGTACATATAATAACTTTAAACTATGTTAATAATGGACTTCCTAGCAGGGAAAGTTGAAATGCCTGGTTTAATAAAGCAAATGAACAAATTTGTTATTAGAATTTAGGATGTTCATAATTCATTTGCAGTGATTGCGAATAGCTTGTTTTCTTAACTGGTTTCAAAAAGCCTCTGAAAGATTTTTTTTATATTGTTAATTTATGCAGCTCGCTTCTCCTCCCTGGACTGTGGAACTCTAAACTTCAGTACAGCTGCTGCTCAAATGTTCACCGGTTCCCCAGTGAAATCCACACTGATGGCACCGCTGTACAGAATCTGGGGGTAGACGACTTTGGCCACATCATTTGCAAACTATTCACAGGCGTGGAAGATAAAATAGCTTCTTAATCAGTTGAGACTCTTGGGAAATACTTTCAAAGGATCTCTCTCTCTTTTCCTCTTGAAATATGGAGCATCACAAAACACATGTGCTTACAGAGCTTAGCTACATGGCTAAGAATGTTTTTTAAAATTAAAAAAAGATTAGAGAAAAGAAAAAATCCTTTCATTAAAGAGAATCTCCACCAATTTAAGGAGAATAATATGTCAGTATCCAAGAGCCTACCATAGCCTACCGGGAGTTGCAGGATGTGACATTTGAGTAATTAATGGAAAGTCTTTGCAAGTTCAGTAATTACCCCTTTCCAGAAAAGCAAAGGGAAGGTCCACATTCCATGTCCCAATCCGGCTCCATCCTGTGCATTCAGACCGTTTTGCTGAGGCCTCTGACTGCATCCCAGTGATACGACCCACACAATGGTCACAGTCACCAACGCAATGCTGGCGCCAGCAAGCTTTAGTTTGTTAGGGAAAAAATACTACTTTCCGTGTATGTTTAAATAATACAGTCACATAATATTAAAAAAACAGTAGCTCTGAGTGTGTAATCTGATTCTCTGCCTTTGCAAAATAGGCAGAGGTCCAAATATTTCTCTCTGCTAAAAGAGTTTAAAATGTATTTCCAGGGGTGACTTGGCTGGAGAGGCTACCACTTGGGATTGGTGAGCTAAAAAGTTTGATCTGGGGACCATCTGCATTTCTGAGAACCAGAAGGGCTCTCGGGGATCCGAGCTGAGATCCAGAAGGAAGGCAGGGTCTATAACAGAAATTTCCAAGCTAAGGCTGAGTGCTTGTGTGTGGTGGCAGGAGTCAGGGGCACATGGTTGGGGGGGGCGGGGTGCAGTGGGATTAGTGAAGATTGGACACATTATTTTTGGAGTTTTAGACATTGGTTGTGGAACCAAGTGAAGCCATGCAAGGCTCACTGTAAATCTGGACTCCGGAATTCTCTGTGGGCGGAGTTTATCTCTAGAATACTGGAGATAATACACTGGCTGGAAGCTCTATCTCAGTGGTAGAGGCCAGTCACATCCCAGTGGGCTCAACAGGCAGAACTCCCACTCCAGCAGACATGTTAGGTAATCTTCCAGGTCCTCCCGCAGTGCTCCCAGCAAAATGTACGTGCCTTCACTCCCTGGATCCAGCTATCTGGGTTCCTACAGTAGTTGCTCTATCTGGCTTGGTTCTCCTCTGAGTTTGGTGGGTTGGACTCGGCACTCTCTCCTGATTGTCAGATTTCCCAGTGTAGATCCCAGTCTGAAAGTCTCCTCTGGTGGAGCCTGCTCCCAGCTCTCCCTCAGATGGGTTTTGGACATCTCTTTGGCAGAAGTAAACGACTTCTCCCAAGCCTTATGCAACAAGAGACAAAGATGACCAACACCTGCCCCCTCCCCAAATCGACTGCTTCAGATCAGACACTGACAAGGGGGTGGGGCTAACGCTGTGAGTTGGGCACCAGGAGTGCAGGATGAGGGGAACGGGTAATAGCTGCTCTGTGGCTGGGATGAGGGAGGGAGCACTTCCCTTTGGCAAGACCAAGTATGCGATGGTTATGAAAGGATTTTAAGGAAGCTGCAAATGGCATTTGTATTAGTTATTCATTGCTGCCATAACAAATTACCATAAACTTAGTGGCTTAAAAAACATAAATTTACTATCTTCTGCTTCTATAGGTCAGAAGTCTGACATTGGTCTCACTGGACTAAAATCAAGGGGCTAGCAGGACTGTGTTCCTTCTGGAGGCTTTGGAGGAGAATCCACTTTCAAGTTCATTTGGGTAATTGATAGAATTCAGTACCATGCGGTTCTGACCCATTGGCTGGGGCCATCTTTAGTTCATAAAGGCGTCTTGCATATGGTCCATTCCTTGCCCATGGCCCCTACATCTCAGAACCGGAAATGGCATGAATCTTCTCATGCTGCACATCTCTTCTTCCTCTGGTCCTTCTGCTCCATTTTTCTGCCCTCTACTCTGCTCTTAAGGGCCTGAGTGATTACATTGGGCTTACCTGGGTAACCCAGGACACTCTCCGTATCTTAAAGGTCAGCTGAGTATCAACTTTAATTGCATAACATAATCACAGGCATAACCCAAGGGATGGAGGTCATGGGGGGCAGAGCCTTACCTAGCACCGTGTTTCCGTGATGTTGAGCATTGGAGGGAGCAGTATGGAGCAGAATTCAAATCATGTCTATGTTAAGCACCCATGAGGTGCTACGTATGACCCAAGTTTGGAGACACGTGGTGAATCAGCATCCATGTCTTCCTCAAAGTCTCTCCTAGATGGGAAGACAGGCTTCTTTCCAAGCAATTACGATACAATAAGCTATTTGCAAAATCGATACCCAACATTAGTAATTTTGTGGTTTTATTCTGATAAGATTATGTTTGTCTCTTGAATTTCACAAGTTGGCAATCTATTTATGACCATAATGAAAGTTTTGAGCAAGGCATTGTCCCAAAACTGTGCAAAATGAGATGAAACCTAAGGGAGCCCCAGTCTCAATTGCCCTGTTGTCCTCACCCACAGCGCAGTGACATTCCATCCTGCTTTCAAATTGCCACCCAACTTGGAATATTCTCTTCTTTCCAACACAGCACTAAAATGGCATTTAGAGGCAGAAAACCGGGTAATAAGAGCAATGTTCCACTTGGCACTTGGAAGCTCATGTTCCGTTCACAGACGCCACAAAGCATTCTCTGTTCTCCAACAACCAGTCTTCCTCCTCTGTCTCCTCTTTTACTCAACTGTACGTTTGATAAGGGAATGAGGACCTGGTGGCATTTTATCCATTTTGGAATCTTCTCTTAGTCTCCCCATCCCAGCCCTAACAATGTTACAGACAGTGAAGAGTTTGGAGCCATTCAATAAATGTTTAGTAAGTTATTATTATTTTTTTAAAGACAAAGAAAAACAAACTGAGTCCTTGGCTTTAGGGATTTGGGTGGGTAGATAGGAAATGGTATTTTCTGCCTGAACCTTTTTGTCCTTTTCTTGCAAAGGAGCAAAGTGAGTGGCTAAGTGGTGAGGACAGAATAAGCCTCAGAAGATTAGAAAAGAGAAAGACAGTTGAAGAAAACTTTGTGTAATTCAATGCAAAAATAACTGAATGAATGTTCTGCTGAAATGCCCTGTGAGACACAGGAGTTGTGAAAGGTAAGGCCATTGTACACATTCTAGAAAACCAGATATGTAAAGCAGACATTGAGAATGCTTGGTTCCATATTTATCCTTTGGTAGTCTCCTTGCCCGTTCACAGCTATTTGCACTCTGGTTTGGGGATGCTAGGGACAGCCTGTGGTTCCCCAACTCAACAAGGGAATGGTGACAAGAAGCAAAAGGCTGGATAGCCCTCCAAGTAGCTAAGCAACCAGATCATAAGTTACCAGGAATCTGCATCATTCACGGGGAGTTCCCAGAGAGTCAATGGAAAGTGGACTCCTTTAGGTTGAAATCCTGGGGCTCACTGGTCCTGTTCCAGAGCTTCAACCCCAGTGTCTCCCGTATGCATCTCAACAGACCTTCCTCTGTGTGTTAGGAGGAATCACGGCCCCCAGAGATGTCCACGTCCCAAGCTCTGGAACCCATGAATATGTTAAGCTACATGGCAAAGGGGCATTAAGGTTGCCAGTCAGCTGATTTTAAAACAGGGGGATTGTCTAGGTGGGCCCAGCGTGATCAGAATGTTCCTCAAAAGTGGAAGGGAAGGCAGAGAGTTGGAGTCAGAGGCGATGAGATGATGGAAGCAAAGTCCAAGTGATATGATATGACAACCCCACCTGCCATTGCTGGCTTTGAAGACGGATGAAGGGGCCAAGGAATGTAGGCAGCCTCAAAAATCTGGAAGAGGCAGGGAAACAGATTCTCAAGAGTCTCCAGAAAGGAACACGGCTGTCAACATCTTTCTATTAGCCCAGTAAGAACCATGTCAGTCTTCCAACCTACAGAACGGTGAGGTATCAAATCTGTGTTATCTCAAGCCACTAAATGTGCAGTAATTCACTACATCATCCACAGAAAACAAATAACTGTATAATCAGTGGACCCCCCGTGAGAGTTGACCATGGTGATGGAGGGCCCACAGAGTGTGCATTGCAGGTAAACAACCCTCTGGTTGGCTCATTCTCCGTGCAGGACTGAGTGACAGAATCTCCCGGATGTCACGTGGAAAAGGTTGCTGTATCTCCCCACAAATGCCCAAGTCCTAATCTGTTGGGGAGATTAAAACCTGGGGCCACACAGGTCAAATTCAGCGGTCAGACCCTTTCACTTGTGTAGAGATTTTTTTTTTTTTAATTTGAATTAGTTGCCAACAGTTAGAGATTCCACCTAAGCACCAGGATTTCTGACTTTTCCTGGAAAATGTTGCCACACTTGGTTCCCGTGGGAGGGGAGTGGTGGCTGTCCCTGCAGACGGAGCGCGCTCCATCCCCTCCACGCTGCTGTCTCACACCCTCCCCACGTTATCCTGGTCTGTGGCCCTGCAGGCACCAGCGGGCCGTCCCTGGTACCCTGCTCACACACAGTGCACATTTCAGAACTGGCTCAGCTAGAGTAAAGTATTAAAGGGGATCTAGCCAGTTTCAAAGCTTTTATCAAGAATAATAGCAAAGAATGTCTTCTTTGATTTCAGCGGGAAAAAAAATCTCAAAGGTGAAATGGTTTGATCCATTCTACTATCCTTTCCAAATTCTTAGCCTAAGCAGGACTGAGAAATATGGGCATTGGTGCCTGGAAGGGAATGTTCAGGCTTATTTATGACTCTGATTCGGATCAGCTAAACCTTTACTCCTTTAAGAATTTATATAAATCTGACTTCAACAGATAAGGAGAGAATTTTCAAAAGGATGTCAATCAAGCTGGAACGCTTTCAAGATGGAGGAAGATGAGCTCAAACAAAATGTCAAACGGTCCAACAGCACTGCCCTGTGGGTACAGCCAAGGTTTAGAGAAATCCCTGTGCGCTTTTATTAAATTAACAACACGTAAGCTCTGACATCAGCTGTAACACGAGCTGCTATTGCAAAATGCACTTAGGAATCCTAACGCGTTCATTGTTATGTTTGGCTTTATGACCGACCTATCTTTGTACTCATATCTGAATGCCGATGGTTACAGGCCAAAATTTTCAGAAAAATGATACCTTACAAGCTCACACTTGAAATGGCTCTGAATAGTGATGGAAGGTCACAGATACGGGAATAAGAGATGAGAGCTGGCTCACAAAAGGGTCAATGTCCTGAGTGGCAGGGCAGAAATGCACCTTTTCCGTCACAGGCGTTGGTCTTCAGCCTACAATGTAGTGAATAATCAGCCATAGACGGGCAAGGGAGGGGCCCAGCCGGGCTTTGGCCTCTGTGGGCGTGATGGATGTGCAGAAACCCAACCCTCCCCCGGGGGGTTAGGTGGCACCATCGAGACAAAGCGTGCAAACAAATCTGGTCCTGGAAAAGAAATTTCCTCTTTTTTTTTCTTTTTTTTTTCTTTTTTTTTCCTTTTCCTTTTCTTTTCTTTTCTTTTCTTTTCTTTTCTTTTCTTTTCTTTTCTTTTCTTTTCTTTCTTTTCTCTCTCTCTCTCTCTTTTTTTTTTTTTTGCTATTTGTGCCAAAATGTTACAGTATCCCTATTAAACTGGAAATCCATGCAAAGAGGGAAAAATGAAGGCAGAGGGAACCCCGAATCAAAGTACTCCCTGGGTAGAATATATTGAATTGTGCAAAAATTTCTTTATGAAGAAAAAGGCAGAAAGAAAGAGAGAGAGAGAGAAGAAAGAGAGAGAGAGAAACAAAGAGAAAGAAAGAAAGAAAGAAAGAAAGAAAGAAAGAAAGAAAGAAAGAAAGAAAGAAAGAAAGAAAGAAAGAAAGAAAGAAAGAAAGAAAGAAAGAAAGAGAGGAAGAAAGAAAGAGAGAGAGGAAGAAAGAAAGAGAGAGAGGAAGAAAGAAAGAAACTGCATTCACTTCCAAGGCTGAGTCCAAAACATCTGCTTTCTGGATTACAGAGTGAGACGTTTTCCAAGTTTGTGGAAAAAAAAAAAAAAAACAAGATCTCTTAAATCTTCCCTTCAGAGGCTGAGGATAAAAACAAGTGAGGGGAGGATGAATCTCCCTCTGGCCCCAGGCACCAGCCTGAGCAGACAGAGAGAGAAACACCGTGCTTGCCTGTCTGCCGTCCTAACTGATAAAACCTTGCGAAATATCTCTTTGGCCCTTTCCATTGCCTCCCCGTCTTCTTACATTTCTGAGCAGTGATTCTGACTGGACCCGGATTTATTTGAGCTTTTGTTCAAACACATACCACTCCCCTAGTTTCTCCTTTCCCCAACCCAGGCTCCAAGGAGTTTTGAGAAATGCCTATAATTTTTCCACATCGCCAGTTTTTCCACTTCTAGGCAACCAGCTTCCCTTAGTTATAATGTCAGAATCTGACCTATGACATCAGGGGCTCGTGTTGGATGACTCTCAACGTTAAAGGGAGCTTCAGTTTTACTTGCTTTTTTTTTTTTTTTTTTTTTTTTTTCATCCAACTCCCAGCCTCGAAGCAGGCTAGCTTTTTCAGTCCTGGTCCAAGGGCACCTGGGCAGATGATGGTGTCCGCCTGCTGTGTGCCAGGCAACGTGCTGAGTCTGGCCTCACTTCATGGTCACAGACACTTGAGAGGTCAATTTTGTCAGTCTTGTTTGAACAGGTAAGGGACTCAGAGACATTAAATGGGTCGATAGTTAAGCCAGTAAGTGGCAGAGCTGGTGTACTAAACCAAGGCTGGCTGCCTCTGAAGCTTTAAAACTCCACAGCCTTGATGAGAGCAAGATCTCTCCTCATTCCTGCTCCCAACAGAAACTTCTCAAAAGGTACTTTGAAGCTTCCTTTTCTGAACTTTTTATCACTCATATCATCCCTGGTAACAGAGAATTCCCCTTCAGAGAATTGCACATTCAGAGCTTTACAGAGGCGTTCTTAACATGCCTCAGCGCAAGATGTATTTCCACTTTCAAACGCAGACGCTCTCTCAGAGGGAGACTGTCAGGATGGAGGCTGAGGGTTGCCATGTGATATAGGGGACTTGGGTCATTCTACCAGCCCCCGCACATCCCGCAGCCACCAAGCTGTTCATGAGGCTGCCAGTGTATGGCTCCTTTTAAAATAAGTAAGTAGTTGGATTGTGTGTGACAGGCTTATGAGAAAATGTCAGAAGCAGAGCTGCTTCTGAGGGACCCGCTGAATGAGCAGCAATCAATCAATCTGAAATTACAAGGCCAGGCAATTAGAAGAAGGAAGGGATTCTTGAGCAACCATACATTCTCTGCCTCCCTTCCCCCAGAAAGTTTTTGCTTGATTTCATGCTTTCTAGCTTATGGCATCCATTTTTATTCCAGACATCTTATTTTGTGTGTTTATACAAGAGGACAGGGCGATAACATGCAAAGGCTGTGGAATTAGAATACTTGGTTTCAAATTATTGTACCGCATTGAAACACTGTGTGATCTTGGGCTAATTGCCTAACCTCTCTGGGCCCTTCTCTGAAAAACTGATTGTTCTAAGTTTTACTGAGACAATGTAAATAACACAGTTCCTGGCTTACAGTAGGCATCTGAAAAAAAAAAAACTTATTCTCTTCTCTCCTTCTTATTTGCTTTTTCAGGAATGCTTTGATTCTAAAGAGTTTCCCTCTTTTTCGCAAGTCTCACATATTCTTATTTTGGTGGTAGTGCTGAAGATTGAAATCTTTTATTCTAGTTCAGATCTGTGTAATCCTGAATGTATTGTTTAAGTTCTCCGAACCTCTATTTTTTTAAGATATAAATTGGTGATAATAATTGTGATGGAGATTATTTCTAACCAAACAACCACTTAGTATCTTTTTCTGCAAAACCCAGATTTGGGGGCTTGGATAACTGGCAGAGATCTCTCACACTCAGGGAAGATCCAGGCCCAGTGGACAAATTCGGATTGAAAATAGCAATAATCACCCCATTCTCCTTCACCAGTGAGTGCTTCCAGGAGGAGCATAAATAACATACACTTCTGGCCAAAGAAATGAAAAGGTGATTCTTAAGATAGAGCCTCAAGAGGGAAAAGGCATTTGTCTCTTGTTTCCCACGTGGGCTGCTGGTGGCATGACAGCTAGATAACTGGCCGTCACTTTGAATCCATGAGGTGACCGTCACAAGGATGAAGCCATCGAGCTAAAGATGCAAGAGGAATGGCTGGAAAGAGTTCGAAGGGTCCTTACTAACGCTGTGGAATTGCTGAATGAGCCCTGGGCTGTCATCTTCATACTTGTCATACGAGATAAAGAGTGCTTAAGCTACTTAAGTCAAATATTTTCCTACCTGGAACTGACAGTATTTCTGATTCTATGATGCCTGCTTCTCAGAACTGCTCTGAGAATTATGAACAGCATATGTGAAGCATCTAGAAAGTGCCTGCCATTTAATAAACACCTGACAATCACACAGCTCACATTTGTTTAAGTTGTTAATATACAGACTCTCCTGGGGAGCGGCGAAGTCCTCTTCAGATGGAAGCTTCCTTTAAGCATATGTGAATGTTATTACAGAGAAAATCCATACCTTCCATCAAACCTACTCAGGGCCTTCAAATCTCACCACACTGAGATTCCTATTGAGATTTTATCAATAGACACCAGGAAAACGACAAAATTAATTGAATTTGAAGATGCTACAACTCACATAAGAAGAAACAGTATGAAACAGACGGTTCTCATTAACATGGATTGGCTGACTTGACTTCACCGTAAGGATAGCTCTCCCTCCAAATTCTTCTTTTCTCCTCCCTTGCCTGTGAGCTCATTTGATTTATCTTTTTGGCCCGAGCAGAATTTCAGATTTGTCAGTGACACTGACTGTTTGGATAAATAGCTTGCAAGGGAGAAAAGGTTGGAACTGAGTCTAAACTGCCATTTGTTGATTGTTTTGAGGATTATGAGTTGTCCAGAAAGTTAAAAAAAAAAAAAAAAAGAGACAGAGAGACTGAAAATGCTAACTGTGGGCAAATGTAATTCATTCACAAATCCAGTCGACATTTATGAAAGTCCTGTGCCTGGTGCTGGGAAATTAAGGCCAACAAGCCTGGGCCCTGTCACCATGGGCCTTAGGGACAGCGAGTAGAGAAAGACACGTAAGCAAGTATATGCAAAGAACTACTGAAATGGCCAAAACAGTAGTGACACAATAATGATAAAACCAGTACAACCACTAAGATCACTGCTATTACTGGCTGCCAGGGACTGAGACCTTCCCACGCACCAGCTTTGTCTTAAGTTCTTTATCTGCCCTGTTTCTTATGACCTTCATAACACTCCTTTGTGATCAGTCTGGTTGTTATGTCCGTTTTAGAGATGGGCACACTGAGACCCAAATGCACACAGCTAGTTAGTGGAGGAGCTGGAAATCCCATCCGGGACTTTCTAATCACAAAGCTCACAGTCCTCACTAAGCGGTGGTACAGATCTGAACAGGGTACCATGAGAGCTGAAACGAAGGACGGAGATAATTCTGCTGGAGGTGCTGGGTGGCCGGGGGGTAGGGGAGGGGTGGGGGGAGGAAGGATAAGAAAAGGCTTCAAACAGGAGGTGACCCTCTAGGGACACTTCCTTTGGGGAAAAAGAGTTCTCAGAAGAAAATGTGCGATGCATGGTCCTTTAGCACGTTTTCTCATATGAAAGACAAAAAAATGATGGAGGCAGAATGGTATCTGAATTGGCCCAGTGCCCTTGGAAAACGGCAAGCTCCAATGCAACTGGGATTTCAGGAACCTGGGAAACTTATTACAGTTGTTTGTTCTGCACAAGTACTTGAAACCTCATGAATAAAAGGTTGTCTGTGAATACAGCATATTGCGATTGTCTACCCTAGACCACAGAAACACTATATTCAAAGAGAACGGGAGATGTCTGAACATATTTCTTTAGCATATGACAGTGGGTCTTCATGCCAAAAATAATTTAATATCGTAGCAACTGACTTAGGCAGTGCCTACACCAACACAGCAGAAGATGTGACACCCAGATTTGGTCCCTGCAATTCATGCCCACAAGATCCCCCACCACTCAGATCTAGTTCTTAAGACCTTCTTCCTCAAAGCCCCTTCTGTAAGCCCCCGCCTTGTTCTATGGCCCCAGGCCCAGTGGTATAATCTTCAGCGTGCCACTTGTTCTGTAGGGTTTTACCATACAATTTCAACAATTAAGTATTTCAACACAGCTAGATTCTGGCCAACACTGTGAGATATAAGAAGTAAATTCAGATTTTGCTCACTTTGGGGTTCAAATATCAAATTTCAGTACTATCAATTTTTAATTACTTGAAGAATTTAATTACTTAGTGAAGATTCAGTTTCTAGTCGGTGAGAATTTGAACTTAATACTTTCTCGTCATTTTTAAGAGCACACACAGTGATTAACATCATTGTTAACATCATTAATCACATACAATGATTAACACTGATTAACCTTATTGAGGACATGATAAAACACATCCCAAATGATTTAGAACTTCTTAGGAAGTAATTTAGTATCATCCATCTCACAGGTAAATATTTTTATACTATAAAATAATTTCAGCAAGTTTTAAAACTGATAATCTCTCATGCTATTTATATAAGTGTATTAATTAATTCTTATATTTTCATGATGGCAACTTAAAATGATCTTTCTTCAATGGCTAGAAGAGAAAAACATTCTCAATTTAGCCATAATGACCTTCATTCTGTTTCACAAACAAGTCAAGCTTTTTTCATTTTTTCTTTTCTTTTCTTTTTTTTAATTGAAGTATAATTGATTTACAAGCTTTTTCATTCTTAAGGTCTCTACTCTTATTGTTTCTTTTTTCCCCCCTATATTCTTCTCATAAGTATGTGTTTGTTTGGATCCTTTCTATCTTTCATATCTCAGGTCCAATGTCAGATGTTTCCATTTCGGAAAAGAAGACCAACATTCACCCAGTTATGCAGACCAAAACCCTGGGTAAGTTAATAATCTATTTTCCCAGTCTTTCCATACCCAATACATCAGCCTGTCCCAGTGATTCTGCCTCCAAGTTTTATCTGGAATTTGACCGTGTCCAGTCATGTCCACAGCTAATTCTAGTCTCAACCACCATCCTCTTTTATCTGGGTTAGCAGATAGTGTCTTCCCATCACAACTTAGCCTGCCATAACAAGTACAGAAACTGGTACCTTGAAAGAAGATGTTGCTATGATACAAACTTAAACTTAAACTTAGATGGTATTGACTTGGTCAAAGAGTTGGTAGAGGAGAAATCAATAAAACAGGGTGGAAAAATGGAGATCCAGTTTATGCAGTAACAGACCATTTGGTAAAACTGTTGCCTGACTTGTAAAGCAGACCACATGCCTACTGAGTGTGTTGAAAATGAAAAGAAGTTAGTTAGAAAGAGTTTTATGGTGTGTTACTTGCTGATATATTTGCTGTTTATACAAAGAGATTACAAGAAAGAGATGAACTGATTAAAGAATTGGCTGATTTGGAATTAGCAATTAAAGGCGTTGCAAAGTTGGAGAAGCCGCTTGCTTCTGGATCCAAAGAGTAGAAAATGAGACTAAAATACCTTCCCGTGGCAGGGAGCTCAGTAAGAAACTCAGCGATAGGCTTGCTGCTGCCCACCTCAGCTAAGTCATGTGTCAGAAAGCCTTAAAGTAAATTGAGAGAGGAAGTATGGGGGAGAAGCAACAAAGAGACAAAGCACCTAGAAGAATAATGTCTATGAAAGAACTTTGTATGGAAGCAGATCGATTAGAAGCTTTCCAAGTATTTGAGGAAATTGTATCGCCAAAGAAACCATGAGCCCTGTTTAAGCAGTAGAACAATTCTTGAGCCCTGAAATTTATACCTGTAGGAAGCATCTGAAAATACGTGGTTCTCAAGGAGAGTCTACATACCGTCTTCTATACTTCAGGTGTATCCACGGAGGGAAATAACAGGGGGAAAGTTCCAGGAGTCATGGAGTGAAATTGACAAGGGAGTTCCTATCCGAGGGCAGAATCACTGTCAAATCACTGTCAGGACAGGGGATCTGCCTTTCTAATGCCTGCTCAGAAGACTCTGTCATTGATATGGACCAGTGTGTTTCCCATCCTTTTTCTTTTCTGAGTTTGTCTCATGGTTATCCTATCTCTGCATTTCATGGGAGTGTGATGAGTGAGGAGAGCAAATTCTTTGTCATTTCGTTCAGAGGCTAAGGAACAAAGACAGGATCTAATGGAGAGAATTGCACATCACCCAGAGATCACGGACGTTAAGTTGCATGCAGTGAATGGATGGGAAATTTGGATATTTCCACTGAAGAGCAGGTGAGTTTGTTCTTTGTGTGGAAAGAAGGAATTATACGGATTTTTGTTGGTCAGAGAGAAAGGCCGACTGGCAGAGATCACCAGCTGTCCCCAACTTCAGCAAGCTCTTCTGGTCCCAGGGCCTTTGCACCTTCGGTTTCCCCTGACCCAGATGTCATTCTAAGATCTCTGCATGACTAACCTTTTCTTGCATTTTTCAACATTTTCTTGTACTTTCCCTGCATTTTCAACATTTTCAGTGTAAATAGTGTCTCTTAAGTGAGGACTTTTGTCACCACCAGAGAGCTAAGTGGTCCTCATGCCTGGCATGCCCATCCGATTACTGTTTTGCTTTCTTTGTAGCACTCACTGTTATCTAAAATTATTTTACTTCTTCTCTGTTTTCCTTGTTTAATGTATATTTCTTTTGACTAGAATATAAGTTCCATGAAGACTAGAACTTGTCTGAATTCAAAGTCTGTTCACTGATGAATTTCCAGAGTTTAGCATCATGACCTGCCTAAAGATGGCGTTTCTTGGTTAAATGAATGAATGAGGCCAAACTATGTAAGAAATAAGGAATTCAGATCTTTTTGCTGACACTCGTAAGGCAGGTTTCCCAACCAAATATCCAAGACCATGAAATTCTTTTTGTCATATCGGATTCTGTTTTAATTGAACAAGCCCTGACTTGAGCACTGCCCATAATTTTCCATGGAGTAATTGTCAGAAAGTTTTTCAGTTGGTCCAGGGTTGGGGGCATCAAGTAGACATGGCATTGAGAGGCTATTTTTCATTCTTCCCATGATTTTAAAGTTTCACCAAACTGCCTACTCATTAGATGGTTCCCTGGTTATCCATCAGATGTTCTGTAGGTAATTTGGTAGCTTAAGAGAACAAAAACAAAATATGTCTCAAACATTTTGGTCTATCCCTTCATTTTTAATTTATCAATCATTTTGTTTTAGGTGCATCTTTTACAAAAGCAAAACAAAAGTCACCAAAACGTTGAAGTATGTTGGTTGAGCCACTCTGATAATGTTTTTGTTTGTTATCTTTTTTAACAGGAGTGTTTAAGCCGTTTACATTGTGTTACTTCATTCTTTTTGCTCTTGTTTTCTGTTTTATGTGTTTTGCTAAATTTCCTTTTTTTTTTTTTTACCCTATGTGTTTAATTCTACTAACAGTTAACTTTTACCTAAAAATATACTATAATATTTTCATGGTTAAAATCGTAAAGAATATTTGTTTTCAGTTTTTGAGGAGTCTATACTGAGGAGTGGAATTGCCGAACCATACGGTAATCCTATGTTTAACTTTTTGAGGAACCGCCAAACTTTTCCACAGTGGTTTAAACATTTTACGTTTCTACAACGTGTAAAGTTTCCAGTTTCTCCACAACTTGCCAATGCTTGTTATTTCCATTAAAAAAAAAAATTCTAGCCATCATAGTGGATGTGAAGTGGTACTTAATTGTGGCTTCGATTTGACTAATAAAGTTGAGCGTCTTTTCATGTGTTTTTTGGCCCTTCGTATATCTTTTTTGGAGAAATGTGTGTTCAAGTCCTTTGTTCATTTTGAAAATTGGATTGTTCATTATTTTATTGTTGAGTCCTAAGAGTTCTTTATATAGTCTGTACACAAGTCTCTTGTACCCAGATTTCCAAATGTTTTCTCCCATTATCTTTTCAATTACTAGATGTTATCATTTGCAACAGAAGAGTTTTTAATTTTAATTAAATCCAATTCATCTATTTTTTTTCTTTTATTGCTTGTGCTTTTGGTGTTGTGTTTTAGAATTCATTGCTAAATCTGAGACCATGAAGATATACTCTTATGCTTTCTTCTAAGAGTTTCAAAACAGTACTCAGATAATGTGTATACATACATATTTATAGCACCACCATTCACAATAGCTCAAATGTTCATCAGTGAATGAATGGATAAACAAGATGTGGCAGATACATGCAATGAAATATTATTCAGTCATAAAAAGAACGGCATCCTGATACATGCTATAACATGGGTAAATCTTTGAAATATCGTGCTAAGTGAAAGAAGCCAGACACAAAAAGGTTGGTGTTATTCCATTTATGTGAAATATCCATAATAGTTAACTAGGATACGTAGCCAGGATGCAGTTAGTGGTGGCCAGGGACTGGGAGGAAGGGGAATGCGAGCAAATGATTAATGGCCATGAGGTTCCCTCGTGGGGTGATGAAGCTGTTTCAGAACTAGGTAGAGGTGGTGGCTGCACAACATTGTGAATGTGCTGAATGCCACCAAATCCTTTACTTTAAAATGGGTGGTTTCATTTTATATAAATTTCATCTCAAAAAAAAAATACGTAAAGGCCAAAATAAGAGCTTGTACATTCTTCTCTGGAAGATAATGCATTCAATACACTTTTCATTCCTTCCTGAACTTCTTCTTGTTTTCAAAGTTTACTTATATTATTTAGGATTTTGGCTAAGGATTATAAATTTTTTTACATTACATTCATAGTCTTCCATTTCAAGACTGGCTTGCTAACGTTTGCATTATGCTTCATATCTACATAAACTATAATTATCTAGGCTTAATTGTGGATTTTCTGTTTTCATCGTTCATCAGTATTTGAAGAAAACACTGCCTCTTCCCCATTGTTGAATATGCTGCAGTATTTCTTCGAGCAATTTTTAATGTAAGGGGATATGTAGGAATTTTTTCTGAAGCCTTTCACTCCTGAGGTTGATTTTCAGTGGCTTTCACTTATGAATGAATGTTTGGTTAGATGTATAACTTTTAGAATCTCCAGGAAGATGGACTAGATATGCCTTTTCCCTATTACTCATGCAAAACAGAACAATAAAAAACAACTCAACATTTTGAAAACTCAACATTAATGCAAAAATTCATGATGCACAAAGTATCAGAAATTTAAATAAAGACAGATGCTATCAGGGGCAAGATTAGGGTAAGGTGAGCCATACAAGTGCAGAATTGGATCCCCCAATTTGATATTTTCTGCATCATGAGCTATAATTTATTACTGTTTATTATTTCACGTGAAAACATTGTTTCTCTTGATTATAATAGAATATTACTCAGCCATAAAAAAGAATGAAATACTGCCACTTCTGCCATTTGCAACAACATGGATGGACCTAGAGGGTATTATGCTTAATGAAATAAATCAGACAGAGACAAATACTTCATGTGATCACTTATATGTGGAATCTAAAAAACAAAACAAATGAATGTATACAACAAAACAGACTTACATCTACACAGAACAAACTAACGGTTATCAGTAGAAAGAGGAAAAGGAAGAGGGGAGAAATGGGATATATAGAATTAAGAGACAAACTACTATGTATAAAATAAATAAGCAATAAGGATATATTATCCAGGGAAGTATAGTCATTATTCTGTAAGAACTTTAATGGAGTATAATCTATAAAAATATTGAATCACAATGTTGAACACCTGAGATTAATAATATTGTAAGTTAACTATATCTTTAATTTTTAAAAATCTGATCACTTGTTTCCATTTGCTCATCCCTGCAGAGGAAATTTATATTTTACCTCTTTGGAAAACTAAGGAAGATTTTCTTAGGCATTGAGTGCCGTAGGTAAAGAAAGAAAAAGATCAGATTTTTTTCTAACTTTATTATGCTAATACAGAGTTTCAGAAAATAGGAGGAAACGAGGAAGGAGTTGGAGCCAGAAACATAAAAAGTTCCTTTTCCCTGTTTGTCCCTGGTTCCTCAGCTGAGACGGAGGTTCCCACAGGCTTGGTCTCAGGTGTTAAGAAAGCTTGGGGGAGTGAGGATTTCTGGGAATAAGGGGAGACAAAGAGGATGGGAGTATACATGCCTGGAGCATCTATAATTGCTTTATTTCTGCAGTATCATTTTATACTGATATGATGATGACAGCAGTGATTTTTGTATTTAAATGTTCATTATTTGTCAGATTCTGTGCTAAGATTAATACCCATTAACTTACTTAATCCCCACGATCACCTTATGAAATACTCCTTGTAAACATTCCAACTTGACAAGCAAAGGAAATGAAGCATGGGGATGTTGAGAAACTTGTTCAAAGTGACATAGCTGGGTCTCCTGGGGCCGGGGATCAGACTAGGCAGTCTGATGCTAGAATGCATGCTTTTAGCCATCTGACTCTCTAGACCTACGGGGCAAGTATAATGATAAGTAACTTTTTAGAGGTGCAAGAATTAAGGTGCAGAAAGAATAAATAATTTGCTTAAGATAAACAGTAAAACTGATACTTTAACCTTTGTCTGAAGCTATCTCTAGATGCTCAAAATCAGACACCTTTTAATTTAAGAGCTAGAAATTGTCTAAGAGATTATATCATTTCAAAGAACAGTTTCTCATTTTACAGATAATCTGTAGTCACTAAAATCTCTTACCTGAACCAAACAGATGACAGTTATAAGCAGCAAAGCAACTTTACATCTCAAAGGAGAGTTATTGTTTGAAATATTATTTCTATTTTTTTTTAAATGAAGACGAGGGATCCAATTCTTGTTGGCAACACAGCTCTTCATAGAAAATTCAAGTGCCTCATTGTTCCTCTGCAGCGAGAAGATGACTTGGGAAAGGATTCTGCAGACACTGAGCCCATTGTAGGGAGCTGTGGGACCCAGAGATTTTCATGAGAGTGAAAATGCCCTTCAAGATCAAAGCAAATTGTCTTCTGAGAGGCGTCCAGTGGGCCATCCTCTGAAAAATGACCCACTGTTCAGCACAGCTCTTTCCAGGACACTGAATTGGAGCCAGCTGGTGCCTGGGACATACCTTGTGTGTCACCTTCTGATCTCTGTTTGAAGGCCAACTGCATGTGATTAAGTGTAACAGACACAGAGCTTGTGTTAAGCCCAGGATGTAACTTGTTGAGTGAATAGCAATTGACTTGAAAATTGGACAAATGGATTGAGTTTCTTCTCTCAGTCTCTCTCTGTCTTTCTCTGTCTCTTTTTCTTTTTTTAATAAGGCAAGATTAAATCCTCACGGCCTAATCAAATCAGTGCTTGCTATTTCTTTTTCTTTTTCTTTTTTTAAATTGAAGTATAGTCAGTTACAATGTGTCAATTTCTGGTGTACAGCTTAATGTCCCAGTCATGCGTATATATACATATATTCATTTTCATATTATTTTTCATTAAAAGTTATTACAAGGTATTGAATATAGTTCTCTGTGCTATACAGAAGAAATTTATTTTTTAGCTATTTTTATATTTAGTGGTTAACATTTTTGCAAATCTCAAACTCCCAAATTTATCCCTTCCTACCCTCTAGTGCTGGCTCTTTCTGAGAAGGATATTCTTGAGGTATTGCACTTTGGGGATACAAACTGGAACTTGAGTAGCATGAAATCTTTACCCAGATATGTACATCACTTAATGAGAATGGCAATCAGTGGCGCCAAGTGAAAGCGTGCTTAGGTCTTTTGGCATTTCCCTCATAATGACCAAATAATGCAAAGTCTTTTTTTTTTTTTTAATCTCTTGCTATTTGTCAAAATTGCTTGCACATTGGCATCACCTAGAAAACAAAAAAGGAAAAAAAAAAAACTGGTGCTACTGATACTACCCAACAGATTTTAATTTAATTGGTACAGGGCGGGGCCTGAGAACAGGGGTTTTCTTAAGCCCCTGGAGCAATTCTAATGGACAGCAAAGTTTGAGAACCACTGGGAACCGCTTTTTAAGCCCAATCACTCTGATGAGACGCCAGCTGCAAGCATGCTTTACATCAATGTTTGTGGAGTATAAACATTGCAGTGCAAATTCTTGCACCCAAGAATCCTGGGCTGCTTGTGGACGATCTTTGGAAAAGTTTGAATTTGTAAACTGATAATGCATATGATTCCATGGGCTCCATCTGGTTCCTGTTATGTTGAGGGAACTATACACGTTTGCCTTGCCCCAGGATGAAAAGATAAATAACAGATGTGGATAATTTTTATCATACTTGTAGTGAACAATAATAGAAAAATAAGAAGTGAAGGGGGTAGTGAGAGAAGTAAAATACATGAAAATAAAAATCGAATTAATTATTCGAGGTTATGTCTTTGGATTGAAAAAAATCCAACTATAGAATAGCTGAGAAATAACTGTGTCATACAATTCTCCATTTCTAAGGGGGGGGGGCGTTCTCTACAATGACAAGAACTAATATTAAAATTTTGGATGTTAATAGAATAATCTTAAGTTGTTGATAATAATGGTAACTAAAATTTATAAATCTTTAACCATGTGCTAAACACTGTTGTAAGCATCTTATGCATATTAACTTATTTAATCCTCATAACAACCCTGAGATAAATACCATTTTTGTTCCTATTTTACAGATGAAGAAATTGAAACCAGAGAATTTAAGTCATTTTTTCCCAGGTGACATGGCTACCATGTGGTGAAGCCAAGAACTGAGCCCAAACAGCCCAGTTTCAGATACCACTCAAAGGTATTCTACAGGTGCTGGTGGTGACCTGGTGACAGCCCCTTCACAGAGGGAAGACTGGTCCCGTCTACCGAGGTGAGGCCAGTTTCTGGGAGAATGGCTACCAAGTTTTAGGATGGCTGGGAAATCACAAAATAATAACACCAGGCACTGATGTTTACTATGTGCCAGGCACTCGGTTAAGTTTGGGTGTGATTCACATCTCTACTTTTTAGCAATGGGATCTTTCACTCCTGATGGTCTCCTTGAGAAGTCAGCACAAAGTAGGGTGGGTATAGCTCAATGCAAGAGAACGTGCTTAGCATGCACGAGGTCCTGGGTTCAATCCCCAGTACCTCCATTAAAAAAAAAAAAAAATTTAAAAACAAATGAAAAATACTAGTCACAGATCAAAATAAGTCAACCTATTTTTTAAAAGAAAGTCAACATGTGACTTTTGGCTAAGGTCCCTTAGGGAATTTTTTTTTAAAAACGTATCTAGCTTATTTTTAAAAGAATTTTTACTATGAAATACAGCATGCATAGTCAATATATATGTAAATGCCTCTGTGTGTATTTATTCTTAAATAAAATCATTGAACAACCATAAATCCATTGTTAATACATTGGATCAGAGGCACAAGTCAAGCCCAGCCTGCCGTTTGTTTTTGTAAATAAAGTTTTATTGGAACACAGCCATGGTCATTTGTTTACATATTGTCTATGCTGATTTCTTTCTACAACTGCAGATTTGAGCAGCAGTGGCAGAGACCGTATGGCCCAAAAAGCCAAAAAAATTTACTTTCTGGCCCTTTATAGAAAACATTCCCTGACTGCCTTGGATACCGCTTCCTAATAAAATTCCTTCTTCCACCTCCAGGAAGCAACCACTCCTAAATTGTGTATTGATCTTTTTATTAAGAAAGCTAATTGCTTAGTTTTGCCTTTTTTTGAATCTAACATAACTAAAGCCCTGGCGATAAATTCCTTGGCAACGTGTTCCCATCTCTTAATCATGTGCTTGTGAGATTCATCCGTGTTGTATGTGGCTGAGTTTTGGGTATGTTTTGAGGTACAGTCTAATTTAATTTTTTTCCACAGAGATTGAACCAACTGTATTAACATTATTTGCTTAAAAGTCCATTCTTTTCCTCAATGAACTGTAATGTTTACTCTGTCAAAAATCAAAATTTTACATATACGTGTTTTTCCCTCCAGTGATACTCCACTGTCTTATTTGATAATTTCATAGTAATTCTTTGTGTCTGTTTATGCAAACATTCACCTCACTTACAGTTTTCCTTTTCATTCAGGGGTGCTTTGGAGAGTCTTGTCCATTTGTGCTTTTCATGTATTTTGCAATGAATTTGTCATGTATCAAAAAAGGAGACTAAAATTTTATTGATTCATAGACCAGCTTCCAATCTATAAATACGATACATCTTTTCATTCCTTTGTGGCTTCTTTCAATAAAGTTTCATGATTGTCTCCATAGTTGTCTTACTATTTCTAAGAGCTATGTTTACAGAGTCTTTGGGATTGTCTATGCAGTATTATTATACGCAAATAACAATTTTATTTCTTTCTTGACAACCTTTACTGATTTTATTTCTTTTCTTTGCCTTGATGCATTCTTTTAAGATCTTCAATAACTGCAATAATCTGGCTTTAGGTTTTTTTTTTACCTTTTTCAACTTTTCATAATTGGATGTGTTTTTTCTAATTGTTTTGTAATTTGTTTATTTTATTTTATTTCTAGTTTATTAAGAGATTATTAAAAATAAATGAATGTCACACTTTATCAGTTTGACCCTATTATATCTCCTTTGAGATAATTATATGATTTTCTCTTTTAATTTGTTAAAAAGATTTATCATTTTGATTGATATTTTAAAATCAGGTTTATGGAGGTATAATTTGTATACAATACAACTCACCATTTTAAAGTGTACGGTTCAACGTGCTTTGGCAAATGTATGCAAACAATGCAACAAATAGATGTTATAACGTTTCCCTCCCCACAAACAGCTCCCTCGTGGCCCTTTTTAGTCAATAACCATCCTCACCCAGCTCTCGGAAACCACTGATCTGCTTTCTGTTACTGAAGTTTTTTCTTTAATTTGATTAGTATTTGAGTGTTAAACCAATCTTGTATTTCTGGGTTGACTTGGTCATGGTATCGTTTATACATATTAATGGATTTTATATGATTGGCCCATAACTTTACTTTCTTGTATTGCCCTTTGCCTACTTGGTGTCAAGATTTTGCAATGTTCATAAAATGAGTTGGGGAAATCATCCTCTTTCTATAGGCCGGAATAATTTATATTATTAGAATACTTGTTCTTTGAATACTTTACTAATTTTACCATGAAACCATTTAACCCTAGAGACCTTTGAAGGAAGATTTTAAAATATTGATTCAAATCTTCAGTTAGTCTATTTCTGTTAAGTCTAGTTTGTTTTCCTAGTACTATCTTTTCATTTAAATTTGCAAATCTACTGGTTTAAAGTAGTTCTAATAACTCCACGTTACTTTTTTTAAGACACTTTTTTTTTTCTTTTGGAGAAGCAAAATTAAAAGGAAGGTACCGTCTTCCCAATATCCCCTGCCTCCACACGTGCATGGCCTCCTCCGTTATCATCTTCCTGCACCAGAAGGGTACACTTGTTACAACTGATAAACCCACACTGACACATCACCATCACCCAAAGTCCATCATTTACATTAGGGTTCACTCAAGGTGTTGTATATTCTGTGAGTTGGACAAATGTCTAATGACATATATCCACCATTACAGTATCATACAGAGTATTTACACTGCCCTAAAAATCTTCTGTGCTCCACCTATTCATTCATTCCCACCACCTGCTCCTGGTACCACTAATCATTTTACTCTATTTTTTTAATTTTTTGGAATGTTTCTATTTGAGATTTTGGGGAAAAAGATAGCCTTTAAACTGATTCATAGCTTTGAGATATTTTTTAAATGTTAGATTTTGATCCTAACTGGGAATTTTACAAAGCAGTTATTCTCAGTTCAACATTATGCTATTTGGATTATGAATTCTGTAGGACTAGTTTTTTCTTTTCACTCCTAAAAATTATTATTGTAAATTTCACATGGCTGTTAATATCTCATACATATCATCATATAACCAATGCTACTGTGAAAAGGAGCTCTAATATAGTCCTGAAAATACATTTTTTTTAATTGAAGTACAGTCAGTTACAATGTGTCCATTTCTGGTGTACAGCCCAGTGTCCCAGTCATGCATATACATACATATATTCGTTTTCATATTCTTTCTCATGAAAGGTTATAACAAGATATTGAATATAGTCCCCGGTGCTATACAGAAGAAACTTATAAAATCTATTTTTATATGTAGTGGTTAACATTTGCAAATTGCAAACACCCAAATTTCTCCCTCCCCATCCCTTTCCCCAGTAGCCGTAAGATTGTTTACTATGTCTGCGAGTCTGTTTCTGTTTTGTAGATGAGTTCACATTGTCCTTTCTCTCTTCTTTTTTTCTTTAGATCCCACATATGACTGACATCATATGGTATTTTTCTTTCTCTTTCTGGCTTACTTCACTTAGAATGACGATCTCTAGTTCCATTCATGTTGCTGCGAATGGCATTATTTTACTGTCTTTATAGTTTTACTTCTTCCAGACTGTCATATGGATGGGATCATAGAGTGTGCAGCCTTTTCAAATTAGCTTCTTTCATTTAGCAATATGCATTTAAGTTTCCTCCATGTCTTTTTATGGCTTGATAGCTCATTTCTTTTTTGCTCTGAATTAATGCGCCATGGTCTAGATGTACCTGTTTATTTATTCATTCACCTACCGAAGAACATCTTAGTTGCTTCTAGGTTTTGGCAATTATTAATAAAGCTGCTATAAACACCTATATGTAGGCTTTTTGTCTAGAAATAACTTTTTAGCTCCTTTGGGTAAATACCAAGGAGGTGATTCTTGGATCATAGAGTAAGAGTATGATTCATTTTGTAAAAAGCCACCTGTCTTCCAAACTAGCTGCATTATTTTGCATTCCCACCAGCAGTGAATGAGTGTTACTGTGTTCTACGCACTTGCCAACATTTGGTGTTGTCAGTGTTCTGGAATTTGGTTATTCTAACAGGTGTGTAGTGGTATCTTATGATGTTTTAATCTGCATTTCTTTGATGACATGTGATGTGGAACATCTTTTCATAAGCTCGTTTGCTGTCTGTGTATCTTCTTTGGTGAGGTGTCCCTTAAGGTCTTTGGCGCATTTTATAATCGAGTTGTTTGTTTTCTTATTGTTGGATTTTAAAAGTTCTTTATATGTTTTGGATAGCCCTTTATCAGATATGTGTTTTGCAAATACTTATTCCCAGTCTGAGGCTTGGCTTTTATTCTCTTGACAATGTTTTGTTTGTTTGTTTGTTTTTGTTTGTCGTTTGTTTGTTTGCAGAGTAGACATTTTCAATATGTTAATTTTTTTTCTTTTGTTGATCATGCCCTATTACCTTTTACATTTCATCAGAATGTGAAGTTACATTCCTCTTTCTATCCTCCTCCCCCCCACCGGCCCAGATATTTTTTGTTCTTTATTTTTAATTTAATTCCATTGTGGTCAGAGATAATATTCTGAGTGGCTTGCATCCTTTTGTATACGATGAGACCTATTTTATGGCCCATGTCCTATTTGGTCATTGTGCTCTGAACACTTAAAAAGAATGTGTTTTCTGCTGTCATTAAGTGTATTGTTCTATAAATGTCAATGAAGGCAAGTTAGTTAACATTGATGTTCTTCTCATATCATTACTGGTTTTCTGTCTGCTAGCTGTAATCAATTAGTGAAAGAGAGACACTGACATCTCCAAGTATAATGGTGAATTTGTCCATTTCTCCTTGTAGTTTTGGTTAGTGTTCGCATGATATGTCTTTTTTCCACCTATTTTCCTTTTATATCTTTATATTTACATATGCAAGATATACATATTGTATTGCATATAACTGTATTTTGTATTAGCATATGCTTGGGTCTTGCTTTTTTATCTAACTTGACAACCTTTGCTTTTTCATTACTGTATTTGGAGCATTTACATTTAATGTGGTTGTTAATATGGGTTAAATTTAAATCTACCATCTTGCTGTTTGATCGATATTTGTCCTATTTTTTGTTCCCTTTTTCCTCATTTTTTGCTTTCTTTTGCATTCCTATGTTCCATTTTATACTTTTTGTTGACTTAGTTCATAATTCTTCATTTTGATATTTTAGTGGTTGCTTTAGGGGTTATATTATGCATTTTCAAGTCATCACAGTCTACCTTTTAGTGATGTTTATGTATTTACTTTACATATAACAACCCCGTCATTGTATACTTCCATTTCCCCCCCAGTAATTAGGCTCTTGTTGTCATATATTTTACTTTTACATATGTTGTAAACCTTACATGATTTTGAAATTATTTTTGTTTAAAAAAATGAATGTTCTGAAGTTCAACACTCATTTTTTAAAATGATTTTTATTGAGGTGTAGTCAGTCTACTTTACGTCTCAATTTCTGCTGTACAGCACAATTCCTCAGTCATACATGAATATACATATATTCATTTTCATATTCTTTTTCACCAGAAGCTACTACAAGATACTGACTATGTTTCCCTGTGCTCTACAGTATAAACTTTTCTTTTTTTCTTTAATAACTTTTTTTATTAATTTATAATCATTTTAAATAAACTTGTTGTTTCTTCATTGTCTTCTCATTTGCATGATTTCTAATAAAAAATCTTTTTGAGAATTTATTTTTTACAGATTTTGAGCAATTTTATTATAATATACCTGGTGTGGTTTTCTTTGTTTCTTTTGCTTGGGGTTCATTGAGATTCTTGGATCTGTGAGTTTATAGTTTTTCATCTATTTTAGAAAATTTTTAGCTATTATTTTGTAAAGAATTGTTTACCCCTCCCTTTGGAGACTTCAGTTTTGTTCATATGAGGACGTTTGATATGGTCTCACACCTCAGTGAAGCTCTGTTTCTTGTTTTTGTTTTGAGAAATTGTTGCCCTCTGTCTTTTACTTTCGATTGTGTCTCTTGCTATGTGTTCAAGTTAACCAATCTTTCCTTTTGCAATGCATAATCTTTTGATTGATTTTTCTCCTGCTTATGGTTAACACTTTCCTGCTTTTCTGCAGGCCTGATAATTTTTGTTTGGATGCCACACATGCTAGATACTTTTGCATTCCTTTAAATGTTCTTTATCTTTTCTCTGGATGCTACTGAGTTACTTGGAGACGGTTTGATTTTAATATCTGTTAGGAAAGAGCAGAGCAGTGTGCATTCCAGTGCTAATTATCGCCACTTCTGAAGATTCTACCCAATGCTAGATAATTATGTTGTTACCCTGTCTGGTGGTGGGGACAGGCACTCCTGCCAGTCTTGTCTGCATGCCAGGCACGGTTGTACCTGAGTCCTTGGGGGAGAGCTTTCCCCAGCCTTGAGTATTCTCCTCACACACATGCCTGGCTCTCAACTCCACCAAATGCATAGAGGAAAAAGTCTATGGATCTCTGGAGTCCTCTGTCTCTGCAGCTGTTCTCTCTGTATGCTTCCCAGTAAACTCCAGCCCCCTTAGCCTGTCCAGACATTTAGCTCTGGCTCTTGGACTTGGGGGCCGTCCTGTGTTCTCCATCCTGATGCTGTGGCCTGGAATCTCTTGCAGGCAGGAAATCTGGAGCAACCCTAGGCCTTATCTTATTTCTCCCTTGTCTCTCAGGGATCACCGTCTTTTGTTGCTGACGTCCGGCGTGTTAAAAACCATTATTTCATATGTTTTCTCTGTTGTGCTTGTTGTTTCGGGTGGAATGAGACCCTGTGCCTCATTCTCCATCCTGACCGAGAGCGGAAGTTCAATCTCCTGAGTTTTTTTTAAAAAAACTTTTTGTTCAATCTTACGAGTTGGAGGTTTGTCAATATTATGAGGATTTTCAAATAAACTACATTTGTCTCTCTCAAGCCTCCTTATGGCACATTAGTTCATTCACAAATATGTTATTTATATATTTGTTTTCGATGTTACACTGATTTCCACTCATTTTCATGATCCCCCCTTCTGACTGGCCCAGTAGCTGTGCACAGATATAAGTCATAAACTGGAGGGACTTCCACCCACATCAAACCCTGGGCAAAATGTTCACTCGGCAGACAGTAACTCAGCTCAAGTAACAGAAGTAAGCTCATCTACGTGGCTGAGGGAATTTTTTGCAGCCAATAAAGTACAGCATGATAATGCTGATCAAGCATCCTCACTCCTGAGGAAGTGAAGAGACATGAAAACCCTACCTATCGAGTGCTCGAAGCTGCAAAAATCCCACACACGGCAAGGAATTGTGTGATGGCGAGGTGTTCGCGTTGACTGGGTCATGGTCAGTCAGTGGGAAATAGAGTTGGGATGCACCCCGCTTAGACTCGAGATTGGGAGCTGGTGCATTTACACAGAAAACACCATGCACACCATACTCTACTGTGTTCGATGCCAGGGGAAGCACACAAGCCATTGCTCCAGGAATTTAAAAGGTAGAGAGTTGGATCATCAGAGGCCAGAGGGATCAAGAAAGTCTTCATTGTGTGAATGGGAATACCTTGAAACTAGTACTGAATGGAACATTAATTAACTGAATATTTGAACTTCTTTTGGAACGCTTCTCAAGAAAAGGAACCCTATTCTCACTGGCATGAGCATCTATGCTTTTTTTCCCTCAGAAGGTCTGGATTCTTTGTCATGGATTTCTATAAGATAGCATTCCTAAGCCCTGTGGTGCTAACACTGGTTCCTAACCCAAATATCGAGTTACTACTATTTGTATTTTCAAAAGGCAACATGCTTTCTGCTAACATAATGCTTCTATGTTCATTGCAGCATTAATTACAGCAGCCAAGAGATGGCAGCATCCAAAGTGTCCATTGATAGATGGATAGATACAGAAGTTATGGTATATACGACACACGGAATACTACTCAGCCATAAAAAGAATGAAATCTTGCCAATTGCAACAACATGGAAGGACCCAGAGGGGGTTATGCCAAGTGAAATAAGTCAGCTAGAGAAAGACAAATACCATATGACTTCCTTTATACGTGGAATCTAAAAAAACAAAACAAATGAACAAACAAAATGAAATGGACTGCTAGTTACCGAGAACAAACAGGTGTTTGCGAGAGGGGAGGTGGTTAAGGGGTTCAGTGAAACAGGTGAGGGAGATTAACAGGTACAAATGTCCAGTTACAAAATAAATGGGTTACAGAGTGGAAGTGTACAGCATGGAGAGTACAGTCAATAATATTGTAATAACTTTGTGTGCTGACAGATGGTAACTAGACTGACCATGCGGAGCATTTTATGATGTCAGGAAATACTAAATCACTGTCTTTTACACCTGAAACTAACATAGTGTTGTAGGTCAATCATTCTTGACTAGAACAATTAATTAAAGATAGAAACCTAACCAATAATGGCATATATATACCTATACATATGTGTGTAATAAAGTTTATATATGTATGTATGTACAGTTAATTTAGAGTATAGAAAATAGTTATATATATATATATATATTCTCATAAATTCTCAACTGTTTTTCTTCTCCTAAATTTATCACAACCTTCCCACAATTTAAGAGATACAATTTTAAAGATGGTGTATGGTGTTAACAGACATGGGGAAAACAACTTGTGGTTATCAGGGGAGAAAGGGGGGTCAGGTGGAGGGATAAATTGGGAGTTTGGGATTTGCAGATACTAACAACTATATATAAAATAGATAAACAGCAAGGTCCCACTGTATAGCACAGGGAACTATATTCAATACCTTGTAATGGCCTACAATGAAAGAGAGTATGAAAAGGAATATATATTTGTGTATAAATGAATCACTATGCTGTACACCAGAAATTAACACATTGTAAACTGACTATACTTGAGTTAAAAATAAATAAATAAATATATGTTAAAAACACCCCGCAGTTTCTCTCTGTATGTGTGTCTACACACACACACGCGTGCACACATATAAACGCAGGTGTGCATACATGCACACACCTATGTGTGCTCTGATACACTGAGAAGGAGAGTGTGTTCCGTTTTGTGCAGTCCCACGTACGTGGCTGCTCTTGATGGGGAAGAGTTTCCGTTCAGATGCGGCCCCTCCATGAACCTTCCTTCCCCACTTCCCAGAACAAAACCGATTCCCTTTGTGGGCATGTTGCTTGCATCTCTAAAACAGACCCTCTTTCATGCTGTCTCCTGTGAGGCTCTGCTGTGCACAAGTCTCTCCCCCTTTCTAGATGTAACTGAGGTGGGGGACCTTTGTCTGGAGCTCTCAGCAGACAGGTCCGCACGTGCCCGAGTGTGTCTTTCAAAATGAACCATCTGGTCAATCAGAATCCATTTTTTTGCTCACTACTGGTTTCCCTCTGAGATGGAGTCCTTGTTAACACATCTCGATTTTTAGAGAACGAGGGGTAAGTGTGAAAATGGGTACATTCACTTTCTATCTTTATTTACTTAAAGCTTTAATTTATTTTCAGGCAAGTGGGTTCAATATATGACTTTCCCCAGGGTGAGAGGCTAACCGAGTGGGAGGAATGTCATTTTTCAGCCGACAGAAATAGAGGTAAATCAATCTGGTGCCCACATGCTCTGTGAATGCTGGCAGCCAGCCAGAGTTCAGGTCTCAATTAAGCAGATTAGGCCAAAGAAAGCACAAATGCAAACTCAGGCAAATTACAAAAAATTGCTGTTATTCCAGCATTCCAACACACTGGATTTCTGAGTATAAACTGTCCCCTTCACCCCAAAATATTGCTGGTTAAGACCGAGGATAGCAAATCCTCTGGCAGACTGCAAATCTGTCTGCTTGAATTTCAGGTCCGCAGGCCCCACTCTAAGACTTTTCCCTACGCAACGGGCAGGAGGGCCTCTGGGACCCACACACACGCACACTGCAGATTCATCATGCCAAAAGCAAAATTTGCTCCGCAGTCCTCGTTAGAGTAACCACATCACACAATGGTTTCTTTCTAAATAAACAGACGAGGAGAGCTGGCCGATAAGGCCCTTATAGGACACACCAGGCCAAATTCGATCAGCGGTCCCCAAATGCAGACAAGCGGTCTTCTATGCTGGCTGGCTTGGGGGCCGGGATCATCCATCCTTGTGCCCAGGCCCCAAAATCGCATCTCATTTCTGACTCCTGCAAAATGACGACCCCCTCCTCCCATGGTTTGTAAAACACATGGGGAGGAAATAGCAGATCTGAGCTAACTGGCCCAAGAATTCTAACCAGATAATGGAAAATGTTTTGTCAAAGTAAGAGTTCTTTGAGTTTTTCAGAGCCCTATATAATCCAATAAATAAACAGTCTTTTCAAGATAAAGTCCAACATGGGACCAGCCCGCCATTACTTCAGTATCAGTTTGCCAATTCTTTCCTTTTGGGTTATCCGGAGAAGTGTCCAAAACATAGCATTCCTTCTTAGTCCTCCCCCTACTTTTCTTTTTGGCAAGAGTTTAAAAGACTTATCCCCTTAAGCAAAACAGTAAATGACACAACTGAAGGGAAAAAAATGCCTTGTAAAACTGCATTGGGTTTTCAACTTTATTAAATACCAGCCCCCTCCAAAAGTGATTTTAAGAAGTCTATTAACCTACCATTGGTTTGGGGGTGGTGCTGGCTAGTGTTGAGCTCCCTCAGTCAGCGGTCTCTCTTATTCGTTTTTATGTTATTTGTTTCCAGCTTTTTGTCCACAACAGACAGTCACTTCAAACCAGGAAGCACAGAGACTCTGCAGGGGTTGATGCCTTTGGCCAAGACTGGATGGAGAGGCTGTACCCTGAGCACTTACTTTGGGATCTCAGAAGTCACATGGTGATTGGCTTTTCTGCTTCCTGGAGAATATGGTTTACAGGAGTGAAGGCACAGTTTGCCCATGTTTGCAAACCCTTTCCCTCTACCTCCTGATTCATTATCCACACAGACGTCCATATTCTTTACCAGAGACTTTGTCTTGCCAAGGACAAGACACCATGATTACCACCTTGCAGAAAAATGTGTTACAGCTCCGTGTTACAGCTCAGTTGTCATAGCAACCTGGATCCCTGCGAGAGACCACGCAGCACTGGCAAACTTGGAGAACTCACGTTTATTACCCCAGCTGGCCCAGAGAAGTTAACACTTCAAGCTGTGGACCCACTCTGTAGGTTTACACAGGCCTTTTATAGGCTGCCAGTTTTACACTTTGCAACATCATATGCAAATAAAGTACAACAGAAGTTGACCAACCAGGAACAAGCTTTGTAGAAATAGACCAATCAGGAGTGAGCTCCATGCAAATGATGTACTACAAATGGACCAATCATAAGTTAGGGAAGTGGACCAATCAGGAGTGAGAGTAATAACCAATCAGGAGTGAAGGACATAACCAATCAGAAGTGAGCTCTGGGAACCAATAGAATTCTAGGTGTAAGTTAGCCACTTTAGAGGTAAAAAGTGAGATAGAGCCTCTGGGCCAGGGAAACGGACGGTGATGGGAGGAGAGCAACAGCCCTGCCTAGGGGTCCCGCTGGTCTTTTTGGGAGGCTTCCCACCTCAATCATGTGTCCATTAAAAAAAATTTTTTTCTCTCCTTTACTGCAAGTAGTGGAAAGCAGGAAAGTAATTTTATAACAAGACTAATTCACCTCAAGGTAAGAATGCCTGATAGCATTTTGAGGGAGATCACGTCAAGTGACTTGTTCATACTTGCAGAATGCGGACATTCATTTCTTTGAGCATTTCATTTGTTTGAACACCATCTATTCTGTCTCTGTGGTTCATACCTAGTTTTAGATTTGAAATATATCATCATGATAATGTTAACCCAAAAGGATAAATCTTTACTGACATCATTCCAAGAGAGGACTGTAATAGGTAAAGAAGACCTCTCCATCCCCCAGATCATACCATATTGGAAACTAATTACTCAGATCACTCTCTAATATTCCTATACCTAAGCCAGGACCAAGGGCTGAGAGTCTTCCTGAGGTGTCTCTGAAGGGTGCTTCCTTTGCACGGGTGATGGAGCACAGTGGCTTAATATCAGAAGGCATGTTCTATACAGTAACATAAATAAGTGGGTAATTAATTCCCATCTCATCCATCCTCTTGTCTGCTTGGTCAAAAGTTCCTACCATTTGATTCTCCATCTGCGAAGTGAGTAGAGAAGAGGGACAATGAGGCTGCTATTAGCAGGGGAAGGGGAGGACTCTTGCAACTCACGTGGCTACAGAACCACAGAGGACAACAGGGATCCAAATGGCTTCCCTGGTGGAAAATTCATTTATCTTGACCTAAGACAGGAAATGAGGAGGAGACAGCAGCCACCAAGCAGAAGAAAACCTAGACATTCGAAGAGGGAAAGTCAATGTGCTTCCAGGAGCCTAGAGTGCAAACATTTTAGAGAAAGTTCCAGAAGTTTGATGGAGCACATGTGTGTCAGTGGAGCTGTACACCTCCTCCATCTTTCTCCGGAGGACCAAGAAAACCCAATGCAGGTCACCACCTTGGTTGGACTCCAAGTGGGAGGAAAAGGGAGCAAACAGAACCAGGGAGAAGAAGCGATGCCTCTAGGAATAATTTTAAAAAGCATCTTATGATAATGGGATGGGCATCTTCAGTGGTGATCAAAGATGTGAAGCAAGTAGCATTGAGAAGAAAGGTTTATAAATCCAGAGTAGAAAACATTGACTTGGAATTCCCAACCTTGCTCCCAACTATCTGAAAAGGCCCCTCCTGATAGTGTCTATCAAGGTGGTAAAAATTCAAGTTTTCTGCAAAGTTATCGTGCATCACAGACCATGACTCTGCTCTTTAACTCCCAGTATAATTATTCCCCTCGAAGGAAGGAAGTCACAGATGGAAATACTTTTACCTTTATTAGACAGCACATTTGCATTTATTCCTTCTAGAAGAATTGGTCTGAAGCAGTATTACCAGAAGGAATCCTATAAAGAGTAAATATAGGTTGAAACTTGATTTTTTTTTTTCTCAGTAATCTAGAAAGATGATGATTTGTCCTGCAAATGTCTTTTCTCTTCCTAGGACCTACGAAATCACTCTTCCCTTCTCAGGCCATCTGGTGTTTGCATTACACTTTCATGTGGTTTTGCGCTCACAAGACCGGGTCTTCACCCTACCCGATTTCATGCCAGGAATTTAGTCCCAGCAATGCTTTGTCCAGCATCTCCATTCCTTCCTTCACGTGTTTTTTCAAGCACCATGATTTCTCTGGACAAAAAACACCTTTCTTTTTTCTCTCTTTCTTCTGTAGCACCTCCAGGCATGAAATCAGCCATTGTACATAAGTTGTGTACATATTTTATTTGTTAATTTATTCATGAGTATTGGTTGCTGTTTACCTGCATGGCTTAGATGTTCTGTGTAGAATTACTCTCTTCTCTTTGTGTCAACAATGCCTATGTTTAATTGTAGCATATTTAAAGGTAGAAAGTATATTCCTTGCCAAGTAGTTTTCAAAATGAACATACATATGTCTGCTAAAATGCTGAAAGAAAATATTGGAGCGTGTATATTCATATCCATGTGCAAAAATGTACTCATATATTTTTACATCAATTAAATATATATGTGTATATATATGTTTATATTAATGGCATCCTTTTACAAAAATTTGTATATGTTTCAAAACATTCAAGTTCAGTGGATTTTGTAAGCATAATTTGCTTAGGTTCAAAACATTTTTCTGCTCGGAGTGCATGACCATGCAGTGCGAATACTATTGACACCATCATGAATAAGCCAGAGCTAAGTGCCGTTGGAACCGTAAGTACCATAATGAACCAGTGTTGCTGAGAATGATGTTCCCTCATTCCCTGCTTTTCGGTACTTTAAAAAAATTATTATCAATTATAATATGATCTTCAATACTATTTTTTAATTAGTGAAAACCAATTTACAGTAATTTGCTCTCAGCGCCCTGCTGTGAAGCATTTCAGGTAAGTAAAGATGGAGAACAGAAGAGATGGGTTGCCTCTGGTTCACTAAAAACTAGGAGTCAGTGATGATGCCAAGGCAAATGGGAAAGGCATCCTTCTTTATTTCCAGAGTTAGAATCACTCACTGCATGGTCAGATTTGGGGGGATGTGGAGGGGCAACGTCTCCAGTATGCCCACCGCAGAGCTCCGTTGATATTCTGCTTGGAGCGAACAAAGCTGTTTAGATCTGATGGTTGGGACTAAGCCTGATAGCAGGGCTCAATCCTTCCCATTGGAAGGGAGAGGCTGGTTTGAGGCACAGTGTGTGGCTGATGTTAACCCCTTCCTGATCTAAGCACCTCCGCACATGGATGTGCCTGGAAAGAAACCCAGTGTGTCTCAAGGATAGGGGACAGTCAATAGAAAGGGTGACATGACTTTAGGAGAGGCCAGGCTGCAGCTGTATGCCCTGAGCGGCGACACCAGAAGGAGGGTTCCTTTACTTCTGAGCTCTCCTCCAGAGAAACTTCCACCAGAATGGCAGTGACTGTGGGTAGTGAGACTTGCATTTCCTGTGATGGTGGAGATGCTAGGCCACCAGACTCTCTTACCTGATGGAGGCTGCTGCCTCCCTCCCTGCAGTGTCTCCTGCGTTGCACTGGCCTGGCTCCAGATGTCTAGAATTTGGCTGCAACAAAGGCAGCAGTCCCCCAAAGAGAGCCCTTTAGTTGATGGTTAAAATTCCCGCTTTCCTCTCCATAAATGGGTGATTAAAGAGGGCTGACCTCTTGGTCATCTCAAGAAAATTTGGAGGCCCCTGGGAAGAGAAGAAAGACTAATAATTAATAATTTGATGGAAGAGCTGGAGTCAGGATCCTAGCACAGAAAAAAGGCTGAAAAGAACTAACATCAAAATGTTAACTGTATGGTGAGACTATAAGTGATTTCATTTTTTTCCTTTGCATCCTTTAAGCACAAATTCTCTACAGCAAGCATGTATTTTCTTAAACCAAAAAAATATACTTTGTTAACACATGCATCAAAAACCTGAATACAGTAAAATACTTTTAAATAAACATGCACTCATGTACAAAAACCCTAAACAAATCAAGTTGCCAGAAATCACAAACGCTAATTTTATTCAAGTTAAAGATGTGAGAAATTACTATCTCATTTTCAGATTGGCACAGAATGAAACAGCAGGGCTGAACTGTGTTTGTAGACGAGAGAAGATAGCTTTGTTTTCTCCGTCAGATGTTCCTCTCTCTCTAACCAAGATTGCATTTCCAGAATATCTCCTTCTCCATTTCTCCTGCCTTTCATTTTTTCATGTCTGCAATCTCCTGTAATTATGGGGGGAAAAAAGCCTTTCCTGGAGCAGCAGCTCTGAGATTAGCCAGTTTGGAGCCAACATGAGTATTCCCAATTGGTGCTAATAATCTTTTTTGTAGGAATAGTTTTCAGGACAGATTCAGCTCTGCTCTGAGACTTAAAACAGCTGGAAAAATGCATGACTTGACAGACATTAGATTTGACAGCATGTTAATCCATTGTTAAGTAGTCCTTACTACCTATTTAATTTTCTTCTTTTTTTTTTCTTTTTTTTTTGCATTTTATTTGCTCCTTAAATAATCACCACAGTAATTAAAAATATCATGAATTACTGAAATGGAATTCAGAAGACTTCAGGGCCAATTGATTGCTTGGATAAACAAATGCCAAAGTTCAGGAGGGGGTCAGAAAGTTGGCTGTTGTCTTAATTTTTGAAGAACTCTGTGTTGAAATTGAACACATTTGTCCTTGAACTGTCTGAATTCAACCTGAAAGGAAAAAAAAAAATGCTCCCCAAATTCAGTCCCTCTTGCACCTTGGTGATATATGTACTTCTTTAAGAAAATCTGAGCTGGCCATCTTGTTAATTTTTTTAAACTAATCTAAGCTTCAACATTTAAGGGCCTTTGTTAATGATTATTTTAGTCATTCATTCATTTATTCTAACCCCTCTGGATTACACCAGGGAATAAAACAAGCAAAAATGTCCATGTGGAGTTTAAATTCTAGTAAGTGAAGAATAAACATGATAAATACATAAAATGTATAGTATGTTAGGTCCTATGGGGAAACCAGAGTGGGACAGGGGAAATGAGGAGGAGGCAGCCTGCAACTTTAGAAGCGGGGAGGGGGCAGTGGGGACCTGGTTCAGTCTCACTGAGAAGGTGACTTTTAGGTAAAGACTCGCAAAAGGAAAGCGGGTTTAGTCCAGAGAAGGGAGTGACCCAGGCAGACAATAAGCAGTGCAGGAGGAGGGAGGGGAACGGGGGAGGGGTCCGGTCAAGGGACAGCTGTGCCGCTGGGGGTTGGGAGGGGGGGCGCTGGTGTCCGGGATGGGGTCCGAGAGAGCAAGGTGGGTAACAGATTTTGTGGGGGCTGCAAGGCCACTGAGGAGAGCTGGATTTTTACTCTGAAACGGGAGCCATCGCAGGATCTTAAAAGGAAGACTGGCACGACCTGACTTCCAGGCATCACCCTGGCTGCGGGGCTGAGACCAGACGGAAGCGGGCAAGGGTCGGAGCGGGGAGGGCAGGAAAGAAGCCGTCGCGGTGCCTCTGGTGTGGGTGCTGAGACCAGGGTGGCCGCAGAGAAGGTGGCGGGAAGTGGTCAGCCTGAGCACAGGGCTGGCTGATGGAGGGGAAGCGGGCGTGAGAGGGAGGGAGGGAGGGAGGGAGAAGGCAGAGCCGAGGGAGTCCAAGGCCCTGCGGGCTGAGCGATGGGAAGGAGGAGTTGCCATCCACTGAGTCCGTGTGTATCTTTGTTTCCCCGACTCAAGGGTAAACTTCCGGAAGACGGGGACCCGCGTGTTCTGGAAGCATCACGGAAACATGATTTTTTAAATTGTATTTCAGAATAAAATAAAGCTTAAAGTTACCCTTATTTGGTCTCTCCTGACCCACAGGGAGGGCTCAGCCTTTATCCTGGGGCCGGCCAGCCACTGACAGCTCTCCTCCCCACGCTGGTGGGACACCCACCTACTCCCCAGGACGGTCCTAGTGGTGACTTTGGATGGCCATGGGGGGGTCTTCCTCTCTACTGGGGTGTTATTTTACCCTCTGAGCTACTCACAGGGCCAGAGACTTGCCCAAACATGAGCACAGCCAGAGAGAGGGATGGAGGAGGAGGGTGGAAATCAGCTCACACCGCTGAGCCCCTGGTCAAACTCTCTTGCTCTCTTGCTGCAAGACCACAACAGTGTGGGCTTAATCTAGGGGACATGGGACAGATTTTTGAAGCTTTTTACAGGGCCAATCTAGGAACATATCTTTCATCATAAAATAAGAACAAAAAATCATTTATAAAAAAAAATCATCTGTAATCTATAAAAGACAATCTACAAGGGTCACCATGTCCCCATTATAATCCAGTCCTTGTCCCTCTCTTTACTCATGGAAAAGCACTCCTCCACGTGTCAGCGCACAAGCAGGGACACAGTCAAGAGCCATCTTTCGTGTCCACAAAGGAAACCCAGTCTTCGATCTCTCTCCTTGCCCCCAACCTGTTCAGGAGGAATTAGGGGAAAGGAAGAGGGGATGGGAGAAAGACAGAGAGTCACCCTATGGCTACACGTGGCCACAAACAAGGACACTTCCTGCTCGCGGTGCTTCTCGCTGCCCACCTCTTCTCTGGAAGCACCCAAATAAAAAGGGCTGGTATCCCTTAGATCCAGGAGAAGCGGGAAGGAATGTTTCACTGACTTAAGAAAGATGTCTAATGAAAATGTGGTTATTCTTTCAATCCATAGGAAGATATTAAATGTACCTAGGGAAAGACATATTAAAATTTTGATTTGAACTTGAACTTCATCTGTATATGGCCTTTTAGTCATGCAGGCAGAAGGGGAACCAGGCAGATTTTGTGTTTCAACAGTGTTTTTTTTTTACTTTAAGGGACATTTCTTGTAAGGTCTTGACACCCCTAAGGGGCGAGACTATGCATTTGACATTGAGTTATTCATATAAAAACTTTCACAATTCCATGGGAAAGCAAATCTTTATTCCAAGTAATGATTTTTTTCCTCCTCCTCCATTGAAATCTGTTCTCTGTTTCAGCCCAAGTAATAGAATGGAAGTGTGGGGACAGAACTGAGGACAAGGGAGGAGACACACCTTACGGAATGACATCTTACAACATGAATGATCTTGAGAAGCTCAGTCTTCGTTTGTTGCAGGATCTTGTTGGCTTTGCATACGCCACCCAGTGACTGCTCTGCAGAGCTCCTCTGCCTCTCACCTCCTTCACCCTCCTCCAGCCCCTCCGTTCCTGGGAATTCCAGTCCCTTCCCCAAAGTAGCTGGGATAATCCTGCCCTTGTTAGCATGTGAGATAACCGAGCTCATAAAAATTAATAACCTGCCACCTCATGGCCTTTTCTCTTGCCTTTTGAGATGGCCCGCATTCTGTCTATGGAGTGTGTATTCCTCTAAATAAATCTACTTTTACTCAACTATTGCTCATTCTTGACTTCTTTCCTGAGCAAAGCCAAGGCCCTTCACTTGATGGGGTGCATCCTAGGGACTTGCCTGGGACCTGGGACACGGCCATCCTCTGGTGCCCCATTTTTCCTATATCACAAGTATGAAGGGAGTAGATGAATCTGCTGACTTTTCTTCTGTGGATGTGAGCACCAGCCTCTCAGCCTGTGGGCATATACTCTGAAGGCTTCTTGCCTTTACTGGCATGTGGTTTTTTGCACCCCACAGAGACAAAAAAAAATCATATCAAAACCCCTTAGAATCAAGAAAGAGACCCAGATTAGAGAGCAATGCAATGGCTGAGAGAGAGAAGAAAGAACAGAAGGAAATACTTGGCACATCTCTAAATCTTTAGTTTTAAGCCCAAGTAGTTTCTTGAAAGTCACCTTCAGATGAGAATACTCATCATTTTTTTTTTTCTTTAGTTGCTTTCCAAGTCCTGCTTCTGTGGCTGCTGCTGAATCATCGACTCCCCAGCCTAGAAGAAGGCACCAAAGTTCCCAGGGCTTTGCAGAGAACAAAAGGGAACCTGCCTCCCTCTGATAAATTACTTGCGTTGGCACCTGTACGTCTGTTTTGCATTTCGCCTCAACCTTTATGCACTGCTGATAACAGCGAGCGAAAATGAACTCTGACAGCCTGTTGTGATTTTACAGTATCAAGCAGGAAAACCCAGCTAATTGTGAGCATATGATTTTTTCCAAGCCCCACATTTTATATTCAGTCCGCTGCTCTGATAAACCTACTTATTCAGCACTTGCTAATCACTGAGGCATTCATTGCTTTTCTCCTGTGACTCAAGCAAGATGGAGTTTGTTTTCTGAGAAGCAGCTTCTGCTAAGTTGGGAAATCAGCATCATTTCTTTGTGGACCGAGTCTCTGGAGGTGTTTTTTTTACTGAACTGCTCCAAGACAAAAAGAAAAAAAAGCTGTTGGAATACCAAACAAAGGCCCCCGTGCTGGAGTCTTGCAGGAAGGCAGTTCCAGTGGTGTCTAGTTTCAGGCCAGCATACTGAGGTCATAATTTCAGGCCATCGATGGCCACCCCCACCACCACCACCCCCCCACCCCCCGCCAGACGTCTTTGGTCAAGTTAATCACAGTTTGCCTGAAGGTTGAGTTTTCAGGTAATCCATCCTGGTGTAATTGTCAATCAAGAGCTCCTTCTAGCTGAAAGTTGGGCGTTTTTAGCTGAGTCTCAGAGGGGGAACAGTTAACACAGGGCCCCTCACCTCTCTCCTTTCAGTTTTGCAACTGAAGCTGATTCAATGACTCTTACACAAACGTTGAAGAAAAGCTCAAGAAGTTACATGTCAGGTGAGCTTGTGAATACATCGCCATTTGTGTCAGCAGGGACACGTCGAATGTTCTGAGGGCTCAGTGAGACTCTGCCCTGCACTGTGCCCTCCACCAGCCCAAGGTTTTCATCTCAAGTGATACAGAATTGACCGGGCACCGGGAGTCCTCAGCCAGGCCCCCCCGGGGTACAGAGCACGCGTGCCAAGTGCTCTTGTTACTGGAGGAGGAAAAGCACATTTCCTGTGTCTTAGCTTTTCTTTCTCCTCCTCGCAGTTCCTCTTAAGGCTGAGCCATCGGTCGTTAGCCTGAAGCTAATCTTTTCCCTGATTCACAATTAATTCCTATTTAGATAAGAAAACCTGATATTGAAGAAATAAACTGTCATCTACACTAGAGTGTTTCTTTTATCTCTATGGCTGAAAATGTTACATTCAAGAAATCTGGTAAAATATACACAAAATTTTTATTCATACACACACAAATATATCTTCCTGTGTGTTCATTACACACATCATCTCAGAGTCAGGTACTATCACTATCCCTTCTCACAGATGAGGAAGCATTAAGGTTAAGTAAAACATTGTTCAGGACCTTCTCAATTGCACATGCACAGTCAGGATTTAGACCCCTGCCTGGCTGTCTTTTGAGAGCATGTGACTCATCAAAATTTCCATCTGTGGGTCCCATGACAGTGACCTGGCATTTTTATTCTTCCCGTCACCCATTCTGAACTCCTTCCTTGGCCCAGCAGCTGCGAAGCACTGCTCAAAGGCTCACACCACCCTTGCTCATGCAGTAATGTGACTTCCCACCTGTGGCTTGTCTTGGCCCCGGTTGGGAGGTGTTGCTTGGTTTCTGCCCCAACCTGAACTTTCCGAAGGTCTCTCTGACAGCCAAGGCAAAGTGGAGTGACCAGGGTGGAAAATAAGACCCTGGCTTTCCTTTCATGTCCTGGGGATAGTTCTAGATGTATGAGAAAAAGAATCGGCATCTATGTTTTTTGAAGTCTCAAAACCATGTGACGCTCTGCTAAGAAGGACCAGCAGTGGTAGTCACCACGGGGAAGGATATCAGAATCCAGGCAGTCATCTCTCTAAGTGTCCCAGATCCTGAAAAGCAAATTTTTTTTCTGCATTTTATCCCAAATTATTTGTAGTCATGAAACTCCAGCTAACCTTCGAAGTCAATTCTCCATCTCCCTTCGTTGTACACGTTTCTTCTTCTGGCTTCTTTTCTTTGTCTACAGCAATCTTAAAATGGAATTCCTCTCTCTATCCCATTTCCTCCCTAGACCAGGAAATATTTCTCCTCAGCTTCCCTGTGTTGCTTCCTTTGCAACAATCACATCGACCTTTTGGAGGGAGGTTTGCTACTAATGACCTTGAGGGAACACTCGAAGCAGGACGCCACATCTCCTCCTGTCTGTGGCCTGGCCAAGCATCCGTAGTTGGTCAGAGCACTCTGTGTCACTGAACCCTGACACAGCCTCACATGGCAGTCACTACAGTCGGTCCGTCTGTGCACAGAATGAAAAGAATGTTCATCACCTACTTAGGCTGATGCGAACAATAGTAACATGATGGAGAGTTGTCTTTTTAAAGACAATATTCTAGCCAGCGCTGTCTCTGGGACAGTTCCTCTCTCTGAATCTCCTTTTTAAATTGTGTTTTTGGGGTCCTGGGGACGACAAATGGCCATGCTGATGAGAATTCATGCATATCATGAAGGATCCACTGAGCCACCCCTGGGAATAAAGGAATCACCAGTTATCAGTCCCCTCTCCTTCCTTTGCTTAAGTATCTCCCATTTGGGGAAAGAAAAGTTGAAAAACTGTTCCGGGAAGAGATGATTTCTTTCCCATTAAGAAGCAGGAGCTTTCTCTGAACTAGAAAAGCACTTCCTTAAAATAGTTATTCCTGATTCTGGACCCCTTTGCTGCTCATCAAGTCAGAAGTCAGGAGCACTTTAACTGGACATTTTCTTGATTAGCTGATTGGGATGCAAGTCAGTGGGGAGGGGGACTTCCTCACAGTCTTTGTACAAAGTTAAGGACAGCTCAGTTGACTCCTGTCAATGACTCAGGAATTCTTTCCTCAAGAGTCACACCTTGAATGGAGAATAAGAGGGCTAGCTCCATGGAAAAGTGTCTCATGTATGTTGTTTTACAGTGGTTTTTGGCTCTTCACAAAACAATAGTTATTCTTTCTTAATAAAAAGACTTAACAAACTAGGAATAGAAGTCAAATTTCTCAAGCTGATAAAGACCAGCTGTGAGAAACTCACAGCAAATTCTTTCTCCCTAAGATCAGGGAAAAAAAAAAAAAAAAAGACAATTCAATTCAATAATATACTGGAACTGGGGATGAAGGCAAGCCAGGTTCTTTATTACACAGAAATGGAAAGGACCCAAAATAACTCCAACAATGTTGAAAAAGAAGAGCAAATTTAGGGTACTCAAAATTTCTGATATCAAAACCTACTTCAAAGCTACAGAAATTAAGATAGTCTTGTACTGGTGTAGGAATAAATGTGTAGTTCCACAGAATAAAACTGAGAACCCCAAAATAAAACCTTATATTTATGGCCAACTGATCATCTACAGAGTGTCAAGAGAATTCAATGGGGAAAAAATAGTCTTTTCAATCAATGATGCTGGGAAAATTGGATATCCACATGCAAAGCAATGAAGTTGGACTCCTACCTCACACCATACAAAAAAATGAACTCAAATGGATTGCAAATCTAAATGTATGACCCAAAATTATAAATTCCTTAGAAAAAAATACAGATAAATCTTCATGATTTTACATTAGGCAGTGGTTTCTTAGATATGACTCCAGAAACACAAGTGATGAGAGAAAAAAAATGATAAACTATACTTAATCAAAATTTAAAGCTTTTATGCTGCACATAATAGCATCAAAAAAGTGAAAAGACAATCCACAGGATGGGAGAAAACACTTATATCTTATATGCAAATTATATATCTAATAAGGCACATGAATTCATATTATATAAGCTTATACAATCCAACAATAAAAAGACAAGTAAGCCAGTTAAAAAATAACGAGAATTTTGAATAGCTGTTTCTTGAGAGGGCATATACAGATGAACAACAAGCACATGAAAAAACATTCAATATCTTTAGTCATTAGGCAAGTGGAAATCAAAACCATAACTAGATATAACTTCACACTTATGAGGATGGCTAAAATAAAAGAGACAGGTAGTAACAAATGTTGACGGTGATATGGAGAAATTGGAACCTCCATACATCATCGCTAATTGGGAATGCAAAATGGTGCAGCCACTTTGGAAAACAGTTCAGAAACTTCTCAAAATGTTAAATGTAGAGTTACCTTATCACCCAGCAACGTTACTCCTTGGTCTGTTCCTAACAGCACTGAGACATATGTCAGCACAAACACTTGCAAATGAGTGTTCATGGCAGCATTGTTCACAATAGCCAAAAAGTGGAGACAGTCCAAACATCCGTCAATGGATGAGTGGATAAACAAAATGTGGTATGGCTGTAAGACAGAATATTATTCAGCTGTAACCTTGACAGTGTTCTATTTAGTGAAAGAAGCCAAACACAAAAGGCCACAGGTTGTATGTTTACATTTATATGAAATATCCTGAACATGAAAATCCATAGATAAAACGTAGATTGGTGGTTGCCGAGGATGGATTGAGTGACCACTAAAGGGCACAGCGTTTCTTTTTGGGTGATATAGATGTTCTACAATGAGATATTGGTGATGGTTGCACAATTCTAAAAATATTTTAAGCACCCCTAAATTGTACACTTTAAAATGGTGAATTTTTATATATATATATATTGGGATATACATATAGCTGAATAAAGTTGACATTAGCCTCCTGAGGCAATCTTACGTCTTGCTTATTCAAGAAGAAATGTTTAGGGATAACCTACAATGAAAAAGAACATGAAAATGAATATGTGTATGTACGTGTATGACTGAAACATTGTGCTGTACACCAGACCCACTGTAACTGACGATACGTCAATTAAAAAAAAAAAAACTTTTAGGGGGCATTGCTGGGGAGTGAGCAGATCATAGTTTTCCTAGAGTTTCAAGGGTTATGGGATGGAGGGCCTCACTGCATGGCGTGCCCCATTTGGGAGAAAGAATTTCAGGAGCAGAAGCTAGTTCAGGGAGGAACAGGGTGATTTCAGCTGTGCAATAAAGAGATGACACATTACTGTGTTCCATTTCAAATATAAGTAAACAAATTCTACACAGGTAGAAACAGAAGGAAAAGCAAATACTTTCTTGTCATTGCATACATATCCTAGAATTACTGTTCCCTTGGTACTGGTTAATATTTGTGCTCGACCTCAGCTGACAAGAAGGAGCCCTTGTGAGATAAAAGGAAACAAACAAGACACCGTTGTACATTTCACCAGCTGTCAGGGCTTCTGGGTCATGCGTTGTGCTTTGCCTGATCAAGTGTCCGTTCTCGAGTAGCCTGCTTCCGTCCAGCTTTGGGTTGTTTCCTCTTTCCTTCTTTAGGGGCCAGCTCCCTCTCCCTTTGAGAGCAGACACACAGGAGGCCAGTGTGTCTGCCTGAACCCTTCCTACTCGACCTGCCTCTGGGGACGGCATTCACGACTTCAGCAGCATCTTTCCCTCTCCTCCCTGCCATCAGAAGTCAAAGCATCTCACAAAACAACACATCCCTGTTAACTAAAAGTACACCCATCAAATAAAAATAAAGATTGAAATAACATAGCAGGTATATTTAGCCACCTTGAGTTTATATGACCACGACAATAAACTGTCTATGAAGTGTCTTTCTGAGTAGTCTTCTGAGACGCATTCTAATGTTACAGCGAATTCCGCAGTTGAGTGATAGATGGCCCGTTTTGGTGGCAAGCGGCCGGAGTTCACCACCGCTGAAAGGCAACTTCCTCTGCCTGGGAAGAGACACTCATTCTAACCCTCCAGTACAGCTCTTCCAAATATTTACAAGAGAGAGAAATATCCAGTTGCATTTCACGTCCTACCACAGGAGAAAGTTTAGGGGATTAAATATAATGAAGCAAGTTGATATTTTAGGAAGATGGTTGAGTTCAAGTGTGCAGGGGAGAGGCCTTGTGATTTATGGTGTGAGGTGTGATACCGTGCAAAATGCAGACGGTGGAGCCTGGAGAGGAGGCATTCAAACTCTCTGAATCTGCTTCCTTAAACATCCCTGCAGCAGGGAGGGTATAGCTCAGTGGTAGAGAGCGCACTTAGCAGGCACAAGGTCCTGGGTTCAAGCCCCAGTATCTCCAGTAAATAAATAAATAAATCTAATTACCTCCCTCTTCCTTCCTTCTTCCCCCCAAAATTCTCAAAATTCCCTGCAGGAGGACAGGGTTATACCAGATGAGTCTAGCATCTCTTTAACCCCTGAAGTCTGTGATTAAGTGCTTACTGTGTCACTATGGAAAAGCTGAGGCGGGTGGCAAATCTAATTGACCTGTTTATCGGTAGTAACAGCAGGCTTTCTACAAGAGGAGGCTCATTTTCCATCAATTCATACCATAGCTAATTCACATACTACAATGATTCATGTACCACCATGCATTCAAAAATTAAAATGTTTCACATCTCTAGGACACCATGATGCTTTTGTACAGAGGGCAGTGGGATGGCCCTGTTGGAGGGAGGTAAGTGTCACATCTTTGGAGATACTGTTCATGACTGTCCCCCTGCCCAGTGGTTCCCACTGTGACTCTGATCCTCTGGAAAAACCCACCAACATCTAGGCTTCAAAACACTGGAAAGCTCAACACTGTTTAAAACTTTGGGAAATGTTTCAGACGTACCAGAGAGCGTAAAGAGTAACACAATGATCCTCTCGTGATAACCATCCACCTAAAAGTATAAAACATGACAAATACAGGGGAGATGCTCACAGCCCCTCTTCCACTGCTCTCCTGACGGGGTCACTGCCTGACGTGACTGTTCTTTCCTCTCTCATTAAACCTTATGCACCACTTATCTATGCAGAATACACAAAAGCAAGATTTTAATCAGTATAAATAAAGACAATAGGATGTTGATGAAGAAAAAGTTTTTCTTCTGGAATTGCAAGATGACTGGACCCTTCAAACAGTGTGCCATTTTACAAGCATCTCAGTGACACAGCAGGGACATTCTGGGTGGGCATGCTACATGTTAGGGGAGATACGTCTGGCCACTCAGATGCTTTCCAGTTTCTTGATTTGATAGACAGTGTTCATCAGTGCGTGTGCGTGTGTGTGTGTGTGTGTGTGTGTGTGTGTAACACAGACATAAGCATAGGTATATGTATTAATAGACTGTGGCATTTATTTTCAAAGTTAAGGAGCTAGGTCAAAGATTACCTGTATCCTTCATCTTAGTAGATCTTCCCAGAGAGCTCCCCCAAAACTATTTATTTGGAATTGAAAGTTTCTACATCTGAAGCACTGTTTTTGGAAACCTGAATCTCCCAGAACATTTTGAAGACCACCAGCCCTGTGGGTTTAGTCATTATGTTCCTGCCATGGTTGCCCGTGTGTCGTTGGCTACATGTGAAACTCTGTGAAATAACTTGGTTTCTTTGTCTCTGACACGAAATGGAGAAAGAAAGAAAAGCCTGTAGCTGGATACTAGAGAAGTGAACGTAGGCCTGACTTCTTGTCTTCCTGGACTAACTGTTCTAGTTTGGAAAAGGGACAAAGGTCCCCAGAAAGGGGTCAAAGGAGACTTTCATTTACACTGCGTTTTAGAACAAATAGGAATTAGCAGAAGAAAGTTCTTCCTCACTGTTTAATAAAAACATTCAACCCTGTGGGGTTCTGCATCTTACTTAAATAAGGGCCCTCCAGGAACTCAAGAGCCCGGCATCGCTCTGTGCAAAACTAGATGAAACAAACTACATTCAAAAAAAGTCAGAATCACACATCCTCCTCAAAAGTAACTTCCCCAAGTCCGTGTGAGCAATGTTTGATGAGACAGAACAGTTGTTGTGAAATAAAGTTTGAAATTCCCACTTTGTGGAAAACGAATTGGAGCTCCCAGCAAGGACAGGGCCTTCATTAACAGGGCTGAAAAGCAAATTTGGATGAAATCAAAATCCACAAGAAATTCATATCTTCTGCACTAGACTTTTGGGTCTACTTTGAACTCTGGCCCCATGTTTTCTCCTGGATTTTCTTCTTAAGCCCATAAACTCTCAGGGGGTAGACTAATGGCCTCTTAAAGAGGCACCTGAGTTTCCCGTTGACAGTCACCATAAATGAGTGCTTCGCGTCCCGAACAAATCTCCAGATCATCCCAGAGAAAGTAGACTCTAGAAAAGAAGAAAGGATGGAAAAGGAAGAAGGGAGGGAGGGGAAAAAATCTTTACCCAAACAAACCTTCAAGCATTCAAAATTTAGACTTAACAACCCTGTGGCACTGGACAAAAAAAGAAAAAAACCAAAACAACAAACAAACACAAAAACAGCTTCCATCTTGTGCCAAAATGTGAACTGCTGAGATGTTTAAATTAAAAAAAAAAAAAAGAAAGAAAGAAAGAAAAAAAGAAAAGAAGAGAAAAAGGTAAAATAAACAACTAAACAAACAAACAAACAGGTCTCTGGGATTAAAGGCAAACACTGGGACCCGTTCCATGAGCCTCACAGATCAATGACTGCCATTGTTTATTTAATCTCCGAATTCCGTCACATGTGGCAGGCAGGAGTGCTGTACTTCGTTTCGACTGAAACAGCGCAAAACACAGTCTGAATCCAGGGACCTCTTGCCAAAATCCCTGGCAATGTATCACTTTTTTAAGCCCTGTTTTGCTTTTGTGTTCATGGTAACGTTCGCAGCTGTTGAACGTGGCTTCGGGCTGTCTGACTCCCTTGAGAGAATTTATGTGTTTTTCTACTTCCTTTCCTTATTAGGAGGCAGGAATCTGCGACACCTATTAGAACAAGTATGCATAAAGGGTAATGACCACGTCGTTTATTAGTGGTCTGTTCTGCCTCAAATGAGCCCTCGGCCCCCAGCTCCGAGGGGCCCTGCCCATGTTTGAATCCCCCCTGCTTTCTCGGCAGCAGGTGGGCAAAGCAGAGTGAGTCAAGGGGCTGGGAGGAGACATCGGCCCCTGGGAAAGCAGTTTCTTGCTTCCTCAGCAAGGCCTGGAAGAGCCTGGAATAGCACGGTTTGAATTTCATGAATACGAAGGATTCACTGACAAAGTGAACAGGATGGAAGCAAAAAGAAACCATGAGCTACAAGCGTCTTCCGACCAGCTTTAGAGCGGGAGAAAAGGTCCCAGATCCTTTCTCTTTTCTTCCTTCTAAAATGGGGGCTCTGGGGGTAATTTTTTTTTCTTCTAGGCCTGAGGTATGGGAAACCCTTGTTTCCTGTGAGTTTCCGGGGGATGAGAGAGCCACCATTTGGGGGAAAGAATGCTTGGGAAGTTCAGAGTGGGCTTGTGGGCCTCCCCTTCATAAAAAAAAATCTGCTAACAAGAGGCAGGAAAGACGTTTATTAGAATGTTCTAATAAATTCACATCTTGAGGCTGAAAATGCCAGGCTGCGCTGGCCCTTCCGGGCATCATGGTAAGTTCTGCAGTCCAGACGAAAGCTCAGCAGAACAAAACGCTGGGGGACAAATTCATTCCTCTTAACATCACATGTATGTTCAAGAAACCATAACCCGTATGTTTCTGATTCATGCACATTTAGCTCACCAGAATGTTCTGGGCAGCCGTGGACACAAAGCTTGTGAATATCATCCTTCTTCTAGGCAGGAAACCATTTCTGGCCGTAGAAGGTGGGTCCAAACCCAGGGGGAGGGCCAAGTTCAACGTGCAACTCAGAGTCTCAAGGTCTGAGTGCGCTCTGCTGAGAAATACCGGGACCAAGAACGTACACCGTTGATACATGCCGTTTTTAGGTGCGCGTGGTTCTTGGGGGGAGACAATGGGCCGATATTCCTTTGAGTGAGCCTTATCGTGAAATGAAGAAAATAACAGAAATGTACTCTAATATGGTAAACAAGTCAAAATTTCTCTATAATCAATTCTTTTTTTCTTTCTCGAAGATTCTTCTCCTCTAAGATCATCACGGCTCCCCCCGCCTCACAGACCTGTTTGCGCGTCCCTCTGGCTCAGTACCTGGCACATTCTGGTAGCCCCGGATGCATGCTGACCTGAGCTAACATGACATGTGTTTTCAACTTACCGATCAGACACAGAGCCTGATGCATTTGGCTTAGAAGAAGTTATGGCAGACAGCACGTGCTGTTAAAATCAGAGGAGATGCATTCTGTGTTGAGAAAGTAAAAAATGAGACACAGAAGGAAAACCCACTGGTACAGAGAAGCGGGCAGGAGGGTACACAGAAAACGCTGGAAGTGGGCTAAATAGTTCCTCTTCTCTCGGCGGTTCTCAGGGGTTTTTTTGTTTGTTTTTTTTTTTTCATTTTGACAATAACACTGGGATAAAAAGGGAAAGAAGCCTGCGTTGGGGTTTATCCAGAGCCACGGCAGAGGAACATTTTATTGTGGTGCTTCGAGTAACTAACTCGGATCCCCTGACACGTTCACCCCAAACTGCATAAATCTCTCAGTGAGCAGCAAATGAGACCCGTGTCTGGGTGTCTGACTAAACTCCTGGCTTATTTTCCCATTTTGCTCTGTCATTTCAAGGAGCCTAGCCAAAGCTGCTAATTAAAGACAGGATGATTTATTTCATAACTTTCTTTTCCCTTCAGGAAACATAACTCAACTCCAGGCACAGCAAGCTTACCTTGCCCTTTTCAATAAATTACACCCACCTCATTAATACTTCGTTAGGAAAACGGAAAACCCCATGACAGAACCTCAAGGAAGGAAGAGGCTGACCGGTTCTGACCCAGAAGGCCCAGCAGGCCTGATCGGATGGGCCTGTGGGCTCCCAGGGCAGGTGCCTGGCCTGGTGGGTCAATCTGTGCTTACGATGCTCATTCTGTCCTGCACGGCTCACCTGCTGTGAATCTTGCATTCATTTCTGCTTTGTGAGGTGGAGGTTTAGGGAAAGCTGCCTTTAACCTTCTTACAGAACTGTCATAATTAAAAAAAAAAAAAAAGAAAACAGAAAAAAACCTAAAACACAATGGACAGCAAAATCTAGAGACCCATAGTCCATCCCAGCGCAAGTTTCTCCATCAACAGACACATCATGGTTTAAGCTTCAAGATGCTTTTTTTTTTTCCTTCTAATAAAAGAGAGAGGCCCCAAAGCTTACACATGGTTCCCTTAGCCTTTCCATATATAAATAGGAGCTGGAGGAGAGCCAAACATGCCAGCTCCCCTGGTTTCTCTATACATATATGGCAAGTCAGCTCCTCCGTGCAGTGCAGAAGCAAATATAGGTACAATGAGAAATCTAAAACGAATAACCACTTAAGGTCCTTTGGAGGTTCTAAGCAGTCCACTAGTATTTGACCTAAGAGGTGAGACCGCTCTCTCTCTCAAACTTCGGTGTTCACACGTGTCTCCTGTGGGGCTTGTTCAAAGGGAGATTCTGAAAGGGCTGAGGTAGGACCACGAATTTGTATTTCAAACAAGCTCCCGGAGACTGCTGCTGCTGCTGGTGGTGGTCCGTGGACCAGTTCCTGAGTGGACATGGGCTGGGAGACATCGCCCACCTTTGGGAGTTGCCTGGTGGATCTGATAATACTGGTGTGAAAACATATTAAAAATCCAGTGGCAGGGGGCAGGTATATAGCTCAGTGGCAGAGCGTGTGCTTAGCCTGCACGAGGTCTTGGGTTCAATCCCCAGTACCTCTGTTAATAAATAAATAAAAATAAGTAAACCTAATTACTTCCATCCCCCCAAAATTTTTAAAATAAATTAAAAATTTTAAAAACCAGGTTGCAGTGTGTGTTTTATTACTCCTTCTATAAAACCGTCCTCCAGAGTGGGGTTGGCAAACTTTAAAGTGTCAGTTACTATATTAGGATTTGCAAGCCATCTAGACCCTGTTGCAAGACCTCAGCTCTGTTGAGTTGTAGCACAAAAGCAGCCATTGAAAATCTGTAAACACATTGATAAAGCTATGTTCCAATAAAACTTTATTTCTAAAAGTAAGTCGAGGGCCAGATATGGTCCTTGGGCTGTATTTTGCCAACTCCCATTCTAGAACAACGGTTTCCAAAACTTTGCGGCTATCTGTGCAGAACAGGATGCCTCTGTGATGTGTGTATGTTTATTTATAAACTCTATACACTTTCTACTGCACTAATGCAAAAATGAAACACAAGAGAAAGAAAATTGAAATAGAGACTCAATATTTCTTTGTTCATTCAAATGGAGTATCTTTGCTATCACCCGCTTATACGCACTCACCTTAGAAACCAGTGAGGTGGAGAACTTTAACATGGTTTTTTTTCTTGGCAAAAATGATCACATTGATTAACAGTAGTATTTGGGGTCTAGGACATGGAGCAACCACAATATATTGAGATCTTTACAGTAAACAAAGTGAAAGGAAACACTGAAAAGAATTACTTACACAAATCAGTACAGTGACATAGTCTCTCTAACCTGTTTGGGGCTATCTGAGAAGTCCCACATGCCAGGTGATGAACTAAACACTGTGTACATGATATCTCATTTAATGCTGTCTGAGGTAGGGGCGACTATTCTTCCCATTTTACAGAAGAGAAAACTGAGACTCAGAGAAGCTAATGCAAAGAAATACAGTTAGTTCTGTATTTAGTTTGGTGGTTTGTTTTGGTGTAAAAGTCACATCTGCCTAGGACCACACCCTTGCTCTTAAGAGCTGCCATTTACAGCCTCATCACATCGTGATCATTTTCCAAAGTGTTACTCTTTATTTATGATAACATCACACCAGTGGAAAATCCCGCTGGTTACAGTGTATAGATTTCACATACACCCACACAGATCCCTTTATTCTGCCTTAAGTTGTAGCTGGAGGTGGTGGTGATATTTGGTCTCTGTGCTGAGAGAGCATGTTAGCTAATTTTGACTCTACTGTTGGTTTCTTTAAAGAGATTTCTTACTGGCCGTCACACGTACTAAGAATTCTCTCTCACCTGAACAGTCGTGTGCTAAAAACCCATTTATTACCAAAACGCAATCAGAGATGACTAGGTTCGCTGGCTGCCTGTGACTCTTTCTAAGTAGGAAGGACTGGGTCTGTAAGGTTAGCAGTTTACTTGCTTTGCTGAGTTTGTGCCTGAAGTTCTGAATCAATAAGAGAGAGCTGATCCTTATACTTCATTCAAAAGTGAAAGGTTTGGATAGCGATGTTGGCACTTGTGTAAAGGGAGGCTTTAGAATTACAAGACATGGCTCTGCATCTCAACAGAGAAGACTATTGGCATATTGAAACACTTTTATTTCAAAATAAATGATGATGCCTCAGGGCAAATGTGTAGCAATTATATCCGGTAGAACCAATGCTCAGACTGAGGGTTCTGACAACAAGCCTGGGCCAGATGGTCATCAACTATAAAGCAAGAGTCATGGAATTGTTTCAGGGAGAAGGACCGTGGGATTAGGAGCGCAGAGAAAGCCAAAAACAGTGAGACCAGAAACTAGGGTGATGAGATCCATGTTCTGAATAAAAAGTCAGTATATATGATCTGAAACATTCTCCAGTACATAGTCCTGTTTTCAAACATTCTTTTGTTAGATTATCTTGAGAAACCCAAGATGAATAATCACTGTAGCTTTTATGCGTCAATAAAAAAAAAAATCACCATAGCTTTAGTTGTTAATAAAGCTGCTTAAAATGTGGCACATTTCAGCATTTTTCTAGAAATCTAAATTGTGTTTCCAGCCCTACATTCTCTATGTTGTTTAATATGCCTTTTAAACGTAAAATGCAGTCTGCATGGCCCTTCTTACTTAGAAAATTATCTTACCTCAATTAAAAAATTTACAAATTTACTTTAACATGTTTTAGTATAGTCTGCAATCTCAAAAAGGATATTAAAGATATAAAAAAAGTCTACAAAAATCGAAATACAGCTGTATCGAAAGCAGGATGCCCCTAATTATTAAACACATAATAGATGTTTTGCACAAACTCTCTATTTTAAATAAATGAGTTTCATAAAACCCTTGAGAATTAATGAGTAGTTCCTTGTAAGTTCCATGAAAAAAAATCACTTGTTAACGATACCAAAACACTCATCTAACATGATTACATGATATACTTTATCTAATAAATGAAAATATGAGTATACAGAGAGAGACCCAATGATTGGACATTAGTTGCCTGAGCACACTTTGTTTTATCAGCAAACCCCTTGCATTTATGCTTGAAATGGAGTGCGTAGGTAGGTTGCTTCTGGAAATGGTCAGAGAAAGAGTCATCTCTGGAGGTCTTTCAGATTTAATGACACATCGCAGCGAGAACTCTGTTCACTGCACACGAGCCTTGCGGGCCACCAGACAGACCAGCCCGTGGTCACGAACTGGGAGGTCAAAATGGAGGCCAGTCCAACCGACCCTAGTAAGTTTCTGTTGCTACCTCGAACTAAACTTTATTAAAAAATTAAAAACTCTGGGACAAATGCCAAATCAAACAGGACGCCAGGGCAGGAAGCATAAATGGGGACTGTCCCTGAGCTCAGTGGGACTTTTGAGCAGCCCAGCTAGGGGGTAGGGCTTTCGGAGGAGAAGACTCGTGACAGAGACCCAAGGAGAAGATGTCAGTGCCCCGGGCACCTCAGAGAGAAGGGCTGCGAGCGGAGGGAACATTAAGGGCAAAGGTCCTCAGTAAACAGATCAGTGCGGCTGGACAGAGAGTATGGGAGACGGGCAGGGGTAGGAAATGAGGGCAGAGAGGCAGGCACGCCCTCATAATCTAGGGTCTAGGAGACCATTGAAAAGCGATTCGATTTGATTCTAAGTAAGTGGAAAAGCCACTGGAAGGGGAGTGAGTGATACAATAATGACTTACATCTTACAACGATGATTCTGGTTATTTTATGGAGAATGGTCACGAGGTGGTGGCAACAGTGAAAGCAGAACAGAGAACTCACTGCAGTATCTGAAGCTACATCAGATGTGGCTAGGACCAGTGTGGTAGCTACAGAGAGAGGGAGAGATGCTCAGGTTTGAGATGTATTTTAAAGGTAGACTCCAGAGGATTTGCCAATAGATTGGATGCAGGCAGGGAGGGACAGAGAGCAGGTAAAGACTCCAAGTTTTTGTTTTTGTTTGGGGGGGATAATTAGGTTTGTTTATTTATATTTATTTATTCTTAATGGAAGTCCTGGGGATTGAACCCAAGACCTTGTGCATGATAGGCACACACTCTACCACTGAGCTATACCCTCCCTGCAAAGTTTTTTGCCATGAGGTTCTAGAATGCCTGCTGATGTTATTTACTGGGAAGGGAAAACCAGAGGTGGGAGCAGAGTCTGCTTGCTTGTATGTTATTTTGCTTAGGGCGAGGAAGAAATCAAGAAACTAGTCTAAGAATCTGGCCAATGACTGTGAACTCAGGCAAATGGGTGTGCTTGATTAAGAAGACTTGCCTATGAATGTGATATTGAGAAAATCATGGAGGGAATCATGAAAAATATCCAGCGTCTGTTTAAGCGGGTGGAGAGACAGTCATAGCATGAGTGCTTATGGGTTAAACATTCAAAATTTCAAGCACACCTGAGCTATCCAGGTGACAGATCTTTAGATGGTTTTACAATGAAAAGATCTGAAGCTCAAAGGAGATATCTTGATGGACTGGAGACTGAGCATTAGATGGGGGAAAGAGGGGACTGTCTGGGAGTTCGCACTCTGAAATGGGAAAAAGGGATGAAACACCAGGGGCTGGGGAAAAGAGGATGGATTCCTGATGGAGCCTGAGCATCCAGTCCTTGTGAGGTAACGCAAGGTACTTCCAGCCTTAGGAAGAGCGAGAGAGTTAACTGGAAACAATCATGCTGACTTTAGCATTTTGCCTAAAGCTGGTTTTCAAGCAGGGATAATGGATGACATTCATTTATCAGTCCTTCTCAAACTATTCTTTGCACTCCCTCCAGACCTACTGATTTAGAATCTTCTGGAGCTGGGCCGGGAAGAGGCAGCTTAGTTCAATGATAGACACGAAAGCTTGTGAATGATGATGCTAAGGTTTCTGATGTTAATGAAGGTCTCAGGTCCTCATGCAAATCACTTGAGCTGTTCATGCTTTACATGCACCGGGGGCTCCAGCCATTGACTCATGGATAGACTTGCTTTTAGATGATGTCACAAAAGTCCACATCTTGGTCCCGTGAGCCCTGAACTCATCTGATCACGAGCATCATCTGGGACCCTTGTTAAAAACACACGTTTCCGAGCCAATTCCCTAGAAATTCTGATTCACTGATGCCTGGGTCTGTGTGTTTAACAAGTTGTCCCCAGGCGATGCTCATGATCCGGCAAGGTTGGGAAACATTGCTTTAGTCAAAGTATTTTTGGTCTCCTATGTGAAAACCTAGGAGCAGATCAGAAGCAAAGGGCAAACAAACCCCCAGCTGAAGAAGCAAAATAATACCCAAAGTCTTCCAGATGTTTCCCTGTTTATGAAGCGAACACTGGTTTCATTAGCTGCCTTGCTTTCATGTATGCCTTTGGTTGAATTAAGAATTCAGATAATAAAATACTCTGCAGAGACAATGCTGAGAATTGTCACTCCGATTATCCAAAAACAAGCAAACAAACAAAGGGAGGATGCAAAAGAGATAAACAGAAAGGAATTCTAAACTCATTCCACTGAAGAGTCGTTAGAAGAGATATTATGAGCTGAACATAATAGCAAAGATTCTCTGCTCTGTACAGTTCCTTCCTCATTCCCACCTCCCAGGTCATTTCTCAGCTCTCTTACAGACGGATAGAACTTTTCCCTAATTTATAATTCATTGCCTAATCACACAATTTCTGAAATGTACACTGTTTTGTTCCAACCTTCCTCCTCCTCCATGAAATATGCATTTGGGGGTTGATTAATGTGTCCATCTCCAACCCATATACCAAGTTTCTTGTTCAGATATTGAACACTCAACTATTAAGTTTAGACAGCAAGAGAGGAGGCATTATCCGAATTGTCTGGGTTCCTAAATTTCAGAGAGCTAGCAGCGACTCTTCGACTGGCAAGGGATTTATCCCAAATTTTCTTCTAATCTTTTCAGCTTTTGAGTTCAGACGGGAAAAGTTTGGAGAGCAAGAGTTGAAGGAGCAAGGGATTACCATGATTTCTCCTCAGTGAACACTAGAACAACATGGTGCCAAGCATTGTTCAGCAAGTAAATGTTTCAGACTTGAGTCAAATCCATTAATTGTCAATTATTTAAGAAAACACCAAAATATTGTCACCTCTAAAACATCCTTTTTTTTTTTTTTTCCTATTTGCAGCTAGAAATCACACATTAGATTGTTTTAAACCCGAACGGGCATGGAAGGAGAACATGGATATTTGGCAAAGTATGGTTCCTGACACCCTTTCCGCGGAGGGAGCACCTACACTGAACAAAACACAGAGACCCCCTGACTTTGAATTTCAACTGTATTTGAAGGCTGTGTACCCTTTCCATGCAAACTAATCTTAGATACGGAATTTTGTGATGTGTTCCCATAATCTCCTCCTTTGAAATATCCTTATCAGTATGCAATATTATTTACACATGCTCAGCTCTGATGTACAAAATCTTTCATTTTTAGAAGGTAGATGATTGATAGATAAATTATGTAATACATACAGTGGAATAATATTTATTCAAGTGAGAATGATAATGTCGATATGTTTTTATTGACATGAAAAATCAAATACACGTTATTTGAGAAAAGACACTCTATAACAGTAACGGACCTACCATTTGAACACTCACACACACAAACACACGCACTCATATTAAAGATTGTCAAATACATTTGCCTATTGTTAATATCTAACTTATCTAGGGAGTGAGACTGTGGGCATTATAAATTTTCTCTTTCCTTTTTTAAATTTATGAGTTTTACATTTTATATAATTGCTTATAAGGAAAAGTAACTATTTTCAAATATTTTTTAAACATTAAAATGAAGATTTCCCTGGATTCAATTTGGGTGTTGACATCTAGAAAAATAAGAAAAAGCTAGTGATGTTGAGATAATGTGCTCTTTTTGTCCGATCTCTGGGTATGTACAGGAAAAATTTAAGAAGCTCGCATGCTCAGTGTTGGTTACATGACCTGCACTTTGGGCTGGTCTTGAAATCCAGTATCGTGGGAGACACCCAAAGATGTGTAGCATAATTTTTTCATACACATTTGAGTCTGTATGGGAATGAATAAAAGAGTAAGTGTTCCCTCAACTACAGAATGAAGATGATAAAAAAAAAAATCTAGCTCCTGGAGTTGTTATAATGATTAAATAGAAGAGGATTTTACAATGTGCTCTGTTTAAAAAAAAAAATGTTAGATCAAACCTTTTCTGTTGCTTACACCCTGATTGAGAAGGAAACACATTAAATCAGCCCTCCCCATTTCTCTCAGGAAAAAAAGTATAAATTAGTGTATTAATTAGTCTTCAGAGAAAAATTAGTCTTAAAAACATAAAAAACATCAGACAAGTGTCCATAAGAAATAGCAGGGTAGAAGAGAAAGCCTTGGGTCAGAGGGACTCAGAATTAAGACTCTAACATTTTGTTTCTCCAAAGTCTATGGTTCTTTCTTTTTTTTTCACAATTCTTTTTCCCTTTTAAGCTGACAAGATTTAGAGTCTTTAAAGGGGTTCATAGTAAAAAATATAAAATAAAATAAAAGCAAAAACAAATAGAAAAAAGAAACCCATAGGACTAGGAATATAATATGTATCCATATCCATCTGGGGACAGAGATGGGAAATGGATTAGAGATACAGAGATGAAGCGACGTCATGGGTTGATTTGGCTCCATCTACCTTCTGACCTGTAGATTACTGATAAGTTTCCAAGATTTTAAAGAATGCTACCCTGAGCTACTTCCATGAGAATATATTAATGTGAGATTTTTAAATTTTATTATTTTGTATTTTATTTCTTCATTAACAATTTTACTTATCCCCCCCCAATTTTAGCCATATTAAATATGGCTTATGATGAACCAAATTGATTTTATTTCCAGCTGCCTAAGATCCCATATACGCCATTGTTGAAACCATAAGCTATGAGAAAACATAAATACAGTAAGTGCAGAATGATTGGTTGATAAGATAACTGAAGAAGTTTCTCAAAGTATTCTAAAGACTTAAATGGGTTTAGAGCCAATTTTATTGATTTAGAGTTTAGAATAGTAGAGTATTACGAAATTTATTTTCATTTTTAATCCGGGTTATACTTTACTGAGCATATAAAAAATAATTGATATGGTTCATTTATTTCCTGCCATTACTTCAAAATTCTCTCTTCCTCCTTTTTGCCCGTTTTTTTATGTTCCTCCCATTTCTGATGTCAGAAGGAAGCCAAGAGTTACGAGAATAATATGTTATGTAAGGGCAGCTGAGTCTGAAGTCAGCTGGTAGGTTCAAAGAAGAGGATAAAGTTAACCCTTTAATGTTCCCATTGGCAACATTTTTATTATTCCATATGCTACAGATGATTTTTTCCTAATTTTTTCTTAATTTTTAAAACTCTGAATGGATCTCTCTGATGTTTGTTTCCAGGTTTTTCATGTGACTGGGAGTTGAGATTATGTTCTTTTTTGTAGTTATGTCATATAAATGTTGAAGCATTTCTAAAAGCAGTCATCAGATGTACTCAGGGGCTCGCAATGCAGGGATAAATACAGGATTTAATAAAGGAGGTATTTTTCCAGTGCATTCTTCCATGCCATGAAATGTTCAGCAATATACTCAGTTCCCAGAGAAAAATAACCCAATGATGTGATGGGTTGAATTGTGTCCCTCAAAAAGAGGAGTTGATGTCCTAACTCCCAGTATATCAGATTGTGGCCTGATTTGGAAATAGGATCATTTCAGATGCAATTCATTAAGTTACAATGAGGTCACAAAAGCAATAGTTCATCAAAAGCAGCCTCTAGTCCAATATGATTGGTGTCTTTATAAGAAGATGCCACGTGAGGACAGAGACACGGGGAGAATGCCGGGGGATGGCCCAGGCAGCTGCAAGCCAGGGGTCACTGAAGACTGACAGTGAACCACCAGAAGCTGGATGAGGCCAGGAAGGATCTCCCTATATCTTTCAGAAGGAGCAAGGCCCTGCTGACACCTTGATGTCTGATCTCTGGCCTCCAGAACTGTGAGACAACACATGTCTGTTATTTTAAGCCAAATGAACACACAAAGAAAGAGCAAAGGCAAAGAATAGTTATTTGCTGTTTTAAACCTTCCCATTCTCTGTCCATATCTACCTGGCATCTTAGCCTGACATTCTCCGTCTGGCCTCTAGGCCTCCTCCAGCCTTCCTCGGCATTCTGTCTGTAGTGCACTTAGCAAAATACAGCACAGAAAAATGTGTTAAGCCCACCTTATTTAATGGTGCACACACGCCGCTAAGACTGGAGAGCTGTCCCTTTGGTGCACAGAGAATGGAAACCTGAGATTAAAGCAGCACAGAAATGATGCATCTTGTTTGTCCAGAGAAGGGTTCTGTAGCACGGAGCTTACCTTATCATTTTGTCTGGTATCAAATCTATCTTTTAATTAATAATTTTAAGACTTAGCTCTAAGTCCACAGAATCAAGCAAGAGATGGTTAAGAGTGTGAGCTTTGGAAATGAGTTCTTTTTTTTTTCTTTTTAATTGAAATATAGTTGATTTACAATGTTGTGTTAGTTTCTGGCGCACAGCATGGTGATTCAGTTATATGTATATATATTCTTTTTCATACTCTTTTTCATTATAGGTTATCACAAGCTATTGAATATAGTTCCCTGTGCTGTACGGTAGGACCTTGTTGTCCATTTATTCTGTACTGAGTAGTTTGTATCTGCTAATCTCAAACTCTTAATTTATCCCTCCCCACCTTCCCCTTTGGGTACCATAAGTTAGTTTTCTGTGTCTGTGAATCTGTTTCTGTTTTGTAAATAAGTTTGTCTGTGTCATGGAAATGAGCTCTGAGTTCTGCATTGTGCCTGGCTAGGTGACATCACTCAGTTTACCCTGCTTCTCTTAGTCCCAGTTTCATCACGGGCAAAATAGGCGTAGAAAATCCTCTGACATAGGATCCCTGAGACGATTAAATACGATAATATCTATAAAATACTTAGCAAAGGGCCTGGCCCGTGGAAAGCACCAAATAAAGGGGACCCATTATTGTTACCATCCTTATTTGGTAACCACTGCACCTTCCTAACCTTTTTGCTAATATAAGAATATCCAGTTTCCAATGGGTCAAAGATAGTCAGTCTTCTTGCAAGATGTGATTTCTGCAATGTGAAGAAATCCATGAATAAATGATAAGCAGGGAAATGTTATCAGTGTATCAGGAAATTCACGTTAGCTCACGCACAAATTTTCCTGGGCAAAGAAGGCAGAGGAGAATTATAACCTTCCACGGGGAAGGAAGATCCCTCCATCTGGCTGCTACACACGTGGAATGAGCCTGTTGAGCTAGGTTTTAAGAAAATTGGACACAAACCCCCGCACTCCGTCTTTCCTGCCCCTTCCTCGCTCTCCCCAAGCTGCGGGCTCCCGGTTCTGAGGATGCACCTGGACCACGGCAGGTCGACGCCTCCCACCTTGGCAGCGGCCACTCCCGTCAGCCTGGTCTTGGTTCCTGCAGCCGTGAGCCAATGCAATGCTTGCTGCCATGTTCACTGTATGAGATCCATTCATTTTTGATGTCTGCAGCCAAGAATGTTCAAGGCACCTTCCTCAGGTTCAAGTTGTTCAAGACGTGTCAAGTGTAGATACACAGCTGCGTGGGCTCTGAGTGTTGTATCACTACCCTCCTTTATTCATAAGCCCAGTTACTTCAAGTGCACAATTTTACAGAAGGTGGAGTTTTCCAGTAATGCTTTATTTGAAAAATGCCTGGTGTGGTAGGAGCTAACAGGAGATCCACGGGGGAATCACTTATCAAACTCTCACAGAGTCACTCGATAGTGAAACCGCACACTCCAGTTAAAGATCTTCCCTCCGGATCACTCACTTGGCTAATAGCAATGGTTGTGGAGGGAAGTCGGGAGGAAGGGAACAAGATTTCAGAGGAAAAACAGCAAGAAACGCAAGAAAAAAAAAAAAAAAACAGAAAGTACATCATAGACTGTCTTTCGAAAAAGTAGTCATAAATCCTGAAAACAATTTATTCTGTTTTGCAACAGCACACCCACAGACATTCTTTCCAGTTGACTTTTCAATTTGAGGGTTTGTGGGTCATTCACAAAGTACTGTGTGTGTGTGTGTGTTTATCTGTTATAACCTCAGTTCAAAAATAAAGTGGGGTCAGAATCAACAACCTCTCCAGGCAGCCAGAGGGGCCGGGATCAGAGCTTGTGATTAGTGGTCAAAGCTACTGTCAAAGGAACCTGACCAGATCACCGTCTTCGGGAATATATCTACTTCAGCGAAGATAAAATGTAGGGCTTTCTGTGGCCTTTGATATTCCTACTGTGTTAGACTTTTTTTTTTCTTGTTTATTTTTTTATTGAAGTATAGTCAGTTACATTGTGTCAATTCCTGGTTCACAGCATAACGTCCCAGTCATGTGTGTGCATATATACATATATTCATTTTCATATTCTTTTTCATTAAAGATTATTACAAGATATTGAATATAGTTCCCTGTGCTATACAGAAGAAATTTGTTTTTTATCTATTTTTATACATAGTGGTTAACATTTTGTTTTTAATCCAAAGCGTATTTGGTACATTGACTCTTGAACAACATGGGGGGTTTTGGGGGTTGAGGAGGTGTCAGGGTGTAAGGGTGCCAACCCTCCATTTAGTTCAAAATCCTCATACAACTTATAGTCAGCCCTCCATATCCACAGTCCCGCATCCGTGGGTTGAACCAACCTGGGACCTTGTAATATTGTAGAATTTACTATTGAAAAAAAGCCACATGTAAGTGGTGGATCCTCACAGGTCAAACCCATGTTGTTCAAGGTCAACTGTATTTACAGTTACTATTGTCAGAAACTTCCCAAAGGTTACCTTTTACAGAATCAGCAAAATGGAGTATAAAGAAATATACCAGCATGTTCCTGTTTCAGGGTTTTGGTCCTCGCTCTTCCATCTGCTGAGAATCTGCTTTGCACAGACATCTGCACATCTGCACTATCTGCCTTCCTCCAGGTGTTTCCCATCCTCTTTCTTGATTTATTATTCTTCAGAGCATTCTCACCACTCAATATACTCTATGGAAAATGTGTTTGTTTATTGCCAGCAGTTGATCCAGGAAAAAAAAAATGTTTACAAACTCTGAGGCTGTCCAAATGAAAAAGCACCAGTTTCCTATCTGATTTGTTCCAGGTGAGAAGGCACTTCCTAAAGGGAGAAAGAGAGAAATGGAGAGAAAAAAACTGAGATGGAGAGGAAGGAAAGAAGGGAGGGAGGGAGAAAAAAAGAGAGAAGAAATATAGTTGGAGAGAATACTTCCATGTGTAGCCTTGCTCAGGTCCTTCCAAATCACATCCCAGAAGACACCCTGGACCCAAGATAACATCATGAATGTTCTTAGAAGAGTGTGGAAAACATCTTCTTAAAAGCCACTCTTTGCTTCTCAGGTATTCAAAAGGTGACACATTTCCTACTCTGGGGGCACTTTCAAATATAATTAAACCAAAATGTTTAGCATGGAGGATGAGTGGGGGTCAGTGCAGTGGGAAGGACAAGGCTGTGTGACTTGGGAGCAGGCATGGGGGACAGAAAAGAATACAAATTTTCACAGATCAGCTAGGGACAGTTTAGGTTAAGAGGTAATCCAAAGGGTTGTAATTGAAAACATACTTATAAGAAGGAATGAACTTTTAATATACACAATAACACGCAGAAATCTCCCATGCATTATGCGAATGAAGCCAGATGTAAAAGACTGTGTTCTGTATGATGCCATCCCTCTAGCAGTTGGACCAGGCAAAGCTCTAAGGACGGAGAACAGATCAGTGGTATCAAGGTCTTGGGGGGCTGGGAGAGGGGGTACAAAAGGGCATGAGGGGCTATGCGCTTTTATCCAAATGCATCAAACTGTACAACAGGAGGAAAACATCACTAAATGTACCTTCTATCTCCATAAATCTGACTTAAAAAAATTAATAGCAACAGCAACAAAAGCAAAATGCCTGCTCAATACTGAACAGTAGGAGTGGCTGCCCGTCGGGAGGTGAAGTGGGCACAGGGTTGAGAGCAAGACTGTGATGTTTACCTATTTTGTTCTCCTTGGATTTCATGCCGTACATACATTTCTTCTCATTCAAAATGCTAAAATAAGAAAAAAAATTGTATGTGTGTCTCTATATACCATTGATTCTATTGAAGTATAGTCAGTTTACAACGTTGTGTCAATTTCTGGTGTACAGCACAATGTTTCAGTCATACGTATACATACGTGTATTCCTTTTCATATTCTCTTCCATTATAGGTTACTACAAGATACTGAATATAGTTCCCTGTGCTGTACAGAAGGACCTTGTTGTTTATCTATTTTATATATAGTAGTTAATATCAGCAAATCTTGAACTCCCAATTTAACCCTTTCCCCTCTGGTAACCATAAGTTTGTTTTCTATGTCTGTGAGTCTGTTTTTGTTTTGTAAATAAGTTCACTTGTGTCTTTTTTTTCCTTTAGATTCCACATATAAGTGATATCATGCGGTATTTTCCTTTCTCTTTCTGGCTTACTTCGCTTAGAATGACAAGCTCCAGGTCCACCCATGTTACTGCAAATATATTACCATTGATTCTAAATGCAAATGTTTTCACATTTTAATATCTTTGAACTTGGGGTACATCTGAGTGCCACGTCAGTTTTTTATTTCTTCGTGGCACACAAAATACTGGTCTGTCTTCTAAACCGTGTCCTAGATTTTGAAAGATAGAATATCTGCCAGAACTAATTGGTAGTTCTCTGCTAGGGGGCGGGTTGTTAGGACTGTAACAAGTCAGATAGAAAGATCACCAGAAGCAATTCAGTTCAAATAGCCCTTAAATAAATACTAATGGAAAATATCCAAATGGACAACACCACCAAAGCAGTAGAGAGCTGCTATTCTCTTTAGTCCAGGGAAAAAAAATCTACAAGTCAAGCAATACAAGGGAATCATGATCTAATAGCCCCAATGTAGTAGGAATCAAACTTTTCCTGTTGGAGGGAAACTGTATTGAGCCTAAACACTTCATGGGCCAGAAGGGCAGTCAATGTACAGGAAAATCCAGGAGAACAGAAAGGGTCATCACTTGGCACAAGTGGAGAGAAAAATTTACATGGGAATGGGCACTTTTGACTCATCAGTGGGAAAAGCTTGGATAAAGGGCAACTCTTCAAGAGGCCTGAAACCAAGAGGCACCAAAATCAGAAGCAAAGACCTTCCTGGGTTTGCATGCAACGCTGGCCCTAGAGAAGTGTTAGCGTCAGTTAACGCCCATTGGTACTTTGTCTTGAAAGACAGAATGAAATGAATTAATTACCAAATACAATAAATGACATTAAGTAAGAAAGCTTGGGAGATTCAACAAGTTTGAGAGAGAGGATGAGGCACCTGCTGGAATCTCATGGCAGAGAAATGGGAATGCTATTGCAGTGGCCTTTTTATATCTTTTGTAATAAAAATTAAAAATTGAGGTAATTCAAATATTACTGTGAGACCCATGAAATGCATTTTTCTGATGGTGCCATTATTCTGTGGCTGCACCCCATGGAGCCTGGCTGCAAATTTGGGAGTTACTCGCTAGACCCTGGATTAAAACCATTGGCCTCCACCTAAGCCAAGTGCACATATTCTCCATGGCAGGCAGACTGTTGACACAGTGGTGCAACAAATAATAATCAATCAAGCCCAGCCCCTGATGGTTACTGGAATAGCTTGGAGAGCTAAAGAGCTGTCATGAAGACAAGTAAGAGCTGTTGCTATGAATGGCAGAATGCAGGAGAGATGAACTTTTGCAGTGCTTTTTGAGTTGCATATGACAATTTTGAGTATTGCTGAACTGAAAATTAGCTGCTGAACCCAACATCTTCTGATGAGCAGGTTTTCAAAATAGTAAGGTTTTTTGAGATCAAGAGAAGGTGGGTGCTTGCACTGCCCAGATGAGTTGGAAGCTGTCACCCTGTACTGGCAGATGATGTGGCTGTGGCTATGAGACTCAAAATTTAGCAAACTTTGGAATCACGGGTACAAATACTCACTACCAGAAACTTAAGAAATCAATGGTAGATATACTAGGGCCTGGAGAACAAGAATAAATATGGTTAGCGTGTGACCCAGAATTGGCATAAGGATGCCAAGGCTTGGAAACATACAGATGCTGCCATTTGTGTTTGTTGGCCTTCATCTTAAGGTTGCTTATGGGTTTTAAATTGTGGGCTAAAATTTGTGAAAGCCCAATTAGAAAGAAAGAAACACCATGGATTTTTAATTACTTGGGAGTGAGTTAATCAGCATGTGGAATAATTTCGCGGGTTGCCTCTAATTAAAGCTGTTCTCCCACTGCCCAGTCAGCATGTCTTTAGCTGTGATCAGTCTGCTTCTAGATAATGGGCAGTGGCTGTATTTTGTCTGAACCATAATGCAGGCTATCTGTGGCCATCACTTCATCTGCCCAGTGCTCTGGTAAGCAGAAAGTCTGTAAGCAGAGGAGTAGAGAATCTGAAGCAACTTCACCTTGACTTGGGGAGATCCAAGAAGATCTGAGCCCCATCATAAACCTGTAAGTAGAATCAGTTCCACTTTATTGACGATGAAACTGAGTCTTGGATTTGAGTCAATTCCCAGTTCTCACCGTATACATCCTTCATAAGAAGACGAAGGTGCCAAATTGTATCAGCTGCTGGTTAGTCCGTCTTTTGGGGCATGCGTGTTCCTAAATTGTGTTTCCTAATAGATCTGTTTACTGTCTGTCTCCTCCATCAACCTGAGTACCCCAGAGGGAGGGGCTATGTGTGTCTTGTTCATGGTTCCGTGCCCAAAGCCCAAGAAGTGTCCGGAAAACAGAGGTTCTCAGTATCTGCTGAGTAAGTGCATCACAAAACATCCTTTTAATGGACCTGGAGATGATAATACTAGGTGAAGTAGGTTAGACAGAGAAAGACAAATGTCATATGATATCACTTGTATGTGGAATCTTAAAAAAAAAAAAATGACATGAACGTATTTATAAAACAGAAGCAGACTCCCTGACATAGAAAACAAACTTACAGTTACCAAAGGAGAAAGGGCGGAGGGGAGGGATAAATTAGGAGTCTGGGATTAGCAGGTACAAACCACCATATACACAATAGGTAAACAACAAGGACCTATTGTATAGCACAGGGAACTATATTCAATAGCTTATAATAACCTATAATGAAAAAGAATATGAAAAAGAATATGTATATATGTATAACTGAATCACTATACTATATGGCAGAAACTAATACAACATTGTAAATCAACTATATTTCAATAAATATATATATATATATATTTATAAAGATATATATATAATCTTTTTTAAATCAATTTGCTCTCTCCCCAGCTACCCTAGTTTTTCTTATTTGGAGGTTTAGCATTACTCAAATGGGTCCTTATACCTAGATAACCATTAACAGGTTTATTACCGAGTCCAAGCTCGCTCTGTCTGCTCGCTGCTTGAAAGACCAATAAATCAGGAGACGAAGTGTTGGGGCAAGGAATAACGACTTTGTTCGGAAAGCCAGCAGACCGAGTAGACGGCAGACTAATGTCCTGGAGAGCCATCTTCCCCAGGCCAGAATTCAGGCTCCTTTTTATATTGAAAAGGGGACGGGATGTGTTTGGTCACTGCAAACTTCTTGGTGTCGGAATCCTTTGTTCTTGCAGCTGTCCATGTGGGTGAGGTCATGGTGTCCCTGCAAACCTCCAACAAAACAAATGTTATTTTCTATTCTGCAACTTTTTATCTTTATATGAATGGAAAACTGTTAATACCCTTAAAAGTCAGAGCCTTGAGAATGGGCTCTCCTGTGTCTTTCAGGCTCTAGGCAGCATTCTTTTCCCAAAGGTGCAGCATGACTAAGCCCAGGAAACAGAGCACAGGGTTAGAGCCAAAGGAACAGTTCTAATAATATGGAGTCAGCTTTGTTCTTCCCTGTTACACAGTAACAATGATCTCCTTAAAGCGTTCACTTGTGTTGACTCACCACCATCTCTAGCTAATGAAACGTGATTCCTCCTAAAATGTGTTTTGTCTCTCTGGCTCACCAAAGGGGTGACTTGTAAGACAAAACTTACAAGACACAACTTACAAGCTAACAGTAAACGTACCTTGCTAAGAAAAATAGGGCTGTTGGCACAACCTACATACATTCAAGTTGACAGCAGAATTTTGCTTTTTACTTTAGAAGCCAAAAGCCCTACATTTGGGCTCAGAAACCTATGTTCTGATTCCAGCCCCATGACTTTGGGCACTCCACCCTCCTGAGCTTCAGTTTCCTTATACGTACAATGGGGAATAATTCTTGTTCTGCTTACTTTCCCTTAGGTACCATGAGGGAAAAGAAATTATGGGAACAGCAAGTACCAAAGCTTAGATCAATGTATCAGTCACTCAGCCATTCATGTAACAAACATTTCCGGGATGTATACTCGGTGCAGGCACCCTGCTAGGTCTTGGGGCTACAAAGCCTTCACTCTAGGGGAAGAAGATTCTGGACTGAAAATCAGTTTGGCTTGTTGGCATGGTTAACAACATGAACTCTGTTGGATTTCTCTTTAGGACTCAGTATATATAAACAGAGTTGAATAATTTGGAAAGTTCTGGGTGTCCCATCTTGTATTTGGCCAGGGAATGCATGGAAACAAAGCGGGAAACAAAGCAACCAAAAATGAATCAATGGAGCCCAGCCTGGATGGGGCACATGGAGGGAAACCCTGGTTGTCAAGAGAGTGGCAGTTCCCATGACAGCAATATGGTTTCGCTGTCTCAGCAGAAGGAAAACATACTCATTCTGAGCTACAGCTATGACCTACATGGCCCAGCCCGTTCTGCCCTCCATGCACAACCTACTCAGATCTCAGATTAGGCAATTGATCAGCGTGCCTGGTGTTTACCGGCTGGTGGAGGGGCGGGAGCAGGCACAGGCGTGCTCCATGGCAGGAGTTATCTACTGCCACCTGTAGTCCTTCTGGGACCCTTCTATTTCCTCCCATTCAGATGCATAGCTTTTCATGTGTGCAATAAATTTTCTGCTTTCTGTGAAGTTCTTATGAGAACTTCTGGGATCTGGGACCCTCTGCTGCAGTGTTTGCACAAGCTGAGACCTGGGACCCTGGGCTGAAATGCTTGCACTGGGAAGCAACAGAATACAAAGAAACTGTAAGGGACTGAAAATAACTGTGTACATGCACAGTTGGGACAGTCAAGAAGAACAAGATACAAAAGCACCAGAAATTCAATTGCCATTTCTGAAATGTCCCAAGCAAAAGCAGGGTACTGTGCATGATCCCTGCATACATCGCCACCAAGGGGGTGGGCAGACCGCCTAAGCCACCCTTCCAGTCTTGCCCCCGGACCTGCCCCTATCCTCACACCATTTAAGGGACCAGCTTGCCGCCCTCCCCCTAGGGGAGCCAGCAGGGGAAACTGTTACTTGTTTTTGCTCCCTCCTGGTACAGCAGAAGTCCCAGGAAAGACTTGTCTGAATTTCTCCTCTGGCCTCCTACCAATTTCTCCTGATTGAGAAGCCCGAGAACCCTGGTGGGTAACAGTCATGAGACTAACCACCGCCACAAGCATCCCCGCTGGCCGCTGTAACTGGGAGCAGGCTCCTACTCTCACAGTTGTTATTCTTAGCATTCGGGACTCTGAGGCTGCCATCCTGCAGTGCTTCATAATCTGATCTTTGACTTTGTGTTTCGTCAAGGAGGCCTGATGGGACAACAGAGCACGCGCAGGAACTTGGAAACTTGCGCATCCTGGGCCCAGCTTCCCACTGCCTCTTTGGGAATGTGTTCTTGGCCTTCCCCTCCCCACTCTCTGGAGTTCTGGGTCCTCCCCAGCCTCCATCAGCTCCCACCCAGCAAGTGCCCCTGGCGGGGAACTGGGCACAGAATAGGAACCACTGGGGTGTCACGTGTGGCCACGTCAGCGGGACCAGGGGAAGGGCAGGGGCAACGTGGCAGCCAGCGGGCTGCGCATGCGCGTGCTCTGAGGTGGGGGGGGCCCGCGGGCTCCTTTGGGTCTGCGCTCACCTGCGATCATCCCGGCTCCCAAGGCGGTGCGACATTAACTAGGAAACATAAAACCCCTGGGAAGACCCAGAGGGACCAAGGAAGAAAGGTAAAGCTGTCTATTTTAACACCTTCCATAGCACTATTGGTTGCTTTGGAACACGGCCCCGCACCTTCATTTTGCGCTGGGCCCCGCAGACGGTGCAGCAGCCTGACTGGGAAGTTCGAGATTCCAGGGGGATCTAAAGAACCGACTCATTTTGAAAGCTCACAAGTTAAAACAAAAAAACAAAATAAACGGCTGATTAAAAGGACCCATTTCCCTAGTGAGCGAGGAGGAGGAAACAGAGGGACGCCATCCTTCAGATACCTGCAGAGAATCTGAGTAGGGTGGGAATTAGCTTCATTTTCAAGATGAGGGAACAGAGGCTCAGAAAAGTTAACTGACTTCCCAAGACACAGAGCTGGTGTCTGAGGCAGGGTCAGGATGCACACTTGGGTTGCTGGGCGCTAAACCCCACACCCTCTTTGTTCCCAGACCTGGATATGGAGGTTTTGTAAGGAGGGAAAAATGCCATGGACCTCGACTAAAATCATCTTTATTATAGTATCACTAAAATGTGTAAGAATCTAAACTTACGTATTACCTCTTTAGGCTTGATGTAAGTTCTCGGGTTAAATGCAAATGAAAGTACAAAATAAATTAAGTTCAAGTTAACAATAATAATGTAATAGATGGTGTTTTGAGCTCATTAAATCAAAGTAACTCAACTACTTTGAATTGAATTAATATTTAGTTTAACTATGGGGAGATGTCCATTCACAACTTATTCTGTATTTAATTTCTGAATTTTGACTTTAATTATGCACACGTGGGGAATTCTTGAATGCATGAGCATGTAGTATAAAATCATGTTAATCATTTGAAGGTGTTTTTATTATTTTGTTTTATTTTCTCTCATTATTATTACCGTATTTCCAGTGGAGGGTTATCAGACTTTATGCTTAACAAAATGCTTAACAAAAATCACCACTCTTGATGGTGAGTTGATGGTGACCAGAAGTCACAGTAGGGATTGAAAACGACTTTCTATTCTGCCCGGTGGGGTGAGGATGAGGACAGATTGAAATATTTCTCGACTGCTTGAATCTGTAGCGTGTTTCATACTCTGCACGGAATCCGAGCTAACATTTGATGTTTCGGTGTGCTGCACGCCAGGCTATGTACTTGTCCTGAAGAGCTCATCCCATCCTCACAGCAGCTCTGTGAGCTTGCTAGTTCTGTTTTGCCCATTGCACAGATGAGGAAAATGAGGCTGAGAGAGTTTGTGTCTTAGCTCAAGCGAGGGCTCCATCAGGTGAGATGTGCCCCAGGCAAGCTGACTGAAATGTCAGTGCCTTTAACTCAATGCTGTAAGCCTCGCTCATAAAATAACTGGAGTATCACATTTAAGAGTACATGAGTAAGGGATCAGTTCAGTGTTTCTGCTGTAAATGTTGCAGTATTCAAAGGAAGGAGAGGCTGATGAAGGCTGCAGAGAGGAATGTAAGCGCCACGAGGGCTGAAACCCTGGTTGCTTTTGTTCAACACTGCATCCCAAGTACCTAGAACATCTCCTGGCCCATAGTAGGAACTTAATATTTGACAAGTGAATGAATGAATAAATGAAAGACAAGGACATGGAATTCTGCCTTTTAGGATGACAGGATTTTCGAGGATCCAAAGGGAAAGCCATTCCCACTGGGCTAAACACCACTTGGCCAAAATACCTTGCAAATGGTTAGGGATTGGGTAGGATGGAACACTGCTTGACACATTTCCAAAATGGGCTCATAATCCTCACTGGTCTCCTCTTCCAAGCCCTGATCACTTCCGTAAAGGAGAAGGAATCCTTTCTGATTCTGAAACGCAGGTAGACTCCATTAGCACAAAGTGGTATTTTGGGTAAAGAAGAGATAAGCCAAGATAAATACCTCGATTAATGACAACAGATCCAGATGTTTAGCAGAGACTTATGTTTTGATTGTCCATAAGCGTATAACTGCTCATTATGCCTTCATTAAAGAGTTTCAAGGGATCCCCAGGCGAATTATAATGATTAAAAGTAATGCAAAGCAAAGAGCTTCTGGATACACCTCTCTGAACACAAAGACTCTTCTTAGCAGGAGGTGGCAGCTCAACTCTAGAATTCTCATAAAATGGTCTAAGACAAGGAGAAGTCTAGTGTAGGGAGTTTTTAGGGTAGAAAATACACGGTAGGGTGAATTCAAGAAGATTCACTTTACAATAAAGCTGTAAGGCGATGTAGCAGTATGTTTCACAGATCTTGACAAGGAAGTGGCTTTATTTCTGTTTTACTGCTGGGGCAAGTCAGACACAGAACACTTAAGGGATTTGCCTTAGGACAGCAGATCTAAATCTCCTAATGCCGTCCCCAAATCTAGGGAGAGACACTGTGACCCAAGAGAGAGACTGAAGGAGAAATCCCCTATTCACATTCTACGACAGTCTGCAACTGAAATTAATGGTGAAATGGAAAAATATCTATATTTATTGCTCATTTCCTATATGAACTCAACTGACCTTCTAGCTTCTCTAAATGAGAAGTCTGACATTTCCCTTGGCAGTATTGCTGGGTAGATAAGATAAATTGGAATTCCTGAGATGATCTGGGATACTTATCAGCAGAAACAGCTTCCAGGGAAATGTCTGCTTTCCATCTCTTGGAAATTAAGAAACCACTGACAGGAAGAAATTTTGGTATTTGATAATAAGAAGGCGGCATGTACCACAATATTCTAGGGCGTATATGCTCGGTGTAAACAGAAACTGATCTGCATAACAACAGAGAATCATTGAAACACCATTGCCTGCTGGCTCCTGCCTTAGCTCGGCCATTCCGTCCGCCCAGAGCAGCAGGTTATTATGTTAAAGCCCCCCTGTCCTGTCTGTGCCCATTGGGCCAAGGTCACTTGGATGTAAACGCTGACACTTTTCCTGACATCTGCTCCAACAGCAAGTATGCTTTACAGCTGGCGAGGGAAAAAAATGTTGGTGGGGACCCTCAGTGTCTAGGGAGATAGTCTACAACGGCAGTGGATTCTGTCCCACTTCCGGGACTTCCGGGTAATGTCCACCGCTGCCCCTCCGGGGCCGCCAATCGCAACGATACTGGCAGTGCCCCCCAGAGACCATGTACGCTTTTTGATTCTTTCCCAGCATTAAATTTAATCCTCAAAGGCAAACACTCATTTCACTTGCTCACTTCCCTAAGACTCGGTGCTAAAATTCCAGCATATTTTTCTGCTGTACAATTTGAAACTGTTATTGGTCCAGGGTAGCGGGGCAGAGGGGCCAGAAAAGCTGCAGAAAAGCCCTTGCTGACAGTACCAACTTCACAAATTTGGCGCTAAAGGCAGGAAACTCAAAAGCATCAAATACAGTCTCACAAAGTCTATCTTGGTTTAGACCAGTTTTTTGCACTTGCGTTCAGATGTGAATTCCGATGGCGAGTCACATGAATTACACAGAGAAAGATCTCCATGGAGGTGAGATGACTCTGCCTATTCTCAGGGAGAGTGGCCGGCACGTGCTGCAGGCAGATGGTGTAACTACACTGGCTTCTCTGAAACACAAATCCCGCCGTGTTGCTCTCCTGCTTCAAACCTTGCCCTGCTTCCTTTTAACATTAATACATATTCATCAGGATCCTATGGGTAGCAAGACACAAAAACCTAACTTAAAAGGGTTGAGATGAAAAGGATGTTTCTTGGCTTATGGGGCTGAAAATTCCAAGGCGTGGGACGGATTCCAGATGGATCCGGGAGTTCACATATTACTGCCAAGAATTTGTCTATCTCAGGGTGGGGTCGGGAGCCAGGCAAAGTTGGGTGTCTGGGACGCAGGTTTTGAGGCACTGACTTGTGTAAGTGAGCTGACCCTGTTCTGGCAGGGTCCTGGGAGCCAGAGCCTGCTTGCGGGGCTGTGCCTTCTCATATTTGCACCTGAGGCATCTTGCTGGCCTCACCTGTCAAGGCCCTGAGCCACCTCCATCTCTCAGTTCTGGTTTTTGCATGACTTCTTTTTCTGGTGAGTGCTTCCCTTGCAGCGGCCGGAAGGTTCAAACATCATTCTATCCCTTTAGCAAACCTTCCCCTTTCCATTTATGCCACCCTCAAAACCCTTGTCTCGTAACTTCAGGCAGGAACAATTCCAGAATTTGGCTCTGATTAACCTGGGTGTGGCAGAATCATGTGAATCTATGTGCTCCCCTGGTTACTCCCTTTTCCTCCTGAGCATACAGCTGAACTATGTTTCCTAGGTCCCTCACATCTAAGTTGGGTTATATAGAGTGATCTCCACGTCCCCTCCCTCTCCACTCATTGACTGGCTGGTACAGAAGGACTCAGCAGGTGGCTCCAGGGTCCCAGAGGACCCTGAGGTCCCAGGGTAAGACACAGCCATTGGTGAAAGGAGCCTGGATCACCAGTTGGAGTCATCATTTGGAGGAAACCATCCTGAAGAGACACCCAATCAGGAATAGATGCATTTTTTTTTTTTAATGGAAGTACTGGGGATTGAACCCAGGACCTCATGCATGGTAAGCATGCACTCTACCACTGAGCTATACCCACCCACACCCCTGTTGGTTTCTTTGTGAAAGAGAAACCAAGCACTGAGACTTGGGCATGGTTGGTCCAAAGCTAGTGATTCTTGTCCTGTTTAATCCATTAGGTATGTGCTTGCTCCTGAATGCATTACTGTTGCCAGAAAGGATGGGGTATTCCGCCTGGCTAAGCCTGGGTCATGCAACCATCTTTGGAGCCCTGAGTTAGACAGAGCCCTGCCCCAAACCATACAGATGTACCACGGGGAAGGGGCATTTCTCCAGAGGACAGTCAAGCTGCTGTTACCAGAAGAGGGAGGCAGGATGCTGGGAAGACAGAAAGACAAACAAACGAAGCCAGAAGTCCACTACAGACCTGCCTAAAGCCCTTCAGGCCTGCCTCTGTAGCGTTGTTATAAGAATGCCCAAAATGGTGGGTCATTCATAATAAGTTACTGAAAACTATGAAACCTTCAAAGCAAGAATGGGCCTTAGTTCATCTGCAACCCCTAGCACAGTCCTTCCACCTGGTGGAAATATTCAGATGAATGAAGAAAGGAATTCAGTCCCATTGTCCAACTGTGAACTAGACTCACTTTTCCAGAGTGTGTCTACAGGGTGTCTAAATCTACTTCCTTACTCATATCATTAACTAAGTCAGAAAGTCAGAAAAATAGTCATCCCAAATGATTGGTGGCATCAATAATTCTGAACCATTTGTCTACTTTACACACCTCATTGTGTTGATAAAGCTGAAGGATAATTTTCAGATATAAGGTGCTTATCATTTATTTCATAACAAAGGCATTATGATGCCTTATTTATACCAAGAATGATATAACTCATTTGTGGAATCTAAAAGAAAAAAAAGAAAGGAAAAAGAAGACACTAATGAACTTATCTACAAAACGGAAACAGATTCACAGACGTAGTAAACAAATCTTTGGTTACCGGGGAGGGGAGAGGGGATGGGAAGGAATAAATTGGGAGTTCGAGAATTGTTAATATGAACTACTATATATAAAGTAGATTAAAAAAACAAATTTCTTCCGTGTAGCACAACTATATTCAATATCTTGTAGTACCTATAGTGAAAAATAATATGAAAATGAATACATGTGTGTGTATATATAGGACTGAAACACTACACTGTATGCCAGAAATTGACATTGTAACTGACTGTACTTCCTAAATGATTCATGTGTGCAAGTGTGTGTGTGTGTCGGGAAAAAACAAGCTGAAAAAAGATTTTAAAGTAAAAACATCTTTGTAGAAGTCAGATTTGTTCTTTGCTTTGTTTTTCGTTCCCTTCCGCATGGTTTGGGGGTCTCTGGAACACCAGTATCCAACACAGGGCTGAGATGCGGATGAAACTGTAAGCAAGGTCTCCGATTATATTGTGATCTTTCTTTCTCTCTTAAATAAAGATAATGTCCTCATTGTCTGGTTGAGACAGAAACTCCCCACCTCCCGATTTAAAAGGAAAAAAAGCAGCCCTGGCCAGGAGGTTTCTGAAGCCGCCATTGATAACATACAATGGCCTGTTCTTACGGGACGTTTCATGGCCCTTAAGTAAGGCACTGTTGTCTAATGCGATGAAAGAGTAAAAGACGGAAACAGAGAACCTGAGGGTTCATCGGCTCAGCTCGGTCCTGGCAGGGAACTGTGGGCACAAGCAGGAATCCATAAATCGCAGGCCAATTTTGTATCTTAATGAGGAGAAAAAGACAGACCTTCAAAGCAAGTATTTTCCAGCATCTGTGAGCTCCGGGGAGGGAGAGGGAGGAACGGAAAGGAGGGGGCACAAATGAGCACTGCCAGGAGCCGGAGCCAGAGCCAGAGCCCCAGGTGGCTTTGCCCCCTCTCTCGTGGGCTCGCCGATGTCAGTCCTCAGTGTCCTGGCTGTAGCTGGGACCATTGTCCTGTTGCATAGAGGGAGGCACCCCGTGCAGATGCAGTATGCTGAGCTGTACTTGCTTAACTCCACACTGGAAAAATGAAGTTGCCACTTCCTGTCAGTTTGACCTAGGGTACAGTGGGCTGGATGATGCCCCCCCCCCAAAAAAAGCTTTGTCTATGTCCTAATCCCTGGAACTTGTGAATGGGACTTTATCTGGGGAAAGATCTTCTGCTGATGTGTTGCAGTGAAGGACCTTGATAAGAGAAGCTTGTCCTGAACTATCCAGGTGGGCCCGAAACACAATCATGTGTCCTCATAAGACAAACACACCAAGAATAGACACTCGAAGAAGAGGGGGAGGCTGTGTGATGGGAGAGGCAGAGACTGGAGTGGTGCAGCCACTAGCCAAGGAGCACCAGCAGCCTCCAGAGCTGTCGTCAAGGAATAAAACCTCCCCTTGAGCCCTGGAGGAAGTGCAGCCCTGACAACACCTTGATTTCAGCCTCCCGGCCTCTGGAACTGTAAGAGAATACATCGCTATTGTTTTAAGCCACCCAGTTTATAATAATTTGCTATGGTGACTCTAGGAAACTAAAACGTGTAAGGTTGTAGACGAAGCTATAAAATATAAGTATTGGTAGAAGTTATAGTACATCCATGTATTAGTGCTATTAAATTGTCCAGAGATGTTCCCATATCACAGAATGATTATCAGCCTGTGAGCCCCAATCCACTTAATTTCAAATGTATGATTAGGTGATGAGATCCTTGAAGATTCTTATCATCTTCTGGTGCCTCCTCCCAACCCCGGATGGAATTGGGAGCCAAGGAGGTGCCCAAGAAGTACTGTCTGATTTGTGTCACATCAGAGGAAGCAATCCACCCAGTGAGGAACTCCTTGGGAATGCAGAAAAGTGGCACTGCCTAGACCAGGAGAAGTGACCCTGTGGGACCCCAGCCCACCCTTCCTCTTCGTAGCTACTGAATTCTCAGGAAAGACCTACATGAGATCCAGGAACTTCAGGGTCACCTGAGAAGCACAGTTTCCCTGTAGCTTCTTTCAAGAGGAGTTTCTGGTGTCCTCGAACTGGGTTGGAGGCCAAAGCCAAACTGACCAGATGAACCCACATGACAGAAACACATGGGATCAAGTTTCCAAAGTGACGTGCTCTGAGGGCGCATCAGGGTTGTGCCCACCAGGTCACGTTCTCATTGGTTTCCACCCAAACCTGAGTCATACTGCACCGTGAATTTGAGATGACTTCTGGTCCTTGTGGTGCCACCTCATTTGTTTCTAGAAATCCCTAGAAAGCTTCTAGAAGTTCCTAGGAAGTTTCTAGAAATATCTGGTTTGGATGGAAACATCCCAAGGTCCTCTCCTGGCTAGCTCTGGCTCACACCCTGCCCCCTGTCACAACACCTCCCTCCCAATCAGCATGACGACCATCTGCCCTTGAGGCTGAGAGGCCAAAACAAATATGATGATCTGCAGAGTGCTGACAGCACCCTTGGTGTCAGACAAGCAGGCAGCCCAAGCCTGTGCCAAGTCTGGTTCCCAAGGGACAGTGCAGAAGCTGCAAAAGGAGAGAGGAAGCTGTATGCATGTGAATGAGAATCGTACTTCCATCAGCTTCCGTTTCCCCTGCCTCAACTCAGCAATACAAGAAGCCACTAAAGAAGAAGTTTGGTAATTGTCCATTTGGCACTGTAGAGTCCCATTGCACCCAAATATGTGTAGGAATCAAACTCCCAAGTCTCTCATCTCTCTCATGGATGCAATTAGTCATTTATCCAAATGAGATTCTCTGTGCTGTGTGGCATGGCCACTTCTCCGCATCTTTAACATCACCACTCACCCCCTTCTCACTTGGAGCCTAGGCCAGCCAGGCTGCCTCCACACAGCAGGGTCATTCATTCTCAATGCTGAGACGCGTGCCTGGCAGCACTGTGGTCCCAGGATGGGGTAAGGTGGCTGTACTGCTGGCCGTCTCTGCACCGTGTCAGAGGACATCAGTGTACCGAGCCCACAAAGTTCAGCAGACCATGGAGAAAGATGTGAGCAGGCAGGATGAGCGCTTCTCTAGGAGAAAAGCACTGTTCGGGCATCACTCACAGATGAGTTCCTGGCAAGATACACAGCCTCACTTTACTTTCCAAACGGAGCTGTGGTGAGGAAGGAATAATAAGATGACGTGTAAAAAGCGCACAGAAAAACGTATTCATCAGTAAGAGTCAGTGTGGCCACTGTTATAAATCCTTGTCTTTATATTACTGGTCTCCTCTTTTTATTTTTCTTAAAAACGTGGACAGATTGCCATATATAATGCAATATAGCATAACTCATCTGGGAAGCATTTGCTAATCCTCCTCTTTCAGCCAAATGGTTCCCCCAGATGGACTTGGAACCGAGAGGCAGATCCAGTATTGACTGTGCCAAATGAAGAAATGGAAAGAGATCTGAAAGGTGGGAACTTTGAATGGAAAATTTCCCCCTCTCCCTACTTTCCAACCTGGGTTCTGCTCAGAAGTGTTAGAGAGCTCTGAAATTCCACGGTGGGAGAGCAGGGTTTCAAATGGAAACTTTTCTTTCAAATGCCAAGGGCCTCTCGTCTCTAGGATAACATTCTGTTTTCTCTTTTTTGAATTCTCTGGTTTCTTCCTTTCCTTTGCTGAACTTTTTTTCCAGCCAGCTTACGAGTATTTATCTATTGTAATGGACACATTTGGGTTTGCAGTTTCTACAGGTTTTTGTGGGCCTGTAAAATGAGGTGAAGTCTTGTATTTTGTAAAATTATATCAATACATCCCACAAGAATTTAAAGGGTGGAGGTTGGGAGAGGGATGGCTGGCCACGGTCACGGTCAAGGTCATTCCCGAGGGTTATGGTCGGCCCCAGTGCTTCCGGCCCTTGTCCACTTCTGGGATATTGGGCCTTAGTAAACAGCCAGTCATCCTGGGACACTTCTTTTTCAACATTTCAACTAGGTTTGATTTTCACGTGATTTTGTTTCTTGAATTCAGCATTTACTGCAAGTTGTCCGAGTTGTCCACATTGGTGCTGTGGAAGGGGTAGTCCCTTTGTTTGTATAGATGGTTCTCTGATGGGTTTTGTGGGATAATTAATGCAGTTGAATATTATGTAGGCATGTGATTTCAGAGTAGCTGGTCTCACACAAAAGGGCATTGCTGGGTAGCATGAGAGAAACAGGAAATCTTGTCTCAAAGTTGGCACTGGTGTCCAACTCATAAGACTGATTCACTGAAAGCATATCCATGACATGCCAATCCCTGTGGCCGCGGGAGAAGGTCTGCTTCAACTCCTGGGTTCTGATACATGACCGTTTGCAACTTCGCAAGGGAAATGACCTGGATGCAATGGTGATCTTCAAAGTGATCACTAGGCAGTTATTCTGGTGACCACATAAGGGAAAGTCTCCCAGACCAAACTAACACCCTTGCATCACACCATTTATTAAATCAATTAAAAATATACAGCTAATTTACAGTAGCTAAGACATGGAAGCAGCCTAAATGTCCACTGACAGATGACTGGATTAACAAGATGTGAAACAATGGAATACTTCTCAGCTGTTAAAAAAAGAAGAAAATAATGCCATTTGCAGCAACATGGATGGACCTGGAGATCATCATACTAAGTGAAGTAAACCAGAAAGAGAAAGAAAAATACCACATGATATCACTTATGTGTGGAATCTTAAAAAATGACACAAACGAACTTATTTACAGAACAGAAGCAGACTCACAGACATAGAAAACAAACTGTGGTTACCAGGGGTGAAGGCGGGGGATAAACTGGGAGTTTGGGATTTGCAGATACTAACTACTATATATAAAATAGACAAACAACAGTGTCCTACTGCATAGCACAGGGAACTGTATTCAATACCTTGTAATGACCTATAATGAAAAAGAATATAAAAAGGAAGCTGTGTGTATGTAACTGAGTCACCATGCTGTACACTAGAAATTAACACAACATTGTAAGCCAGCTATACTTTAATTTAAAAAATGAAAAATAAAATAAATTAAATTAAAAAATAAAATATGCAGCCAGGAGCAAGAGACAGGGTGAGAATTTAAAACACATATTACAGTGAAGGGTGGAAGGACCACACTCCCAGAATCCTCCGTTATGCAACGTTTGTGCTTTGTAAGAAACCAGATCCCCACCCCCCGGCAAAGTGATGCTTCCTGGGCTCCTCCATCCCCTCCGAGAGTCGCCGAAACACCCTGTTCCCTGCCCCCTCTTCCTCATCCTTTCTATTAAATGAGATATTTGTGTTTTAAATAAAAGCCACTGTTGACCTATCACTAGTGGAAAAGAATCAGAGTGCATGCATTCCTCATGTAATAAGAAGTAAATCCCTTAAGCCTATAATTTGTTCCTACTGGTGTAGAATTTTGAAGTCCAAGAATGCATCTGCCGTGGAGGAGGTTAATTCTGGGGCCGCTGCCTCTGCCGTGATGTATGTGGCCATTGTTCGTGACCGAGGAGTGGTCCGGAGGGGATCAGTGCTCTGTTCTCATAATGAACCGTATGTTTCTGAACACAGGTGCGTTTGGATTGTAGACAGCTGTGTCATTAAACGGGCCGGGGGAGAAATTGCACAAGGGCAACTCAGAAACGGACCCCGTGGAAATGCAGACGGGTATTATTGTAGTGGCTCTTGTCAACGCCATCGATGTGTCTTCGCTGACGTCTCATGGTACAGAGATAACGGTGAGGCGTCCAGGCGACTCACCACCATGTTTTCAACATGCCGCCTTTCACGAAGGGGTGGGGGGGACTCTTGCTAGAATTCACCCTATTGTCATCCTCCTGAAAGGAGTTGTCAGAGAGCCCCTAACTCCATCCTGCAATCATTCCAATCTGCTTTTCACTCCAACTTGCATTTCATCTCTGCTATTTGATGCGTAAGAATGAAAGCGCTCCTGGGAAATGCTTGTTCCCAATGGCTCTGATGAGACAGATGTCCTGGGAAACTATCAGAACTGAGCAGGGCAAAGAAAGGAGGGCTATCCGATGACTCATGGGTGCCACCCCCACTAATTCAGCGTCTGTGTGACCTGCATCTCAGCCCCAGGATTCCTGTAAGTCAAACATTTCCAGACAGGCAGGACAACGCAACTCTTACCACAACCAATATTCTTGGTGATTTTACAGACACATACGTGCTGGGAAAATTTTGTAGTTAGTCATGTGACATCATTAGCAATCATTTCATCATCTCTATCATTTGCACATGTCTCACCTTAATGAAGATTTTAAAACATTATGACACAAGTCTACTCCAGTATCAGTAAACAAAGTTAGTTTTAAAAAGGGATCTTAGGTGGCTCCACTTGGCTAAAACTGTTTCCTAGTTTTTTCACTAAGTGTAAAACTCTGAGTGAAGTTGTAAATGCCGTGATGGGGTTTGGCTCAGACTTTGAGCTGGAGCCACCACGCCTGTTCATCTGATGTAACAAAACAGAGTTCCCCGAGAAGTCGGGTGATGTTTCAAGCACACACAGGGAGGGAGGCAGCTGTGAAGCCAGGCTGAGGATCCAATCTCCTGACTCCAAGTCTATTCTTGGTACTGAACCATGTGTGTCAGTCTGGGTGCAATCGGGGCAGAGCCACCATGAGTGATACGGGTAAGGGATTTGTTACAGAGACAAGACTCTCCGCAAAGGCAGGAGCTGGGGAAGGAGGCTTTACGAGGGCGTTGCTCTGTATCTGACTTGGGTTTGGCGAGTCAGCAGGACTTGACGTTGGGAAGAAGAGCTAGATGTCAAGTGCAAACTGAAATCCACAAAGACAAACTCCTACCCGCACCTCTCTCCCCACCTCCAACCTCAACAGCGTGGGTGACTTGCGGGAAGAAGCTGGCAGCCTTCACCACCAAGCCACACGTGCCTCTGCTCCAGCCCGCAGGAGAGGGGAAGGAGGAGGCCAGCAGGAGCTGAGGCATCTGAGGTCCAGCTGCCTCCTCCAGACGCCACGGAGAACGAGCAGGTGCGCGCCCACGCGTGGAACTGCACTGGGCGCCCTGCGGTGACCCGGGCGCAGTGGGTGTAGTGGCCCTTACCTTACTGCCGCCCTCCACATCACACAGAAATATCTCTAGCGGCAACTCTAACCCAGAACCAGCTTAACTAAATAAAAAGCCACCGCACCACGTTATAGCCTATCAGCGTATTTGCAGATGCCTTTCATTTTTCTTTATGACACCAAATACGAAATAATTCAAATATACAAGAGAATAGTAATAGAGAAACTTATCGTGGTTTCCTTTGTGGAATTATGTGTTTTCTGCCACTTTGAGTACTCGACTGCTTTGCATCTTTTTTTTTTTCACCATGTGCTTATTGAGATGATTTAAAATTACTGGCCTCTTTGTATATTACTTATGTATGAAAATTTGAGTCTATTGGTTAGACTTGCAGCAATAACAGGGCCTCTAACATCAAGTGCATCATGTAAATGAGGATGAGACAAACTTCAGGATCTATTTGGCGTTACTGTCTGTACAACTATGTGCTTATATATTTATGTATCTAGGTAGTTATGCTAGCATTGTTTATCTATCATCTATTTATCTAAGCAGGCAGTACTGGAGAGATGGAAGAACAGGTCTGATGAGCACACAGGCAGATATCTAAAAACTGAGAGCTGAGAGACTGAAATATTGGTGTCGTAACCTCTGCGTAATGGTTTCAACTACCGAACACCTGTCACTTATCCAAAAGTCAGAAAGAATTGACAGTTGTCAGCTGTTCCTTCACTTTGGCTCCTTGAAATGACTGAGACAGTTATAGATGGGAAATGCAGGAGCAGTTTAAAAGAAAAAAAATCTAACCACACATGGGCATGAAGAACTTGTTAAGTTCGCAGACTCTCAACTTCTGCTTCTCCGCGCACCTCTTAGGTTCTGTAGCTTGTTTCCCTTCTCAGAGCCAAGCCCAGCAATGCTTCTTTCCTCTGTTTGCACTTTCAAAGGGAAAAAATAAAGTTCCGACTGCAGGGAAATAGCTCAACAAAGACATACAGCTAAGTAAAGACACTGAGATAATAACCTGGGATTATAAATCAACTTTCTGGGCTTTACCACCAAACCCGGGGTGGGGGGGGAGAAGTGAGGCAAATGGTTTCCAAACACTTGATAAAATATAGAGGGTGTTTGGGGTAGAAAGAGCTTTGGTTTTGGATCTAGAAGAGCTGGATGCAATCCAGTTATCCGTGTGTGCCCTCTTTAGCACTATTTAACGTATTAGCACTTATGTTTCTTCTTCTGCAAAATGGCTCTGGTCTTATTTGCTTCCCCGAGAAGTTCTGGGGTTGGATGAGATAACTTCTATGCCCACCTGCTACCTTCCTTTACCTAAGACCTTCACCCGCACTGACTCCGTCCACCGCATATGACCCATATGTACAAGTGGGATTACCACGAGTGAGGTCACATTATTTTTAAATGTTAGCAAATTAGGCTTTAGGAGGTAAGTGGAAATGTTGAAAGAGCTTATTTCTTAGTCTGACAACCACTGTTTATTTTGCTTAATCGAAATAACTGAAGCAGCTGATTTTTCCTCCAGCAGGAAAAATTGTGAAAGATTTTTGAAATGGGCAAAAAAGCAAAAAAATGGTGAAAAGACTTTGAAATGGGCAAAAAAAAAAAAATCACTGGGGCTCTGGCTAGCATACCCTTCTGGGTTATCTATGTCTTTTATTGTCTTCAAGCTGTTTTACATCTCTGTAATCTGTAGGTAATTGATGCTAATGCAAATGATTCTTGTCGACAGACAAACAAGCCTAGTCTCCTTCGTCACGGTACTTATGTTCTATAAAGTGGCCGTGAACACTGAATTAGTGAATATGGAACCACGGCTTTTAGGGAAAATACAAAGGTAGGCTCCTGGGAGCCTTTGGTCACAACATTTTCATCAACCAATCAATACATCACCTTGATTGATCTGTGCTTCTGTTAAAAACACCTTCTTTAATTATGTGTTGTTCCGGTAACGTTTAATCCATGGTCAACGGCATGATAGCTCAAGCCTGAATGAAGTTTTCTAACTCATGTATTTCAGTAAGTAGGCGAATATGCAAATACTAAATCAGCAAATGATGAGAACTGACTATATTGTGTCTAGCGGATGAGTGACTGATTTATGTCTCCACTTTCCCACCACGGAAGGCAACAGTTTTGCAACTATTATGCAATTTATTTTGGCCATTCTTGACCACTTATGAACTATTAAAAGATAAACTGGGGCACATTAAAATTTATAAGCGTTTATTTGAACAAACAGCGACTCCAAGCAAAAGTGGTTGGAGTGACTGCACCAGCAGGACCTAGGGGAGAGGCTTTTATAAAGAAGACTCAGAAACAGAGGGAAAATCATGTGATTGGCTGTAGCTTAATCGGTTGCCTTATTTGGGAAAGCCTAGAGGCTGCGTGCAATTGGCTGTTTTTAAGTTTCAGTTTCTTCCCTTTGAGGCATTTCAAGGAATTGACTCTGGCTGAGAGTCCTGTTTGCTTATGTAGGTGGCAAAGGCAATGGGGCCACCTCAGTCTAATGGTCTCGCGTTAAATTACTTTAACGATGCCACTTGTGCCCACAATTTCCTTCTAACTGGTTGCAATATATTACTGGTTCTCTCATTAATGAAGAGTTACACACAAATCTTAGCCATGTGTTCTTTTAAATTTAATCTGAGGGTCACGATTTTACCTTTAAATATTCTTTAACATTTGAAAAATAGTTCAGACTGAATTACCATCTTCAACTTGGGCTTTTTTTTAAATTGAAGTATAGTTGATCTACAGTGGTGGTTAGTTTCTGGTGTACGGCACAGTGATTCAGTTATACATAGACATATATAGGTATATATTCTTTTCTACATTCTTCATCATTATAGATTATTACACGATATTGACGATAGTTCCCTGTCAACTTGGGCAGTTTTATGCAATTCTATGAGCCCACCTTCTCAGAGAACCCATCAGAACATGACACTCAATGAGTCACGATTCCCCTTAAGGAGTCTTGTATTTGCCGTTTATGGATTCAGGATGTGAAAAAGTGCTTTTACAGCGTAAAGCCTCATGCACATTAGTATCTTATTTAATCTTGACCGTCTGGGAGGAGTTACTATTTGCTCTATTTAAGGCCGAGGAAATTCACATTCAGGGAGCTTCTGGGACTTGCTCGAGGTCACACGTGTAGAAAAATTTAGTTGACTCTTGTCAAGAGCTGAGAGGCAGGAGTTTAACAAGCATCAGATTCAGCGCCCTTCGTGTCAGTGATTCAGACATCCATCCCAAACTCCATGGGGGTTAGAAGCCTCTCCCACTTTTCTGCACTTGAGGTCTGTTCTTGAGCCTTGTTTTGCAGATATGGAAATGGGTGTGTTAGGGGAGGCGGGGGGGGGCATTAAAAAGTATCTCTCCTGACCTGCTTAATTTACAATGGAAAGGGTAGAAAGTTACTGGAAGATAAGAAAAGGATGGATTCTTACCCAGCGCTAGTAAAAGGAGCAGGGAAAGGAACCCGAGAAGCCTGGGTTGAGTGTTGGTGATGGGCTGGGAGTCCGATGGGAGAAGGGGGCGGGCAAAGGGCAGTTTTCCTGAGGTGCTGGGTGGGGCTTTGAGAAGACAGGAGAGAGAGGTCTTGCATTCTGCTGAGTTTGGCAGACTTCAGTAAAGCTCTAAAATACATTTAGGGGGGAGGTATTGGACCTTTTTTTAAGGACAAGCACCTTGCTCAAGGCCCGAAGGGGCCTCGTTTTGTCTGAGTGAGCATTATTACTTTGCTATGAGTGGAGGCTGCCTGTAAGAAAAGCTGAGGGAACTCTGGCCCAAGATTCCAAATTAGGTTTAAGCGACAGCAAGATGTTGGCCACGGACTCTGAACTCTGTCTCCAAGCACCACTGGATCAGCTAATGATTATTTTTTGTCGACGGTCCTAGAATAATCTCTCCAGACAATAACTGAGAGGAAAGCACACTTCATTGGCTGTTAGCAGAGATTTTTATGTTACAAGCACTCAGCTTGGTCTTAGAGAAAAAGGAACAAGACAACAGCTCTTAATACGCGGAGGAAAACTTAGGTTCTATTCTTAGTTTTTAAAAAGCCTGAGGCGAAGCACGTCTGGGAAGGTACTTTCTTAAGGTTTCTGGCAGTAAAAATGGTTGCTTTCATCAGGTAGGAGCCGCGAAAAATCTCAACTTTTCATCCTTCACAATACGTGTATGTCCTCCTCTCTTCCTCATTTCTACATTGGAGCCTTCTTCTAGTCTTTGTGCATGACAAGCACATGGTAGGTCAGTCAGAAAAGTCAGTTGTTATAAAGACTCACTAAAAAGTGATGCACTTTGTATAATGGACTTTAATTTGAAACATACATATTTACCATTATTTGCCGAGATCTGCTACAGGAGCAAGGATTGTTCTTTTTATTTAACTAATTAATTAATCTAGTTTTTTTCTGGTGTGCAGCATAATGTTTCACTCATATATATACATACATATATTCATTTTCATATTCTTTTTCATTATAGGTTACTACAAGATATTGAATATAGTTCCCTGGGCTATACAGAAGGACCTTGTTATCCATTTTATATATAGCATTTAGTATTTGCAAATCTCAGACTCCCAATTTATCCCTTCCAATCCTCCTTCCCCCTTGTAACCAGAATTTTGTTTTCTAAGTCTGTGAGTCTGCTTCTGTTTTGTAAATAACTTCATTTGTGTCTTTTTTTCCTTCTTTTTAGATTGCACATATGAGTGATATCATATGGTATTTTTCTTTCTCTTTCTAGCTCATTTCACTTAGAATGACATTCTCCAGGTCCATTCATGCTGCCGCAAATGGCATTATTTTATTATTTTTTATGGCTGAGTAGTATTCCATTGTGTAAATATACCACAACTTCTTTATCTAGTCATCTGTTGATGGACATTTAGGTTGCTTCCATGTCTTGGCTATTGTAAATAGTGCTGCTATGAACATTGAGGTGCACATATCTTTTCAAATTAGAGTTCTCTCTGGATATATGCCCAGGAGTGGGATTGCTGGATCATAGGGTAACTTTATTTTGTTTAGTTTCTTTTTTTTTTTCCCTTTCTTTAGTGCCCGCTTCTGTGAGAGCCCCTACAGCTAGAAAGTCTCTCAAATCAAAGCTGTTGAGCTGAGGGAAAGCCAAATGGACCCAACATTCCCGCCTGGGAAAACCCACTGTGCTTGAAGGAGGGAGGCTTCTGTTATTTCTGGAAGTCGGCGCGCAGCACAGGGGAGAGCCTGCGTAGACTTTGGTTCAGTCAGTGCACGTCATCTGGGGTAATTCACCTGAATAATGGTAATTAGCATGGATAATTGACTTACGGGCTTATGGGCCAAGAAGATATTTGTTTATCGCATGTGCGTATCTTTTCTCCTTCAGGTTTTTGGAAATATGAGTATAGAATTAGTACTCTGAGGAAAGCCGAGGCTCTTCTGCCCCGACAGCATGGCCCCCTCTCCACCCTTCCTGTCTCTCCCCTTCTCTCTCTTCCCTTAAATCAGCCACTCCATGAACTGAAGTGGATTTGGAGTCTTCATTCAATGCTTTAAAAAAATATTTAGGCTCCCTGTTTTTAATTTTAAAATCAGTTGAGCGTGACATTTCGGATATCTTTCTCTTACAAAAACAAAACAGAAGAAAACTGAATTAAGTGTCTTTTCTCTTCCCACGTGGTTGTGATTTTCTTTTAAAGCAGGTCTGTTGCTCTTAATAGAAAACTTCCCCAATTCCTGTTAAAAAAAAAAAAAAAAAAAAGAATGTTCCCAACGTGACCATCTAATGCAGCCCAGAAAAACAGACAGTGAAAAGCTATATATGTAACTTTAAACTTTCTAGTAGCCACAGTTTCAAAAGGAAAAATGGGTGAAATTAATTTAGTGATATATTTATTTGACAAAATACAATCAAAATATTATTATTTCCACATGTAATCGATATTGAAAATTATTAACGAGATATTTTGCCTTTTCTGTAGAATTACGCCTTTGAGATGCAAGGTGTGTTTTGCACGTACAGTGCACCTCACGTTTCAGGTGCTCATTAGCCACGGGTGACGAACAGGGACTTTGTGGAGCATCATTGGTCCAAGGGTCCTTTCTTACGTGCTGACACCTAACTTTTCTTTGACTTCCATTTGTTGTTGTGTTTTCAAGAAGAGACGCCATTTAGAGTCTAAGTCTTCGGTCAGATGGAAAACTTTCATTCCAGTTCCCGTGAGATGTGGAATTCGGTCAAGCAACAGCTGTTTGAGTTACGCTGCTTATTCCTTCCCGAGCAGAATGTCAGTTGCTATAGACAGTGAGCAGAGCATCGAAACAAAATTACTTGATTTCACTAATTCCAACTTTAACCCTCTGAAAAATCAACTTAGTCCAATCAGAATTACTACCATTCATTACCCCATAGTGAAAAAATTATATTCTGTCTTTATCAATGTTTCTAAATGTTCACAGAGCGTTGAATAACTTGTTAGCAACCTTGCAAATTGATACCCATCAGCTACTAGGTAGAACTTTCCAGGCGAACAAAACTACACGCCACGTTAGTTCCTCACGTGTTGATGCTGAAGACGACACCATTCGTGGCTTCTTTGCCTGTCCTGTGCCCAGGGACTTGGTGTCCTCCCTGCCTCCCCAGGTTACTGATGGAATTTCTAGTCTGGCTCACAAAATCTCTACCTGCGTGTATCCATCTCATTATCTTTACTATAACATTGTAACATCTTGTCTCTAGGCTAGGATTTGGGCAATCTTAAAAAGAAAAAAAAAAGGAAATTATGATTCATTATATTGTCTTTCCCACTAATGTATGAGCAACTCAGGACCCAAAATAAAAACCTTCCTGATTCTTCAATGTCTTACTGAACCGGAGCGGTGATCCAGGTGTATCATTGGTACTCAATGCTTTTTAACTGAAGGAGGAAGCTCTGCCCTGTTCATGTACTTTTCTCCCTTCATCCTACATTTCCATCAAAACCCGGGGCCATGCTGGTATTTCATTCATTCCACAAGCGTTCATTGAGGGCCTGCTGGAAGCTAGGCACTGTGCTAGGGAAGAAGGGGCTTGAAAAACACAGACAGGCTCCTTAAATTCAAGGGGAAGGGGGAAAATGTGGAAAAAATAAGTGTAATGGGTATTGTGGTTTTGAAATACCTTCCAATGAATTTTCTTTCTGCGTGGTCTGCTCTGTTTTGTTTATGTGTTTTCCTCCCCTGCAAGCCATCCCACCATTCCGCCTAGAGGCCCAGAGTTTAAGGAAGGAGATCCAGGTACTGCTTCAAACAAACAAATTAAAGGGTAGGGAGGAAGGGGAGGTCCCCAGAACACAAGGAAGAGAAACAGACACTCTCTGCTCTCTCGGTGGGGCCAGTGGGAGATGAGGAAGTCTCAGAAGGAGGAAGGGGAAGAGAGGGAGAGAGAGGCCCTTACCCTTCTCTGCCACATGCAGGGCCTAAGAGCTGCTCCCGAGTCTCATCCATGCTCATTGGAAGGAAGCTCTGAGGCTCAGAATTTCAACTGCACTGGACTAAGTTTTGCAACATAAATGATGGAAAAGTTACACCTGATCTCTGAGCTATCCAGTTTCCCAGCTGCCTTGCAGATGGGGGCTCAATAAAGAAAAATGGAGACTAGTAACTGGAAACTGTTTTCTTTTTTTTTTATTGAAGTGTGATCAGTTTACAATGTTGAGTCAGTTTCTGGTGGGCAGCATCATGCTTCAGTCATACATGTACATGCATATGCTTGTTTCCCGATTCTTTTTCATTATAGGTCACTACAAGATATTGAATATAGCTCCCTGTGCCATACAGTATAAACTTGTTGTTTATCTATTTTATATATAGTAGTTAGTATCTGCAAATCTCGAACTCCCAATTTATCCCTTCCCATCTCCTTTCCCCACTGGGTAACCATAAGTTTGTTTTCTATGTCTGTGAGTCTGTTTCTGTTTTAGAAATAAGTTCATTTGTGTCTTTTGTTTTTTTGTAGATTCCACATATGAGTGATATCATATGGTATCTTTCTTTCTCTTTCTGGCTTACTTCACTTAGAATGACAATCTCCAGTTCCATCCATGTTGCTGTAAATGGCATTATTTTATTCTTTTTTGTGGCTAAGTTGTATTCCATTGTATAAATATACCACAGCTTCTTTATCTAGTCATCTGTCAGTGGACATTTAGGTTGCTTCTATGTCTTGGCTATTGTAAATAGTGCTGCTATGAACATTGGGGTCCATGTATCTTTTCAAATTAGAGTTCTCTCTGGTTATATGCCCAGGAATGGGATTGCTGGATCATAGGGTAAGTCTATTTTTAGAAAACTTTAAAACTGATCCATATTTGTTCAGTCCTGAGTTGGGCCTCCTAGTCAATTCCATGATGGCAAAGGATGCAAAATTCACAGCCAAGGGCTTCTCACGTGGCTATCGTATACTTCTAAAGCTATAATTATTTCAGAAATGACTACTTCTTTTTCAAATGCATTGTTAGAGGCTCAACTCAGAGTATTCCAGATGCAAGACAACAAACAATCATTATAAGAGACCTCACACACAGTATCTGCTCAATAAATATTTGATGAGTGGGCGAATTTATAAGCAGTAAAGAAAGGTAAAATGTCCATCCAATTAGTTGTTTCAGTCAGTTCTCAATGACTATTGTGATTCATTACCTAAAACTTCAAATGCAGAAATGCCAGTGATTTGGATTTTCATACTTAACCATTAAAGAATTTCTCTACTTTTCTATTTTAGACAAGCCTATGCTTAGATGTCGGTCTTCTTAAAAGCATTTTTCAGACATCTGTGCAAATATATATATATATATATTTGAAGCTTTATATCTTCCCATGAATACAAGGGAGAATATGGGTTTTGGAATCAGACAAATCTGGGCTCAAATGACAGCTCTGTTAATGGTGTAGCTGAGATCTTGATCAAGTAACTGAATCTCCCAGAGTGTGGTTGCCTCAGCTATGAAAGGAAGGGAGAGAGGGAGGGAAGGAGGGAGAGAGAAAGAAAGAAAGAAAGAAAGAAAGAAAGAAAGAAAGAAAGAAAGAAAGAAAGAAAGAAAGAAAGAAAGAAAGAAAGAAAGAAAGAAAGAAAGAAAGAAAGAAAGAAAGAAGAAAGGAAGGAAGGAAGGAAGGAAGGAAGGAAGGAAGGAAGGAAGGAAGGAAGGAAGGAAGAAAGAAAGAAAGAAAGAAAGAAAGAAAGAAAGAAAGAAAGAAAGAAAGAAAGAAAGAAAGAAAAGAAAAGAAAAGAAAAGAAAGAAAAGAGAAAAAAGAAAGAAAAGAAAAGGAGAGAAAGGAAGGAAAGAGGACAGGAGAAACGAAGGAGAGAAAGGGGGGAGGAGAAAGAGAGAGAGAAATTGGAAGAGGGAGGTAGAAAGGAGGAAAGAAACACCCTTCTTTCAGGGTTGGTGTTGGGGGAAGCATGTTGAGAGACAACATAAGACTATCTAGTGTGGTGGATACTCAGAAATTGGTAATTATCAATACCACCATCATCATCAGTGACCACTGGTTGATTGTCATCCCTGAAATAACCACATCTTTTTCTGAAAAGATACAATTGCTTTTTGTCTCCGGTCACCACCCATGTTACCTCCTCCGTTGCATTTACTGTGAGGATGGTCTGAATGTCATTGGCGACTGGTAAATTAGTGTCTGCCTCTAAGGGATGGATTTCTTCCTGGCTCCTTCATCACGTCACTCACTTATTTCTGAGCAACGGCTCAACGACTCTCCATCGTCCTCCGTAAGAACCCCACCTTCCCAGCGATGGCTTTGGGAGGGGCGGGGAGTGGGTGAACATGCAAGTCATAACCTCCCAGGGCATTGTGAGGTTTAAAAATAATCCTTGAAATACACGGCTCCTAGGTCTTCATAAAGAGCATCAATGAATAGTATTATTAATGAGGTAGTCAGTGTGTTTTCCATCAAGTGCGGGCCACTGCGGCTGGTAATACCAAGAACTGCCACGGGGAGTGATAAGGTTTCATTCCTGAAACAAGGAATGAAACCCCAGAGCAGGGCAAGTACCTAAGAGATACCTGGAAGAGGAGGACCTTCCAGGACAAGGTGAGAGGAAAAAGAATCCGCACCTGCCCGGGGCAAGTGCTAAGATGATGCTCTTCACCTCCTGGTCCTTCTCTCCAACTGCTCCACAAAAAGCAGCTCTCATTTTGATCTCCCTGCCCCCAGAGAATTATCTTCTTGTTTACATGTTTATGCTGAGCTAGACTCTAGTAAAATGATGACAGTCATCACTGCAAAATCCACAGCTTGTACTCAGCAAAGCCACGTAACTCAGGTCCTTATGAAGACCATGCAGAACTGTGTCAGGTGTTGTTGGACAAGGGAATCTGGGTGGCATGGCCATTACCTGATGGTTCGTGTCAACGTTTCAGTGCCCAGAATATATGTTCTTTACTCTGGGTCCCTCCAGAAGATGACACTGAGATAAAAATCCAAGGGCAAGCAGTTTGTTTGGGAGCTGCAACCAGGATACACTGACAGAGGAGCAGGGGATAAACACAGGAAAGGGAAGTACAGAGAGTGTGTTATTACATCAGCTTCCACTGGGGGCCCCTGGAGCTTAATCCCACTGGGGAAACTCTAGGAGCCAGTACAGAACACCCTCCGAGGGACAGGGGAGCTGGGGTATTTATACACCAACTCCAGGTAGTTAATAGTTCATACAACTCAATAACAAAAAAAACCCAGTCCAAAAATGGGCAGAAGGTCTAAACAAACATTTCTCCAATGAAGACATACAAATGACCAACAGGCACATGAAGAGATGCTCAATATTGCTAATTATCAGAAAAATGCAAATCCCTACAATGAGGTATCACCTCACACCAGTCAGAATGGCCATCATTCAAAAGTCCACAAATGACAAATGCTGGAGATTCTGTGGAGCAAAGGGAACCCTCCTACACTGCTGGTGGGAATGCAGTTCAGTGTAGCCGTTGTGGAAAACAGTGTGGAGGGTGCACCCTGGCTCCTGCTAAATAGTGTGCACACACTTTTTGCTCTGTGTGTCCTGCTCCGCTCAGCATTGTCAGGGCCCGGGGCCAACCCTGCAGAGGTTCCCAGAGCTTCTCAGAGATGGCATTTTCTCATCATAGGAAAGCAGCTTCCATCATGGAAGAAATCTTCTGAAAAATTTTGACACCACACTCTTAAATATTTCTTTTTAATCTTCTGAATCAAAATCTAAATCCAAGTGCCCGGGGAAGTAAACACTAGGTACCAACAAAGAACTGACGGACACGTCACTCCCTTCTCATTACAGGAGACTGAGCAGAGATCGTGCCTGTAGAAACCAAGTACCAAAAGTTCAAATTCTGGCCTCAAAACACATCCCGTTCCCCTGGCTGCCGTGTCACATGCTCTGACCCCCACGTGACTCAGTCTCCCCAGATGCACGTCGTCACATTCCCTCGGGTCCTCATCGCCCCAGCTTCCACCCTTGGAAGCTCTTGGGAGCTGTGCCTCTGGCTACCATCCAGGGAGCAATCATTTCCTAAACAGTACTCGTGACCCCAGAGAGTTCATGGGAGCCTCCCAAAATAGGTTCCTTTCTCCCCAGGTCTCGCTTCTGTCTGGGGGACCTGAAAGACGTAACACTTTAAGATCTATTTCCTCTCTGAGAAGAGAAAGTGAGCGATTTATTGAAATGACAAGCATTGTCTTGCTGCTTGCAGGAGCAAGGGGAAAAGAAAATCTCTTTCTGGCCACAATGAACTGCGTGGCCCGGGGCTTTGGTTTCCCATTAAGTCTGAAATAAGGGAAAATTCCGAGCTCGCATAAGGAATCCTTTCTCCTCTGGTTCGTACTACCTGTCTCTTGCGTGGGGAAACTCAATACGACCACGAGGAAGCCACTGGAACTGATGGAGAGTTTGGACCCATCCCAAAGCTGATGGACCGTCTTTGTTCAGGTGAGGCGCTGAGCCTGGGTACACGTGGTACCAGAAAGGCAAGATCACCCCGCAAAACTTCGTCTTAAGAGGAGTGCCACTGACTAGTCATTGATGGCAGAATTCTTAGACCTCTCAAGTACACACACACACACACACACACACACACACACACACACACAAAGAGAGAGACAGAGAGCGAATGATCTCCTTTGAAACTCCTCAGATTTGATTCCAAGCTAGAAGAGACATTTTGGTTGGGGAGAAAGCTGGTAGCTAAATCATCACACTGTTTGGGACTTTCAGCACTTTGAAAAAAAAAAAAATGAGACTGTGCAGAGGACAATGTTTTTCTTTGCCGTGTTTCAGTTCTTTATTTTTTTTTTCCTCCCCCATAACTCAAATGACGTTGCCCTTGTACAAGGTCAAACTTTTTAGGCATTTTGTTTTCATGTCAGATTGTTAAGGAGAAATTAAAAATTCTAGATTTTGTGGCGGTCCCATATTTTAACGAAACACAGATCGAATCCCACACGCTTTTGAAACGAACATTGGTAGAAAAAAATAAATGAGTTATGACTTAGGCCATAAAACATCAGGTTGGGAAAAAAAGATTTCCCTTGTGAACATAAAGTTCATTACTGGCCAAAGATCCCCACATAAGTGGTTTAAAAGTTTCCCACTGGGGCTGAAATAGTAAGTCGTGCAAAGATGCACAGAAAAACTGGTTATTTGTTTTTCATCCTAAAATATGTTCTCTTTGCCACTTTTGACCTTAAATGGAGTTTCTACCCTTTCTGATTCGCTGTTTCTCTCGTGTTCACTGTAGGAATGTGCTAGATGGATCATACGTAACTGTGATTTTGTCTTAAACATCCGGGTGCTCTGATAGTTCTTGTATTGAGTATTCGCACACTTCGTACCCTTTCTGCCAGTATCTCTATGTCTTAAATACATGTCTCTTTAAGTATAGTTGTTTTGTTTGTTTGTTTGTCTACCCTTTCGAAGCATCACCAGGCAGTTCAGACTGCAGTGCAGTGAAGGCATCATTTTTCTCAGATTAGGTACAGTTAGCATCGATAGAATCTCAGATTCTTAGAGAGTAAGTTTATCCCCCTTGGACACCACAAGTTTACCTGTCGGTTAGACTGTCATCAGTCTGTCCCTGGGGCCCTGAGCCAGACATGGACATAGTGGCACTGCTGTTCACTGATCTATCCCATCACCCACGTGAGGCACTCAACAAACACCTGTGCAAAGGATCTGAGAGGAGCCTCTGCTGACTTCAGGGCTTCAGCGGTTGGGGAAGGTTGCTTGTGTTCCGCATGTTTTTCCTCCTCTTGGCCTAACCATCAAAGGGGCTTCTGACAGCTCTTCCGTGACCCGGTTGAGTGTCTCCTCCCCACCTGGTTGGTTACCTCCTGCTGCTTGTTTGTTCTCAAAAGGAGGGAGGAGGCTATTTTCACCCTCCTCTCCCCTTTCCCTTCTTTTTCCACTTCTCCTCTTCCTCTTGATTCTTCTAGGAGAAAGAACTTGATAGACAGACAGATGAAGGCTAGCTAGATCATTCAGGAATAGTCCCGATGGCCAGTAGTCCCGAGGCTTTGGCACTGCCGGTTGTGATACACTGAGGTCAGCTGGGAACCAGGTGGCCCCATTGTTGCCAGACCCTGGTCGGCAGGTTCACAGACCCCTTAGATTCTTAGACCCACCCCAGGGAATTTTGGTTCAGAAATACTCTGATGGAGCTTGGGAGCTGCATTTAAAAAAAAAAAAAAAAAAAAGATTCCTGGGGGATTCTGGTTCACAACTAGCTTTGCACTGACAATGTGAGCACCAGAAAGTTTTATCAAATATAATCCTAGCCCTTCACCTGCATAATGGGAGGAGTGCCCACTGCCCAGCTTCACGTAATGATACAGGATGCCTTTGAGAAACGCAGTTTAAACAACCTGCAAAAGTAAAGCTAAAAATCTAGCCTGGGAGTTGTCATTAGCTCATATTCGAAACCACACACTTAATTGCCTGGAGGGGCTAAGCGGCTCCCTTAAGTGAGAGAAGCCAAGTGAGCAGAGATCTTGCTGAAATAAAGACCCCTGGCCCCATTCCAAGGGGGCAACCATCACTCAGCCACTGAAACCAGGTAGGAGTGCGGCCCAATGTTGATAAACCATCTAAATTTTAAAGAAGAAATCCAAATGTTTATATGAAATCGCTCAGCTTTCTGATGTTGGCAATTAATGCATCTTAAAAGAAAAAAAAAAAAACCTGACTTGGTTTTGGATTCAGCCTGCAGCCTGATGGCTTGCTACCTTCGGTTTAGGCTGCTTGTGTTGAATAAGTTATTCTGAAAATTACACTTCTTTGCTTTAAATGTAAACATTTATCAGGCATTATACCAGTTAAGATGAAGTTCAGCTACTAGTAATATAAACCGAAAATGACAGTGGCTTAAAAATGATAGAGGTGTGTTTTTCTCTCACATAAAAATGTCCAAGGGTACATGACCCAGCCATACAAAGGTGGTTACGCAGTTATCCTATCTTTCTGCACTTTCCATGTTTCCGCTCACTACTCTTAGCATCTGGCTTACACTTTCAAGGTTGATTCATGGTCACAAAATGGCTGCTGGTGCTTCAACCATCACATTCAAATTCTGAACAGAAAGACAAAGGATACGGGAAAAGGGAGAAGGGTGCTTGCCTCCCAGTTGAGTGAGACCCTTTTAAAAATCTTTCCTGGAAGTCCTATCCAAAAACACCAACTTGCACGTGGACCACTTTTATGTGGAAGGAAGGATGGGACACATGGTTTGTTGAATAACCGTGATGACATATTCAACACCGGTCTATTAGCACTCTCTCCCAAAAGTGTCTGTTAGGATCCTAACATTCTGGGAATGTCCAGAACTACCAGGAACTGGAAGATTCAAGGAACAAATTTTCCCCTAGAGTTTCCAGAAGAAGCATGACCCTGGCAACACTTTGATTTCAGCCCAGTGATACTAATTTCAGATTTCTGGCCTCCAGAACTGTGAGAAACTATCTTTTTATTGTGTTATGCCACCAAGTTTGTGGTTATTTGTTACAGCAGCTATAAGAAACTCATACACCCATGAATTATTTGGCAGCACACGTCTAAGTTTCCCAATATACATCTGTTTTTTATTCTTTTTGTTCATTTCTACTTTAATTGCTTTCAATTAGAAAATCATTATTCATATGACATTTATCATTTGAAAGGTACAGACAATTCCTTTGTGACCTGTGCATAGTAAATTTTTAATAAATACCCTCTGTATACTTGAAAATAGCATATATTCTTCATTTGGGGGGTGTAGGATTGTCTCTACATTTATTAGAACAAAGTTTTTATTGCCCTGTTCATATTTTCTGTATTTTTATCAATTTGAAGTCTGCTCAATAAATCATTTTTTATATACATTAAAACATTCCAGTGAGTTCTGGGGGATTAGTCAAGTTTTCTTTATAAATATACCAGTTTTTGCTTTTTGTATTTTGAGGCTGTGTTGTTAGAAGCATACAATTTTATGACTTCTGTATTTTCTCTCCCTAACCCCCTGAGGCCCTGGTTCCATTGTCCCATACCATGAGTTTAGCCACTGAGTGAAGGTGAATTGACTCAGATCCTGATCAAAAGGCTACACCTTTACCATGTCTTTCTTCTCTAGTCTTATAGATTTGTAGCCTTGAATCCCACCCAGGCCCAGGCATTGGCCTGGCCTCCACTTCCTTTTTTTTTTTTTTTTTTTTTTTTCTTTTTTGCATGTAGTAATGCTGTCCAGGTCAAAAACTCCTGGCCAACGCTGCTTTTTTCTGAGCCTGAAGCACTTTGTATTAATTTTCCATTTGTGATCTTTAGATATATTTCTGTGGTTTTTGAGCCTCAACTATGACTTTTTCTTATCCGTTATTCTGCTACATGTTTGGAGGAATGCCTAGAGCCTTCTTGCCTGGAAGAAGGCATTGTTTAAACTAGGGATGAGTAGGGTGTTCGGTTATTTGCCACTAAATGACGTAACATTATTCTCTCCATTTTACAGATGAGAAAACTGAGCCAGAGAAGCTAAATGACCATAACAAAGCTACACAGCTCACAAGCAAAGGATCCAGAAATTCAGTTTAAGTCAACTGGCTGCAAAATCCAAGTTCTGTTGCTTTTAAAGAACATTTCTGGTAGGGGAGGGTAATAGCTCAGTGGCAGAGCACGTGCTTAGCATGTAGAAGCTCCTGGGCTAAATCCTCTACTGGAGAGAAAAAAAAAATTCTGGAATCGTAAAAAGGACAGACTTTTCCCCACAATTGACCCACTGCAACTTTGCCCCATCCTCCACCAGCCCATTCTGCCTCCTCCCTCTCTACGCCCATGATTCCAGCTTGTTTCATTGATGGCAACACCAACGCCAGATTGAATCAATATTGCCGTCTTGGGGTTTCCCGCTAATTCTTACCTTCCTGGCTTTGTCTGGATGACATGCTAGCTGTGCGCTGCCGGGGAGAGGACACAGGCTCACTGTGACTCACAGCTCCTTCATGCTGACCATCTATCCATAAAACGGACTCCGGCAAGCAGAGTGGGTTTCTTGAAAATCAGCACCTCTGCAGTATTTGACCTTCCTCTTCCAAATGTGACTGTATACCCTTCATCATCAGAGAAAATGAACACTCTCGCCTGCCTTGTTCTCCATCATTACTTTCCTCTCAGCCTCAACATTCTGCTGATTACAGTCATTTCAAAGGAATACATTTCCATTTTCTGATCCTTTTGTTTAATGTAACTGTCCCAAAATTTATACTGGGCAATGCTCTTTCTTTCGCTTCCTCTTTTTTCTTTCTCCCTCCCACTGGGCTAGATAAGAAACTGCTGGTGTATTCTTTCGCCCTTCTCTATTGGTAAGATGATATTTACCATATCGGCTGAATGAGCCAGAATGGAAGTATTCCACACCTTAAGAAATCTTCTCGTTTTCAGAGCATGCAGTCAGCAGATATGAACACAAATAAAGTTCAAATTAAATTAGCTTTCCAGTGCGTCTGTAAATGAAATAACACATCAGAGCAATTGAACACTGAAACTGTTTTCTCAGAGAGCCTTCCATGAAGCCCTTGTTTTATGGAATGTTCTCCAATTAACGGCTCCAGGAGCATATCAGACACCCCTCAAGCACAGTTTCAGATTCTCTCGGCCTCTGCTGTCTCTCAAGCTATGGTGTGATTGCTCCTGTGCAGGCACTGACCCACTTCCTGCAGGTGCCAATGCTGCACAAAGGCAGGGGACGTGGTGAGGACCTGCTAGGCACTGCGACTTGCAGAGGCTGCACAGGTGGGGAAGGGAAACTTTGACTCATGGTGATGGAAGCCAGTGGAGAACTGTTGCCCCCTCGTCCTCCCCAGTAGAAAGACCCCCGATCCATTTCCTCCAGCTCTTTGAGCTGTCTCGTGGGATCGGGCCACCAACAGCCTCAGAGGTAGCCAGATCCAGGACCCACCTGACACCGCTTTCCATCTGTCTGTGATGCGCCCTGGCCTTCACTCTGTGTCCCTGGATAATCACCCCCAGTGGAAAGCTTGCAGTTAAGCCTTGTCTTAAGTCCTGCTTTCTGGAAAACCCAGACAAAGAGTTCAAAACCATACTCACCTGGGAAACGCCATGCACTGCCTCCCATTTCTGAAAAGCCACGACGCGCATCGGCTTCTTAAAGGTTCTGAGAAATCGCACATGTAAACAAGCAAAGAAACAAAAACAGAGCAAAACAAAGCCCAAAAGGATGCTTACTGCTTGGCTTTGCTATACCAAATTTTCAAACCCGTGAAACTCATGTAGAAAATAACTCTTCAAAACTAGGTGCAAGAAACTTGCCCTGGGAAACACAAATATGGAGTGTATTGTGTTTACACTGAGGATTCAGGGCTATTTCCGAGAGTTTATTTACATGCGTACTGTAGTGGATTGGACGGTGCCCCTCCTCCCCAGAAAGACAGTCTCACGTCCTAACTCCTGGAAACTGGGACTGGGATCTTATTTAGAAAAAGGATCTTTGCTGAGGTAATTCAGCATCTGGATCTGGAGGGGAGAAAATCATCTTGGATTGGGTGGGCTGGCCCTAAACCCAATGACAGGTGTGCCTGTGAGGGAAGAAAAAGAGAACTACACAGTCAGTGAGGGGAAGGCCATGTGACCAGGGAAGCAGAGATCAAGGAACTCCTGGAACCATCTGAAGGGGAATAACCAAGGAAAGATCCCCTTCAGAGTTCGTGGAGGGAGCACGACTCTGCCGACACCTTGATTCTGGTCTTCTGGCCCTTCCAACTGGGACAGAATAAATTTCTATTGTCTTAAGCCACCAAGTTGGTGGTAATTTGTGAGGACAGCCATGGGAAAGATGTCATTGTGCTAGTGGAAAAGGCACACGGAAGGGAACTTCCTGGTCACCTGGATACCTGAATTTGGAGTCGGCTAAGTACCCAGATGTTCTCCTTGGGGGCTCGCTCTTACACAGAGAGATTCTGAAGACCAGGTTCTTCCTGAGGGCAGAAGGGAGGGGAGGAGCAGAAAAGAGGCGCCAGCACCCGGGAGACTGAGCTCTGTCTGCCCAGCACGTGAGCACAGTGCGCACAGGGGTTCTAAGTCCTGGCTCTTGGGTTTTCCACACTTGTGAAAGGCACAGAGGGGTTGCTAGATTCTCTTCCAGCTTCAGAGTTCTGGGATTGCTCAGAGGAATCCTTAAATAACAGGCTCTTCCAAAGCCTTTCAAATGGTTGTTAACATACAAAAGAAAGGAGGTAGGGGAGGGTACAGCTCAAGTGATAGAGCGCATGCTCAGCATATACAAGGTCCTGGGTTCAATCCCCAGTGCCTCCTCTAAAGATAAATAAATGAGTAAACCTAATTACCTTCCCTGCCAAAAATAAATAAATAATTTTTTTAAAAAAATACAAAAGAGAAAGGAGAGAGACGGGAGGGACCAAGCACCTGCTCAAATTATCAGGAACACGCTTCGCACATAAAAATTGCTTCAAACTTAGGCTCTTCTAAGTAAAAATGCCCAGGCAAGGCTGTCTCCTCTTCTTTTCCACTTTGATCAACTTAAACTTCGGAGGATTATGAGGACTGCAGGTGCTTTTTTAAAATGGGGTAACAGTGGTTGAATCACCCTCAGAATATTCAGACTTCACCCATTAATTACCTTCTAAAGTTTCACTTCCTTGACTTGCTTCAGAAAGATCATAGGCAACAGCCTCCATTGCAAACTTCTTTGGAAGTATTGATTTCATGAAGCTTCTGCAAAGCTGGGACTCCTGGTATCTCCTTGGTCTTTTCTGGCTGGGCTCCTAAGAACTGCAAGTTCTTGGGGACATGGGACAATTCAAATTCTGGGATACAGAGGCTCACTCATCATCAGCCTTCTTCTGAAAGTTTCCTTGTTTCTTTTTAGTGCTGTCTTTCAAACCTGTGATGAATGACTGTTTAAAGAAAGTCAAGCTGAATGTTTTTTTCCGAAGTTGAATTCTATTTTAAAAATTCACTAGGTTCATTTACTATTTTGAAGTTCCATGACAAATCAGAGGGAGTTATCTGCTTTTGAAAAGCAGTCTCTCTGGGGGCTCATCCCTTGTCTCAGAGTGAGCTGCACAAAGCAGGGTGCACCTGCACCCCCGACCTGCCTTTTCTGTCTGTTTCAAGGCTCCAGGATGCCTGAGTTCTTGCCTCGGCCAACCTGTCAGAGGCACTCGATGGAGTTCTGCAGGGCGACCTCCAGGAAACAGCAACGAGATTCTTGAAAATGTGCCAAATGGAAAACACAGTGACAGCTCTGGATTCCTTCCAGAGCCCAGAAAAGAAGCACTGCAGATACAGTCATTTCTTCACAGGGACTTGAGAAAATAAAAAAAGAAGTTACTAATGTCTCTCAAATCTTTCCACAGGGTCAGAAGTAAACAGACTTAGAAAAGAGCACATATTTCATGTGGACGTTTTCACAGGACATTTGTAGGATGTTAGAATTATGGACTTGGTCGAGTGAAGAAAGCGCGGGACAAGAAACCAGAGGGCCTGAACTGTAGTCCTGATGGGGTCGCAACGCAAGTGACCCCTGGTTGCTGGGAGCCTTGATTCCTCCTTTACAGAAGTAGGGGGGGGGAGGTAACCCACTTCTCCAGGCTCCTGTGAGGACAAAACGAAATTGACTGAAATAAATGTCTCTTGTAAAGATGCTATCTGTCATACACGTGGAACATATCACTAGGAAAGGTAAAGGATATCCAGCCATTCTTGGAAGGTTACATAATTCTCTATGAGGCAGGAAAGTGTCTTAGATGTCCAAATACTGATTTTTCTTTTTTTGAAGAAACAAGTTAATTGTGGGAGTCCTCACCTCATGAGATAGTCAAAGATGTCTGTGTGCTGTGACCCCCCCAGAGCACACAGTGACTGCAGGTTAGCACTGGAATAATTCACAGTTAAGGGACCTGTGATGATCCCATAGGATCACATCCAAAGATTAGGTTATTCAACTTGGGTGACAGGACTAAAATGTATAACCTCAGAATACTCCCAGTCACTGGAATGTTACAAGCCTACAAATGCCATCATCTTCCCCTCACCCCTTATGTTCTTGAAGGAGCTGGACGAATTTTCCCATAGAAATATGCGTAATTACGGATCTTTGTTTTTGCTCAAGAACTTGGCACGAAATGGACCATTAATATAGGCCATAAATAAAGACATCACAATTCCAAATCATTATACTTATTTAAACCAGGAACACTATATTCCAAGTGGTGGATCTTTTTTTTTTTTTTAGAAGTAAAAAAGCCCAAAACTTTTATTATTTATAAATGAAATACAAAGGTTTTCTACATAGGAAAACCCCAAAGTAGCTACATCTATATTAGAACATTTAACGAACACCTATAGCAAGTTTAGTGGATGATAAATCAATTTAGAAAATCAATTTATGCTTAGTTTTTCATACCAGCCACCAACCGTTAGAAATACTTGGTGGACGCCATCTCTGCCAGGCTCACCAGCTGAGACCGAGCTTTCCCACATCTCTGTGTGAGTTTGATGTTCGTAGGTAGAGCTGCAGGTTTGAGGGTCAGAGACACTATAGGAGGGAGCTTTGCACATCCTTTGCCAACAGACTCCATTTAAATCCTGGCTTCTCTATTTGCTACTTATGTGAATCTCGGTTTTCTCACCTCCCGTAAGATGGAGGTGACGATGTTGATTGTGACGACTCACAATATAGCTAGTTGGTTCTAATAATACATGTGAAGGTGACCTATGACTAGGGACTCTGTCACCTGGGTCAGAGAGAGCACAGGCTGTAGCCATATTACCCGGGTCTCAGCTCTTCCACTTATAAGAGCATCACCTTGAGACTCTCCAGCCTTCAGCGTCTTCATCTGTCAAGTAGGGATGATAACACACGGTTGCAGTAACAATAAAATAATACTTTATGTAAAGCTTTTAAAAATACTGCTTGGCACATGGCAAGTGCTAACTCTTACTGTATTTTCCTGTGTGCTCAGAAGAACGCTGTCTAAAAAAAGAAGGGATCTTAAAACATGACCCAGGCCAACCTCTCATTTCAGGGACGGAAACTAAGCCTAAAGTGCTTACTTTGGTCACGTAGCTAGATCACCCAGGGGCTCCTGGCTCCCAATTCAATATTTTTCCTATATACTGCTTTACTTTGTGAATATAGGTCTGTACGAAGACTCTGCTATCCTCACTGGCTAGCCAAAAGAGTCATGAATCCCATAAAACTGTATTTTTTATAGATGAGAAAAATACAACTCGGAGATTCAGAAGCTGGCTTAAAGTTGCATGGGACTGAACCATCTGAAATGAACTGATATTCACTACGGTCACTGGAGCAACCATTAACTAGGGTATAACCTGAAGCTAGCCCCTGGATCCACTCCCTTCAAATTCAAAAGTGTGCTCTGTGGATCAGAACTACCCAGGAGCTTGGTAGAAATGCAGAATCTCAGGCCCTACCCCAGACCTGACTGAATCAGAGTCCACATTTGAAAGATCTTTCTAGAAACAATCCTCTTTTTTTTTTTTTCTCATCTATAAAGGAGGCCAGAAAACAAATGAATGTCCCCTTCCAGCTCCCTACCAGCTCTAAAATGCTCTGAATTCTTTTCTCCTTACCTCTCTACTCCCAACAACCCCCCAATTTTAAAGAAATATTTGAAGGAGAAAAGAGGTTACAAAGGTCTCCTGAAGGTCAAGGTGAAGGGAAAACGGACAAGGATAAGGACAGGCATCATCAGAGATGCTGGGTTCTGGGTATCAGGAATTCTCTTTGCAGGGCTTTGTGTGAAGTTTGGGTCAAATGACTGATGGGGGCAAAGCCCTCCAACGGGAGTCGGGGAGACCCGAGTACTGGTCTCAGCTCTGTCACCAGAAGACCTGGAAAACTGTATGGTAGGAAAGCTTCAGTGACTGACCCAGTGCCCTTTTTTTCTAAAATGAAAGAATTAGCTTTCTAAATATTTTTCATTTATATTATTGGTCTGTGAGATCAGTTTTTTTAAATGACCCAATTATCTAACTTATCTGTGATTTACTGATGTGAGTTTGTAGTAGATTCTTCAGCTCTAACGCAGGACTTTGGTTGCCTGAGTAATCTCTACTCAGTTAATTTCCACCGTCTTGTGTTTAATAATTGATTGAACACATTCACTTTGGGCCTGAACCTACTTAAAAGGGCTGCCTTTTCTCACGGGTCTGCTTACAGATTTCCAGGCTTTTCCAGGCTTTTCCAGGCTGGGGGAGCACACGCAGGAGCCATCCGCCCTCCCACCCGCCCCGACCGCTCAGCTGCAAAAATGCCTGCGCAGGGACCCGCCCAAAGGCAACCAAAATGGTGAGATCAAGTAAATTCACCTTTAAGAGGCTCTCCGCTTGCTTTCCTCTGGATTTAACCCCATTTTTCTGGGTCTCCAATGAATCGTGACTACAGAACATAAGACTTCGCTTCTCAGTCCTTCCGTTCAGCCTTTGCACACAGAGCATCACGGAGCTCTTCGAGAGCATCGGGCCACGTAAAGCTTTTCCGTTCTCGTAAACACGCACGTTTTAGGAGGCTAAAGTTGACTTCGAAAGTGACAAGGAGCTACACAGAGCTTTTATTTGCCAAACACTTGCAAATCATTTTCCCTCCACAAAAGCGTTTAAAAACATCAGCAGCCTGAGCATCTCTGCCCACGGGGCGTTTCTTCCACGGACCTGGGCGGTAATTCACTGCCCCGGGGGGGACCCGCCCCTGGACCCCAGAAAGGTTGTGAATGTTTCCCGCCCTCCAGGCAACAATTTTCTAGAACTACCTGGGAGAAGCACAGGCTCTTTCACTACCTCTATGGCACAGAACCATTTCTGTGAAGGGATTTTTATTTTAAATAGGTGAGCTCAGCCAGTAAACATTAGGACTAGTGGGGTGTCTCAAAATTAAGCAGTGAAGAAAGAACAGCCTTTGGATAATAAGATGCTGGTTTTCCTTTTGTCTCTCTCTTTTCTCCTTTGGCGAACTAGGAGGTGAAAGTAGGCAACAGCCTTTTTCCGAACCAGTTCTGGTGGGAATCATACCTACGTGGGCTGGAAACAGACCCAGGAAGGCAGTGATGGTGTGGACTTCGTTTCCCTACGAAGGAAATAGAGAATTCCTCCTGCTCCCTCGCTAATCAAGACTCTGGGGAGGCTGTCATGAATTACCAAGAGAGAGTAAGATTTATTTTTATTCATAAATGGGTCAAATTCAGAGGAGGTTAAGGCAGAGTGATGGGCCAGAAGCACGTCCAAGTTTTCCCAAGCATACTGCCCCCTATTTGACTAACACAACATTCTCAAAAGCAGACGAAGAAAACAGCACACGATTTTTCTTTCAGAAAGGGAAACCTAACCCGTATCATGATCGTGTTTTAATTAAAGCATATTTCAAGCGCATATTCAGCCGAGAAACTGATCCCTTGCCGCATTAACAACATTCTCCAGGTACCAAACAGGGTGTAAGAAGAATTGCCAAGTCACTGCTTGATCATTTCTCACTCTGGAGTTGCTTTCCCAGCACTGACGGTGTCTGATTCTACAGATAAGAAAGCTGAAAATGATCTTCAAGAATGAAAAGCTTTTATGGAATTTTGTGCAACACTGTTGAACAATGGAAAAATGCAGCGGCCATAACTCGATTTTCTTTTTTTTTTTTTTTTTTACATTGAGTGGGTTAAAAGAAAATAGAAAAAGAAAAATTGTTTTTAAATATAGGAAATTTTGCAGATAAGGCCAATGGAGAACTTAAAGGATTTCCAGAAATAGATGGACGTTAATTTAAAACCTAGCAGTTAGAAAAATAAAATAAAATAATAAAAGAAAATAAAATCTAGCATTTAGTTACGTTTCATTTTTTTCAAACTTTATTTATGCTCTGCTCCTCCCTGAAGTTTTCACATACAGGGCAAATATTTGTAAAAAGCTCAAATCCCAAAGGACCCCAAACAGCTATAAGATGTCAAATAGGCAGTTTCATTTCTAGAAATCTAAATAAACTCATTTATTTCAAGGCCAGGGAAATGACAGTGGCACAAAATAACTGGCCTGCTTGCTCTCTGTACTATACGAACAAGTGTAGCTGCTCCTATACACACACACATGTCCACGCAAACGTGCACGCATCTCATTTAGCCAAAGTGCAACACTCCAAAACAAAATACAATTCAATGACTGAGAAGCAACTTAGTTTTACTTGGGGTTGGGAGAAAAGAAAAAATACAATCAGGTCTTAGATGCCAAAGCTAGTAAAAAAGAAGAGATGCTGTGGTCAAGAATCTTTATCTCCCTCCCTGCATAGGTTTAGAAAGTCTCCCACGTCCGTCTCCCATAATATGACAACATGAGAACTCTTCATAGGGAAGCCCTCACAGTGTTCCTCAATTTCACATAGGTTTCATTTTCATTCATTGAAGCCTTAAATATTTTCACATATACAAATCTTAAGTGTACAACCCAATGAATTTTCTTCTGAATACCACCCATATCAAGATATAAAATATTTCTGTCTTCTCAGATATTTCCCATGTGCCCAGACCAGTCAATACAGCTCCTCACAGAAGTCCCTACTAGGAGGTTTTCAGTTTCACTTATATAACAACAGGATAGGAACAAAGATTTCTGAAAATCTGTAGGCCATTTGCTCTCCATGTCTCCAGCATGGATTAGTGTCCCAGTCCTACCAACAGTTCACATATTCACTTCAACAAACATTCATTGAGCACTCACTATGTGGCGGTCACTAGGTTAGATGCTTGGGATAAATCAGTGTACAAAATAAATAAAGATCTCTCTCCCCATGGATGTTATAGACTAGTGGGCATAGATAACAATAAACAAGAAATATAATACGTTAGTAAATCATAGAGTATGTTAGAAGATGTAAGTACTATTTAAAATTTTAAAAAAGCAACAGTAGAACAAGGCGAGAGAGGTCATAAGTTCTGAGAGGGGTTAGCAGGCATCTGGTCCTGTCCAAGACATCCATAAAACATTTGGTCCACGCCGAAAGTCCTTGATATTTGGTTGTATCCAAAATGTCTATGAGCATATTTGGTTCATGCCAAATGGTTTTGGACAGGACCAAACATCAAGGACCAAATGTCTCATAGATATGTTGGAAATAACAAAATATCTATGACATTTTGGTGTGGACCAAATGTCTTACCAACTGTGGGGGCAGGACCAAATGTCCTACACGGCTAAGAGGTAGTAAGAATGAGATACAATAGTAAATAGTAAATAGGATGGTCAGAGTGAGCTTTCCTGAGAAAGGAAAGCAAAGACTTAAGGACATGTAGGAGTTAACTGTGTGAATCTCTCAGGAAATATAGTTTCAGATGGAGGATGGCCAGTGCAAAGGCCCTGAGGTGAGAGTGGATTAGAAAGTCTGAAGAACAGCAAGGAGGCCAGTCTAGCCAGATCACAGTAAATGACAGTGACAATGAGGTCAGAGCTAATGGTGGCTTAGATCATGTTGGTAAGAACTCTGGCTTTTAATGAAATGGGAATCCATTGCCGAGTTTTGAGAAGAGAAAGGGTATGATCTAATTTACATTGAAAAGTTTCACTCTGGCCATTGTGTTGAGGATTGACTGCAGGGAGCAAGTGGAAATGGAATGAGAGGAGTTGGAAGCTACTGTAATAATCCACATGAAGGAAAAGCCAGGTTCACATCAGAGTACCAACAAAAGAAAGTGGTAAGAAATGATCCTACTCAACTTATATTTTGAAGTAAGACTTTCAAGAATTCCCTAATGTGTTTGGATATGGAGTGTAGGAGAGAAAAAAAGAAGCTGGGAGTATGCCAAGCATTCTCTGTTGGTATCCATCACCACTCCTGTCTTTCTAAGCTTTGCTCTGGATTCCAGGGGCAGGAAACTACATTTCCAAGATTCCTTTGCTGCCAGAGTTCCAATCCAGAGTCTAGCTCTAGCTGTAGCAGCAGCAACAGAAGACCAGGGACTCCCTTAGGGGCTGTTTGCTTTTTGATCACACCTTCCTCCTTCCCCTCCAACTGAGCAAAATCTGCAGGAGAGCAGACAGTGTGTCTATCTTGCCAAGATCTCCTATCACCTGGACTGGAGCTGTGCCTAGCACACAGCAGGAACCCTACTAGGATTTTTTGGAGGAAAAAAATAAAGTGACTCCTGTCTACTGATCATGAGGTCCTTATTGAGAGAATGAAAGAGCTGCGCTAGATCAGTGGCTCTCAAAGTGGGTAAGCAGCACGAGTATTTCCTGGGAACTTGTAAGGAATGTAGATTCCCGGGCCCCACCCAACACCTGCCACATCTGAGACTCTGGGGTGTGTCCCTGTGATCTGACATTTAGCAGCCCTGCAGGTGCCTGACTGTGCACCAGAATTTTAAGACCCCTGCACCAGACCATCTCCAAAGCCTCTCTTTCCTTCATATTTAATTTTTTTTAGCTGTTTTAGTAACAAAAGTATTTCACATAGAGAAATGAGAATAGAAAATAATAAAATGAATTGCCATGCCCAATGACTCAATTTAACAAACCTTAATATTATGTCATATTTATTTTTAAATATTTAAAAATATATTTCAAATATACTCAAGTTTACAGAGTATGACTTTTTCCCAGTGCCCTGCTCCTCCCATCCTCTCCAGAGGGAAGCCACAGTAATTAACCCCATGCTCATTATTTCTAAATGATTTCCCAAAATACTTGTATAAATTTACATTCCCATTAACAGGGCATAAAACCCCATTTCTCCATATACTTTCAACATTTGGTCTTGTCAGAGATTTTAGGTCTTGCCAATTGATGGACAAGAAACATTACTGGGATATTAATTTGTATTTCTCTAGTAACTAATGGCACTAAACTTCTGTTTGTTAACCACTTAGGTTTCCTTTTTATGTCAATACTTATTCTCTATTAGCTATGTGGTTGTAAATATCTTCTCCAAGAATACAAATTTTTCCCTTGTATTTCTGATGGCTTTTATTACTTGCAATTTTAATGCAATTTATCATTTCTTTTATTTTATAAGTACTTCTTTATTGCTTGAGAAATCCTTCCTTAATCCTGAAGTCATAATGTAGTTTCCAAAATTTTATGATTGCTAAACTTTTCACATAGAGGTTTTTAATGCTTGATCTTCGTATATGGTGTGAGGCAGGGATTCTAATGTAACATAATCTTTCTCTAATAGAAGATTGGTGTCTTGTCTTCCCTTTCATTCAACATGAAAACAAAATTATATGGATATATCACCTTTGCCCTAATGGAGCTCACAGTTTGCAGGAAAGAGAAAAAATAAACAAATAAGCATATATATGAATAGTAATAGTGAATATTTACATAAGGCCTCCATATGTGAGGCACTAAGTTCTTTATGTCTATTTACCCTGCATAATCATTGTTCTTTTGCCATGAGGTGGAAGCAGTTAATAACCTCATTCTACATATGAAAAAAATTAAAACACAAAAGAATTCAGTAGCTTTCTCAAAAGTTGCAGAGATCATGGGAGAGCTGAGATTTCAGCCCAGGAAGCTCATCTCCGGGTCTGTCCCTCTCAGCCTGACACTAGACCCCCCGTCTGTGATGCCTCTTGTCTGTGACGCAGGAAGAGCTGCGACTGAAATTCACATGGGGCTCAGGGGAGGGGCTTAGCTTGTTGGGGATCAGAGAAAGAGTCTTTCAGAAGACTTAGGCTAAAATCCGAAGGCTGAGAAGAAAGCAGCTTCTCCCTGCCCCAGGAAGGTGGATGGTCCTGCTGCTCCAGGTCTTAAACAAGTCCGAGAACACAGAAGCAATAAAGGTACTTTCCTACCTTTTAGAGTGAACTGAGTCAAGACAGGACATCTATCTTAGTGGTCAGAAACTATAAACACTCTTTTCGTCCCCTCTCCCCCCACCAAAAATAGCCAAACCCACCGGTGCAGTCAAATTGCATCTGCTTGCCCTGGCATGTGCTGTGGGGGCTCCGGCTGCCAACCACACAACAGACGGACCCAGCACGATGACTTCTTTTCTCCCCGTTGAGAACATCTGTCTTTAGGAAACAAGATGATGTGCTCTCTGCACAGGTCCTCCTCCCATCCCTCTCGTCCCTCTGTGCTGCCTGCAAGACAGAGATGCCTTTGTGGACTCCGCGGTGGGAGCTCACAAATCACACAGATCCGTCTGAACCGAGTCTGAACATATTAGTCAAAGCACTTGAAAAACATTATCTTCTTCCCCTCAAGACACTTCATTCACAGTGTCACCAGGTCCTCACGTTATAAATCAAATGAGTATGTTGTTCTTAAATTGCTCAGGAGGTGAGAAGTACTAGAAAAGATTTCCCCAGGGACGATGGGGAAGGTTGCCACTTTCTAGAAAGATCCCCACAGTGTACCCCCCCCCCTTGTTAGCAGGGCTTGCCGCACACACTCAGAACACGCGGTGTTTCTCCCACTTGGGGCGTTCAAAGACTACTCATTCCTCCTGACAAACCCACCTCTGCATTTCCCCAATTTTTTCTTCTCATGTCCCTCAGAGTTCGCAAATCATATTATCTGAGCTGTGGATCAAGAAAGATAACCAAATACGTGCTTGAAGGTGTTAGAGCCCCCTTTGCAGCATTCTCTGAGATGAGTTCCATGCAGTGTCTACACATGCCCAGGTTCTGCAGGAGGGTGATAAAGGCAGGCTCCTGACTGCTTTAGAAAGTCTCAAGCTGGCCTGAACGAGGGGACCCTTCCTCGGCCACATCATTCGGTATTAGAAGCACTGAGTGCGTGGACAGTTGAAGGCATCTAATTTCTAACCTGGCACAAACCTCACCAGCTAGCTCCACTGTTTTGCCCTATTTATTATAGCAGTGAATTATTTCAGAACAGGGACGTACCAACACTGAGCCTCCTAATCTCTGTGCTCTCCCTTGCATTTTTATGCACACTCCTGCAGGGATAAAATGTGAGATGAGACGTGTTACCTTATATACTTGAGTTAAAAATATGCTCTCACATAGAAAATAATCGATGGTTACCAAAGGGGAAAGGGTGAGGGAAGGACAGACTAGTGTATATACACGCTACTGTATATAAAATAGATAAACAACAAGGACCTACTATTTAGCACAGGGAAATATATTCAATTCAATTTCAATTCTTGTGGAAATTGAATGTAATGGAATATAATGTAAAAGAAACTGAAAAGAAAATATAGAGGTATGTATGTGTATAACTGAATTGCTTTGCTGTACACCTGACACTAACATTGTAAATCAACTACATTTTAACAAAAAACAAATTTTTTATAAACGTGCTCTGACTATACAAAGCACACCATGACCCACCTCGAAGAGTCACTTGAAAACAGTTCTCTGTGAAAATTATTTGATATAATGTCTCAGCCTTCAGAACTTCTAAGGTGTTCTTTGTCAGTGTACTGGGCAAAGAGAAAAAAGGGGAGGACAAAGAGAAGAGGAAGGAGAAATGGGTACCATTGGGGAGGAGCGGCAGAGGAATGGAGGGGAGGGGAGAGGGGATACTGGCAGTGGAGAGATGTGTTTGTTTTGACCAGTATGCCGTTGTCTCTAAACTTAAACAAAACACAAGGTGCTGAGGAGCTTCTGGGCTTCCCAGAAGTATTTGGGACATCCACATCTCCAAGCACTGCTCCTGGCATTAAGTACCTGTCTTCAACTTCTGTAATATCCATTCGACCACAGCGCAAAGTAGAGATGAGTGTGTTGGCTGATGCAGTCTATCTTAACGGTACCAGGGGTGTGTGGCAGGACAGATCTCTTTGGTCATGCTACAGTGGGAAACTTTTTTAGTTTTCAGTCATCTGATGGCTTCCCATGACCTGGAGAAGATTTCTCGTCATCCTCTGAGAAGCCTATGTCAGTGGGGACTGTCCCAGTTTTCTTCCGGACAGAGGTAGGATGAAACTATTGAGGTCTGCCGAGGCTCTTGTTCTACTGAGTTGGTAATATGCAATAATACACTCCAGACATTAGCTGGAGAATATGATGTGAAGCTGACATGTGCCCAAGACTTTACTCAAAAGTAAGAAACAGTATTCAAAACTGTTTGAAGGATCAGTGTCAATTTGTTCTTCTAGGCATTCTAAGCTAGCGTTCAAATTAGGTTCCGGAAGAAACAACTTCATTCTAGCCCGGTGAAACTTCTGACCTCCAGAACTGAAACATTAAATTTGTGTTTTAAGTGAGAAAGTTTGCAGCAATTTTTTACAGCAGCAATACATGAAGACAGCGCTCCTTGAGAATTCTAGATCACCTCCATGTCATAACTGTGCTTGTATGTTTTCTCTTTTAGTCCCTCTTGCCCCCACAGACCTTGGCATCACTCATTTCTTAGCCCCAGGTTTGCTTACGGCATATGGACTAGGTTCTACCATCCAGCCCAGGATCGTTCAGCTTTGAATTTCCTGCCTCCACTTTGGCATTGACTTACCACCCCTGTATCCTCACGCAGAACGTCACTTTTCATTGTTCGTCTCTTTTAACAGGAGGGTGCCCACCTTCCAGGGGCTGACAACTTCCCACATGTGTAGAGTATCCACTGTGCAGTCCATCTGCCTTCAGGCTTTGGGACTCAGTACCATCCAACAACACTTTTTGCAGCTATGGGAACGTTCCATCTATATACCCAATATGGCAGCCACTAGCCAGATGTGGCTTTTGAGCCCTTGAAATGTGGCTAGTGTGACTAAAGAAGCAAACATTTAATTTCACTTTTTAAATTAATTTCAAATTCATTGTAAATAGCCACATATGGCCAGTAGTTACCACACTGGACAGCACAGTGAGGTTTTCATTAAATGCATACTGATAATGATTAACTGAAGCCATCATCAGACACCTATAATCCTTAAATTCAAATCAGCAAATTTGTCTTTAATTGTTGTTTTAGAAGAAGGGCAGTCATGATGAAAAATATCTGAATACCAAAGCCATTTATCCAAGAAATGGGCTTCAATTGCAAAAGTGAACGATCAGCACTTAAACAAAATCCCCCAAACTATTAAATCCCTGTGCACAATGCCATTACCTTCAGGAACTCATAAAAGGAAATGTCCTTAATTAAAAGTGTGATTTTTTTGTGTGTGGCTCTGGGGACTTTTAAATGTCTGGGGTATAAATAAACCACATTTGTAGTTGGGGGTTTTTTTTGTTTGTTTGTTTGTTTTTTGAAGGCGCACCTTTGCTTCTCCATTCAGTTCCCAGCCCTTCTCCAGGTTCCACTGGTGCTCAGCTACCTAAGAATCCAGGTCTGTCACAGGATGAGAGAGAACGGCTGCCCATGCATTTTTGCTCACAGCTGTGTCCCCGTGCTGTTTGTGATTTATCTTCCATGAAATGTCTGTGGATGTAAAAGCCCATGTAAAAAGGAGTAAGTGGGAGTAACCGGAGATTCGTAACTACCAGGCACTTATTGGCTGCATTAAGTGGAGGAAATACAGCGGGAGCCGTGTGAAGGGAACGCTTGGTCCGGGCTTTGGGCTGGACAGCTTGAGGTGAGCAGAGCGACACCAGATGGAAACTGACATGGTTCCCAGGATGAAAACCAGAGTTCGGTGGAGAACGCTCCCCCAGCCTCCCGCCACTCTCCCGGCTTCTGCAGGTAGATTCTGCAGTATTTGAACAAAAACCCTATATGAAAAAAAGGCATCAAAATGCTAAATTTATAAAGTTTTCATTTGATACCTCTTACTTTTGTGAAAACGTCTATCTAGTTAGGTTCGCAAACAAATTATAATCCGGGAATCCGAGTGAAGTCACAAGAAACCACAGGGACAGCCTGTCAATCAGGGGTGATCCTGGGCCAGCCCAGAAGCAGCCCCCGGAATCCCAGTGAGGCGTGTGTTTGTCTCTTTCTGGAGAACCAATGAGTTTCCTTATTTGGGCATTTCCTTAAACTGGTTACAGAATTCATTAGTGTCAAACTCGGATTTAAAAAAAAAAAATCATAAAGCAAGAAATAACATTATTTAAGGAATTTAGCCAAAATATAAATCTCTAGAATGGATAGTCTATTTGTTCAAATAACAGAACCCATCCAATTGTATGATGAAAATTGCTCCCTGCCTACCGCATCCTGGATTTTGGAGCCTTAGAAATGCTTCTCGAGGGGTTTCGAAATGTGACACAGCTGCATGCACAAATCAGTGGCAAATCTGGGGCATTTGTGGGATATTCTGAACAAGAATTGAACACTGTGTGTGAATTATTTCTGTAATTTCTCCCTCCAAGGTGGAGGGAGCTGGGGGAAACGCCCCCTTCCCACTTCCTTCCTAAGGGTATCTCCTTTCCGTGCGCGTTCTCTGGCCAGGATTTGACAACGACCCGCTTTCAGCTCACGTGCTTTCTCTCTGGAACATGAGCTCTGCCACAAACCATCTGATGTGACTCAGACAGAGGGCCGTCCAGTTAGAGATTTCAAGGATCATGAGCTAAATGAAGGCTCTGAGTTCCAAACCCTGTAATAAAATTACCGTATTTAGAAAAGAAAGCCTAAATTTCCTGTCTTTCCTAAATGAATAATACAATAAACTTTTTTTCAGTCGCTCATATTGCCTTGCTGTGTAATCACTTGCTTTCCCAAACTTTAAACCAGAACCAAATATTCCTTCACTCCTGATCTTGCCAGCTAGGACCACCTTACTCAAACCTTCCCAATGCTTCCTGAAAAAAAAATAATAAAAGTACCCAATGTGAGGCAAGAAAAATCAGTAGCTTTGAGCGTGAAAAGTTGCAGACGTGTGAGTCTGATGAGTGCTCGGTGGGCTCTGCATTGCACTTGGAAGTTCCATTTCCATGCAGTGAGCGATGAATGCATGGTACTGGGGGTCCTGGGACGTCTGAAAACCAATACTGCCCATCTCTTCCTCCATTCAGTGCCCACGGTCATGGGACTTTAAACACACTAGGAGGAAAGAAGTCTAGCAGAGAAAGGAGAGGAGCTTAATCGAGAAAGAGACCAGGGGAGTCTGTCACAGGCAAGAAGGAAAAAATTCATATTTTTAAAAAATGATTTATTATTCAAATTATACTCCTTTGCTTTTTAAGAGTGGCCAGGAAAATGAAGTTATTGGTACATTAAATTTTTCCTCTCTGCTGTCATTCCGATTTAATTGTTGCTCAGACCTCTGTAATGGAAACCATGAGGGGCTCGGAGCAGGGTTTCCAGCTTGGAACTTTCTAAATCTGTCCCCGGACAGATGATGGAGCTGGGACAAGTGACCGTGACCCTCAGAGAGGTGGTTTCTTTATCTGAAACAAGGGATATTTAATTGCTACATGACAGTGCGGATGAGAAGATGGAATAAAGTTATAAATGGGACACCACGTTAATGCTCAGCTTGTTAGCTGAGTCCACATTTAATGACCATGTTTTTGAAACCTGATGGTAAGAGAAGGTCCTATTACCTACACAGCCCTGAAGCTCGGAGTTGAACTGTTTGAGGCGAACTGATGTGGATTTGAGGAGAAAAGACACTGGCTGGCGTCACATCCAAGCTTTGACTGATCTTCTCTCAGGATGAAGGCAGACTGAGACGTGGGAGGAGGTCTTCTGGCCGTCATGTTGTAGGAGTTTGAGATTTTCCTAGTGGCCCAAGAAAGGTGGCAATACTTGCAAAGCCTTCCCTAACCATGGGATTTATTTAGACCAGTTTGGAATTGAACATACCTGCCACACAGAACTTTGGGGAGCATGGAGAGCAGGTGGGTCCCCAAATCAGACGGGCTGGAGGTACAGAATTGTATGCTTAGCAAGTAAATGTAAGCCTATTTGTCATCTGAAGTCTCATACACCATGAAATAAGTAGGCGCCAACCAAAGACCCAACCAAAACACTGAGTTAATCCTGACCTGGCTCACAGCAGTCTGTATGCAGAGCCTTTTAACAAAGTTAAAGTTTTGTTTGTTTGTTTTCAACAAATGGAGTCTTTTCCAAATGGTATATGGAACCACTGAAACTACATTTTCCCCCTCTGGTTTTTATTCTACCATTGTCTGGACTCCAAGAACCGGGGCGATGCAGAGAAACCTCTTCCAGAGCATTTATATGCATGCTTTTATAAGCATGGTTTGGCTCGGAGAGTCTTCTGGTCAAGTTGAAGCAGGCACTGTGCCAACGACCCTGCGCTCAGCTTACAGCTTTGCGACCTTCATTAGAATCTCTCAGAGTTCTGCTTTCAGAAGAGCAACAGATCCTCTCTAGCCGAGGGGAGTGAAAACAGCCCCTTTAGCCACCACTCATGTATTCTTTCCCGTTCTGATCATAGATTTTGGCAGCAAAAGCCACGCCAAGCTAGAACTTTCACAGTGGTCAGACTCTGGCTTGCTCCCTCCAGAAGCACGTCCCGGGGGACTGGGTTTCTGCATCAGTCACGTGTCGCCCATATTGATTCCTGGCTCAGTTGTTCACGTGACCATCCTAAGGTCGAGGGCATCGAGAGTCAGTATTGATCATGAGACTTGCCACCCTCAGGGTTGGATTTGCTTTGAGGAGAGCACCTTGTGCTTGCCTGAAGTTATGCATTTTCCCTGGAGGACTGTCAGGAGCGGGGTGGGAGTGCGGAGGGTGGGCCGAGCCAGTTCCTGCCCTGGTGTTTGATAGCTTGACCGTTAGGAGGGATGCTGTAAAAGCCCCACCCCCCGATGTTATGTGGGTGTCACATAACCATAAAATCTGCCCTCTCTGCCACAAATTGTTAACTGGCTCCAGGTTTAAGACGATCTACAAGGGCTTAAATTTACCTCTCACCTATCTCCGTACCGCGTTCCCACACAATTATCCTTGCAGACTCCTGAACCCTTCCTTGTAAGCATCCCGCCACGAGCCATTTTACAACCACACCGTGTCACGTAATGAGAGCAGTGAGCAGAGGTGACACACGGAATTGCTGGCCCTGCTTGCGGGGCACTGCGGAGAGTTTCAGTGACACTGTTTGCTCTAGTGCTAGACATTGCCTCAGCTTCGAGGTGTGCGAGCTGTAAATTAGCATCTGAAACAGCACAGCTGTATTCCTGCTGCTGCGTTTTGGGCCAAGACGAAAGTCCCTGTGACTTCTCAGTCTTCTGTCTGGGAGCTGCTACTTGTCACACTGAATTCTGCTGTGGGAACGAATGTGGGTCTCCCCTGAATTAGCCCACGGAAGGAACGTGCTGAGATCCCAGCTAACTTTTGGGGTTTGCCCAGAAGCAGACGCCATGGCAAGAATTCCAGTGCAAGAAGGCATGTATTTGGGAGGTGACCACAGGAATCAGCAGGAGAGGAGCAGGGAGAGGGAGACGAGGGAGGGAAGAAAAGCAGTAAAGTATGTGTCGTCGGGCTCGTTTCCACTGTGGGCACTGGAGTGTGACCGCCCTGGGGGCACTGGGAGCCAGGTAGCGGCATCCCATCCGACAGGCAAGGGAGCTGGGGTATTGATCCACCAGCCCCCTTTAGTCATGGGGTGACAGATGCTTCCAGGAGCTATTACTCCTCTAGGTCCTCTAGCCTGCACTGTCTGCAGGGAGAGTGAGGCTCAGAGGCCAGGCACAATCCCCAGGCAGCAAAGTGCACGTACTGACAGGTGGAACTCGTGCCTGTGTGTAAAAATGGTAAGGCTGGGGGGTTGGGGGCAGAACAGAGAGAGTGTCCACAGCATCTGCTCCACTAACTCCACACCCCGGGGACCAGAAAAAATAGCCGGGAAAGCTGAAAGCCTCGTTGAATCTCACAGCTAGCAGGGACCGAGGACAGGCTCTCGGTCAGCCCTCCCAGCTCTATACAGAAGTACTTTTGAGAGCGGTCATCCAACTCCCACCTCAACACTCCAGTGATGGGCGGCTCCGACGTCAGAGCTGCGTGTTCCATGGGTAGATGGTTCTAGCTGTTATTCTACTCGATATTTTAATCTCACGTCCAGGTTGTGTTCAAATGGCCATCCACTCCAGTTTATTGAACATCTCCTTGGTGCGAGGTGCAGTGGGAGGGATTCACAAGTAACTTCGCCCCTCCAGCTCTCCTGGTTGTGTGATGTGTCCAAGAGGGGGATGGACAAGCGGATTTTATGCTCGTGCAGCATTTTTGTAGGGCGCCCCGACTGCACCAGATATGCGCTGCAGGAAAGGGAGTGAGTAGCTCTCCGTAGGTAGGGAGGGCGAGGCAGTTAGAGGAGGCTTCGCACAGGAGGTGAGAGTGAGCGGGAGAGGGTGGACGAGCTGTACCCGGCACGAGCTCAGCTGTGCTAAGAGCCACATCAGACACTCAGTTGTCCATCCTCCAAAAAGTATCCACGCCAACAGCAATTCCCACACCTACAAAATGAGAGCTTCACTGGTATTTTAACGAGAGCTCTATTTATAATGGGATCAAATGCGCAGCCCTCTTTAAGGAGAATGTCAGCATCTTTTTTTCTACCCAGTTTTCCACCCTGGTCAATTTCTCAGCCATGCGGCTGCAAAGGAGCTCATCCTACGATACCAAGTTCATCTTCCTCTTCATTTTAAGAGGTATTAGGTGCAAACACGGGTACCTAGAAACCACCACCATTTACACCACATGCAAGTAGATCCTATAAAAAGCAGTTCAAATCAATAACCACTAGTGTGGATGTCCTGTCACTGAAGAGTGCTGACCACTGTCACTTATTGCATGTGGCTCTCTAGCGAATATGGAAAAGAAGAGGAATCCAAAGGCAGGCCATGCGGAGATGACTCTGGAAAACATGCTGGCCAAATGTGCGTGTGACTGCAGTTTATATTTGCATATGTGTAAACATGCAAATGTGTTTGTAGTGTTTGCTTCTATTTGATCCCAAGAAATGAATCAAACGGTTCAGTACACTGGTCCCAAAAACAAGAAGTATATATTCAACAATTTTGCGTCATTTTATTTAGAGAGAAAGCAGGAAAAGGAAGCAGAGATCTTATTGTGTAGAGTAAAAGTTACAAACCAGCTGTTCCATGGGCCAAATTCAGCCTGTGGGTGTGTTTGGCTTGGCTCACCTGGTGTTCACCCACATAGAGTTTTAAACATGCATTAGTTGCCATCCTCTAAAAATAAGAATAGTTGAAATCCAAACCCAAGTTTCCAAATTCTCTTGGGATAGCAAAAGAGCTGCTGTTGTGAGCCCACATCTCGCAGCATCCAGCTGGAGCTGGAAGCTACTCTTCTTTGGACAGGCATACACTTTCTAGTGGGTCCCGCTCCTGCCCTCCATCCTCTGTGGAAGGTCAGTTATCAGCTATGTCTTCATCCCTTCTGGCTTCTTTCATGTACATTACCTGCCTGGTCCCGGTAAACCTTCAAGGTAGCCAGAAGTGAATAAACTAAGGTAAGAGGAATAAACTTTAGGTACTTAAATTTTATTTTCTAAGGGAGCACCTCTCAGGTCACTGGAAAACCAGCAGATTCAGGAGACAATGCATTTCACGGTAAAATAAGCTGGAAATTCCCGGTGTGCACCAGGACAGCAAGTGTCTGGGAAGTCACATTACCTGTAAGCTCGCTTGGCTTTGGTTAGAAAATAGGGGACCACCAGGAGGTTTTCAACAATAGAGGAAATGAGGCATTGGCAAGTTGAATTTGCTAACAGTGTAATTTCCATAAAAATAGGGGTTAATATAAATTAATGAAGCATCATCGTTATCTTCCATGATTTTCCTCTCAGAGTTCTAGAGATGTTCCACCTCGAGCACCTAGTTCCCTTCGCTAGAAATGGATAATGGCAATACCTTCCCGTTCTGGTAAGTGGGAAGATTAATGGGATAACGCATGTGATAAGTAAATGTTCATTATGCTTATTCACGTCTTCTTCTCCCTATTCCTACTATCCGTAGAGTCATAAATGTCGAGGTATATGTATGCAGAAACATGGAAAGTCCCCCACTTCCTGTGCAATTAGACATATTCTGTAGAAAATCCTACTTGACCTTTCCCATCCAGCTCAAACTTTATGTTGTCTGGAATGCGTTTGTAGAGATTCCCCAGGCTGAAACACTGACTTCGCTGTTTGGGGTTATATATTTTTGTCTTCCCAAAGAAAGAAGATACAGAAAGAGAAGAGAAAGGAAAAGAGAAGGGAAGGAGAAAGAGAAGAGAAGAGAAGGGGAGAGAAAAGAAAAGAAGGGAAGAGAAAGGGAAGGGAAGGGAAGAAGGAAGGAAAGGAGGGAAAGAACAAATAAATCCCCTTCTCCCAGAGCACAGCAGTGAAAGTAAGGCAGCGTGGCAACTTAGAAGGAGTTACGAACAGCAGAAGCTCCTTCGAGAACTAGCAGAACAGAGAATTGGCTCTGTCATTTCCCAGAAATGAGAACTGCTACATCAACCCACAAAATTAGAAGTTTATAACCAAGAATTTAGCCAAAAGAGCCAGCCATTTCTCTTGAGTCCAAAGATTGTCTACAAGAGTTATGTTCAAACTGTTTTTTACTTTCAACTTGGTTTTCCATCCACGCTATGGCAGAAGGTTCTCTGATATGCCCCTCTGTAAGTGGTTTGGCCCTCCACCTCTAAAGTCAACAAAGAGGCTCCATAGCAAATGTTGCTGGGAAACCATCACTGAGTGTGGGATGAGGCAACCTGGACAATTTCAAGGAACCAGAGAAGGACTCATTCCACATCAACTTCAAAAACATTAAGATCCTAAGGTTTTGAAGAACCAGGCTACAAATGGAGAAACAGTGATAAACAAAGGGACCATCCCTACCCTGTGGAGCTTGTGGCCTAGAGGGGAAGGCAGACAAATAATTCCATAGTTAAGTAAAATGCCAGTAAAATGACAACTTTCATTCAGAAGGATAGCCATGTGGTGCTTTGAGAGTGTGAAACAGGGAATCTGGCCTCATCTTGGAGATCAGAGAAGGCATTCCTGAGAAAGCGAAGTCTAGATGATGATTAAGAATTAACCAAATAAGGAGGGAGGATATAGCTCAGAGGTAAAGTGTGTCGCCTAGCGAGCATGAGGCCCTAGGTTCAATCCCCAGTACTTCCATTTTTAAAAAAAAAAATGAATTACCTTCCCCATCCCCTTCCTAAAACTATGCAGTGTATGTCAATGATACCTCAATAAAACTGGAAGGGGAAAAAAATTATTAAAAAATGGAAAGAGTTAACCAAACAAAAGATGGGTAAGAGTGTATATACATACAATGGAATATTATTCAGCCATTAAAAAGAATGAAATCTTGCTATTTGCAGCAACATGGATGAATCTAGAGGATATTATACTAAGTGAAGTAGTCTGACAGAGAGACAAATACTGTATGATCTCACTTACATGTGGGCTCTAAAGAACAAAACAAATGAACAAACAAAACAGAACAGAAAGAGACTCACAGATACAAAGAACAAACTAGTGGTGGCCAAAGGAAAGGGGGTTGAGGGTTGGGTGAAATAGGTGAAGGAGATGAAGAGGTACAAACCTCATTAATAAAATAAATGAATAATGAAGATATAAGGTACAGCACAAGGACTATCGTAATATAATATTGTAATAGCTTTGTATGGTGACGGATGGTAACTAGACTTATTCTGATGTGCATTTCAAAGTGTACATATATATTGAATCACTATGATATATACCTGAAACTAATGTGATACTTTGTCAATTATACTTTGATTTTTAAAAAAAGGAAGCTAGGAGTAAGTTTTCAGGTTCTATATGCACAAGCCTTATGGCAATAGCATCATGAATATTCAAGGACCAAAAAAAGACCCAAACTGAAGCACAGAGAGAACAAGATTGGAAGGAACAGAGCAGAGCGTTAGAAGTGTGGTGACCCAATTGAATGTAGTAGCCTAAATGCAACTTGTGTCTCAGAAGGAGAGGCGAGACTGAGATCTGGGCAGATGTCATTTTGAAACAATAATATTTCAAGAATATTCCAAAATGGATGAAAGACTTCAACTCACCGATTCCAAAAGCTCAGCAAATCCCCCAGATAATTGGATAAACAAATTGTGATAGATCCATACAATGAAATTCTATTCAGCAATAAAAAGACATACACTTCTGACACATGCAACAATATGGCAGAGCCTCGAAAGTATTGTGATAAGTGAAAGAAGAGAGTCAAAAAGGCCACATGCTGTACGATTGTATTTATACAACATTCTGAAAGAGGCAAAAGTATTGTGACAGAAATCTGACCCACGGTCACCAAGGCCTGGGGTAGGTAGGAAACTGACTAGAGTGGGTATTAAGGTAAGTTTTGGGAGTGACAGACTTTCAACTATTAGTAATAGCATGATAAACATGAGCTACAAAACAAGATCCCTACTAGGATGGGGATTTTATGATATTAATAATGAAAAATCTAGAAGAAAACACAGGAGTTTTTCAGAGTTATCTGCTGCTTCATTTTTGTCCACTTTTAATTTTGTTATATTTTTCTTTAACTGTTACATTTTCTACAAAGTGAATGAAATTATTATAATTAGGGAAAAGATCATTTTTGAACATGATGAATATTATTGATACTGATTATAAAACACAGTAAACCACTTCCTAATCCATTTACAATCTCTTTTCTAATTTTAAATGTTCTTCTCTGACAAAAGCATGTTTTCCTTTTACCATCTTTAAACTTCTATATTACTAATTCACACACACACACACACACACACACACACACTGAATTATGTCTTGTATTTGAAAATCTGTGACTACAGTCATCACCTCCTATGGGTTTACAGAATTCTTAGCTACATTATTCACTTACCCCTCAAATAAAGTGAATTTCCAAACTGGTGTTCGCACTGCTGGCTTACATCTGCTTGCAAGATTTTCCAAGTGGAAAGTGCAAAGGGAAATGTCAGGCCGACACGCAACATAGCAGATCTGCCTGGTTATCTGGTCCACCCCCTTCTACCGGCCCAGGTAGAGCAATAAATGCTGCACCTCTGGTTAGCGTGACAGGATGATGACCCGATGGCTTGACAAGCCTACGGTATGCAGACTAACTACTCAGAAAAGAACTTCCTTGAGTGTTACTTGACACCATCCCCTGTTGATTTATGAACACACACACTCACGCTACCTTGTCCACCGCCACCCCAACCTTTTAATCATATCAATTTGCTACATCTCAGCAAAGAAAAAGAAAAAAAGAACCAAAACCACTCATGATCCACCAATAGGTCAAAAACACAAAGGTCCACATCTGCTAAGTCAGGATGGATTCAGTTTGTAAACCACTAACACCTCATTTTCCCCTATTTTATAATCAATGTTTAATTACATAAGAAATAAATGAACATGAGAACGTTGACTTAAAAGGAACTTTTGACCACCTTCCCCCAATTTCAGTCCCTCTCTCCGTCCCAAAGAGAGTTTGGGGTTTGGAGTTAAGGCTTCCAGGCCTCTACACAGAACAGAACAGAAAGCACCGCGTGGCCTCTTGAGGGTTTTTCTGTTTTCTCTCTCTCTTTACATAGATGGTTTCATACTGCAGTTATCATGCTGCAACTTGCTGATTTTTTTTTCTTTTTTGAGCTCTCTTCCAGGTTAATTACTTGTTTTAACTGCTGTAGACAATCCCATCATTTAAATACACCACATTTTATTTATCCGTTCTCTTTGACAGACACTTGGGTTATTCACCATCACAAACAATGCTGCAACGAACATAGTCATACCTGACGCCCCGAGCCCAAGCTCCTCCCATCCAGTCAGGGCCAGGATGGGCCACTGTCACCACCCTGAAATGTCAGGGAACTTGACAATCACACTGCGTGGGGTCTCAATTTCAGTTCTCCCATCATCCGGACGTTGGTGAAGCAGGGCCCTGGGGGTGCTTGTGGCCACATCACTCCCCCGGAATCTCCCCCTGGGTGGAGCAGACAAGCTAACAGGAGAAACAGAGTCACCTCCTTCACCACGACTGCTCTAATGCAGACCTAGGCTCATAGGCAGATTCAAATGCAACATGTCATTATTCCTCCTAAACTCTGAAAACCCACCTAAAGGCAGTATAGTATTTATCATTCCCCCCACCCCGCTCCCCGTAGCCCCCGGCTGAGGAGGGCGTCCCAGACTCTCAGCCCACCGAAGGGGCTTGGAGGAGTGGGCAGGGGCCCTCAGGGAGTTTTCGCTGGAGATAGAGTGATTCTTAAAATCTACCAGGGCTGGAGGTCCAGTCTGACTCTGTTCCGTCACACATGCTGCTCGCAGCCTGCGAATACAATCCCGGCCCTGTTCCCCGGCCCAGGGCCGTGTGAGAGTCATGAAGTCATCACGGCTGCCACGGCGGGGGCCGGGGCGGGGGGGGGGGGGGGGAGGGGAGCCCCCAGCGCGCCGGCCGGAGCCCCGCCCCCCGCCGGCCGGAAACGCGCGCCCGCTGCCGCTCAGCCGCCCGCGCGGGGGGGACGCGAGACCGACCTGGCCGCCGCCAGCAGCCTGGCCCTGGCCCAGCGGCCGCGAGAAACAGCTGCACGGCACCGAGCCTCTGGGCCTCAGGGGGCAGGGCCCCCGGATTTAAGGCCTTGTACAGGCGGAACGCGCCGCGAGGATGGCCCCCAACCTGACGCCTCGGTGTCAAGCACAGCTCTACTCAGTGACATCGCCCCCCCCCCCCCCACCGCCACCGCCGCCGCCGCCGCCGCCGTGCGCAGCACTGAAGAACTGCGGGGCACGGGACTGGGACCTCACAAGCATCATTCGGGGAAGGCGTCCTCCGTCTCAGGAGGGCTGCCTGGCCTCGGGCTCCATCGGTGCCAGTGGAAAAAGCGACGTAAGTGCCAAGTCACAGGAGAGCGAGTCCCGGCCCCTTGGCTTTACAATCTGTTTCATGAGCTATTCTTCCCAGCACGCCTGGCTGTCCAATTTCTCCATTAGCAGCGCCGCAGATGTGAACACGAGCGCCTGGGGCGTCTTTCCCCGGGAACTCCGAGGCCTCTGAAGCAAGCAGGTGGCAGCCCCGAAAATTCTGGGAGGGCTGGGTTTCTGATGTTTAAACGGCCTCCTCTTTCATCATCTCAGCTGGGGCAGGCCTATGATGTGGGGGCTTGGGGTCAGCTTTAACCTGAGACCCATTACCTGTGCCACTGCAGGACCTGCCTCTGCCTGGTGACCTGCTGCCTTTCCCTGGGACCAGAAACACTGCGGTTGGGAGGAGCATCAGAGGGCCTCACAATCTAAGTAGTCCAAAGAGTCCTTTGTCCTGGGGAGAGGCGGACTAACTGAGGGCAGGGACAGGGCATCGAGTAGGGAGCAGGAAGGTCACCAGGATGGCTGACAAGCAGAGAGGGGGTGTTCCGAGGGGCTGGGGGTTAGGAATTCAGCATTTCCTGCTGATAGAAATTCTTAGAGACACTTTACGGTGTGCCCCCTCCCCCATCTCTCTTCCTCCTGTCCCTTACCATCAACCTGCTTGTTTCCAGCCACAGCTGTGGTTGCACCATCTCAGATCTCTGAGAAGCACAGCTTCATCTCTGAATCACTGCTCCGGAGCTTTTTGAAAGTGAGACATTAAAAAGGAGAAGGGGTCTTTCCATCCCCAGCTCCGTGGGCTTCAGCCCCACTCCATCAGCATCCCACTCCTTCATGCATCAGGAATGGTGTGTTCCCCTCCGCCTAACCCCTCTAGCACCTGGGTTCATAAAGAAGACAGAAGAAGAAAGAAAGATTTCCAAGGAGGAGCACACTGAAAGCATCCTCTCTCGGCCCAACATAGAGGCTGAGTCTGGAGCTGGTTATAAAGCCCAGGAGAGAGAGAAGGGAGGGGAGGAGAGAGGAGGGGAGAAGAAAGGTGGGAGGAGGGAGGGGCAGGGTGGAGCTGGTGCTGAGGAAACCAACACGGAACCAGAGAGTAGAGCTGGGAAAAGTCAGAGTCACTGGGGTCACCAACTCCCTTCCTCCTCTGCCCATCACCCGGGACGATGTCCAAGGGTGAGAACAGGGGACACGTGGAGACACTGCTCAGGCAACATCACAAAGAAGGACGTAGAAAATTCTGCATTATTGTACAGAAATTAGACCACAATAAAGTTGTTTAAAATTTTTTTTTTAAAAAAGAAAGAAAAACCTGCCTGATGGCTAAGATGGTGTGAGAGAAAGTGCTGGAAAGTGGCCACTACACACTACATCCAGGGCCTCTGTCTGCTCTTATCTGAAGGATCTTCACATGTGAGTGCCTGCTTAAATTGCTTCCTAAAAAAAAAAATAGTGAAAAACATGTTATGTATGTCCGAAAATGAGGGTTCTTGATGAAGAATTGAGAGCGCACACTAGACATAGTTTTGAGGTAGAAATTGAAGCAAGAGACATCATTTAGCCCATATATATAAAATTGATGTTTGAAAAATTGTAAATACTCATTATAAAAAAGCACTCACTCAACTATACACGGAACAAGTCAGCTCTCTAGCTGTGTGTTGGCTATAATCTGGGTGTTCACGTAATCTGCATCATCCAAACAGGAAACTACAGGCACCAGGCCAGCCATCTAGAATGTGAGTCCCCCTGGCTCCAACTAAACTCACCGGAGATTGTGTCGACTTGTGGATATTTAATTTACAACAGCTAGCGGTGAACCCCAGGGGAGGCAGGAACGATGCTGCACCTTCATGAGCTCAGCTTTGTCTCTCAGACCCAGGAAATCACACTCCCTCTCACCCTCCTGACAGATCACGCAGGACAGCAGGGACCAGAGGGCAACAAGTGGGCGTCACATAGGAGGGAACCCCACCCCCGGAGACATTGCTTCCTGAAACCCGATCCTCCGTTAACAGCAGAAGAGTATCATCCTTCCTCCCCGAATTTTTTTTCCCTGAGACTATGACACAGAAGTTTCCTTGGATTCCTGAAATGTACTTAAAAAAACTAAGAACAGGCTAGACCGTGCCCCAGGCACCTTGACCACGCGCTCACAACGTTCAGTGGTCCCAGGCATGTTACTCCTGCACCAAACAGTTCTGCAAAGGGCGTAACACCATCTGGCCCTCGAGACAAACCTATAGCACAAGATAACACGTGCTGTCTTTCCAACGATGCCCTGAGTTCCTTGAAGAGAGAGAATATATTCTAAACTGGACCTACTTGCTTTTTGATCTGAGAATATATGTCCCAGGGTAGCAACTCAAATACTAGTTCCCTTCACATCCCTAAAAACTGTTGACTTACCCAGCTTCCACTGGACTCCTAGATTCTAGGTAAACAAAATACTTCCTGTGAATTCCTGGAGCTGGGGCCAGTCGGGCCATGGGGGAGGCCCAGGCAGGGAGACGGTCACAGGCAGGAAAGAGACAAGAGTACATCAGGCCCCCGAGCCCAGCCCTTGCAGATCTGCAGCCCTCAGGAGGGAGCCCTGGAGTTGCCACTTGTCCGGGAGGGATTCAGGATCTGTAAGGAAGCAGGTTTAGTGCCCTTGGTCACGTGCAGTGGCCAGCACTGATGGGCACCCTCAGAGATGCACCACGCAGAATGAATATTTTCTGTCTCTGCTAAGATACGTCCACTCTCTCATCTTCTTGAGCCTAAAGAATGTTACATTGGATTTTTTAGAAAGTAGCATTTATGCAAGAATTTGCATTTCATCTTTTATCTTCAAGGCACTGTCCCAAGAGCTCCTAGGGAAGGAGGAGGGATGTAGGGGGAAGAAAGAGGCGGAGGCCCTGGCTTTGCTGTAGCTCCTAAGTTGGAATTTCGTATAAGATTATATTTGAACTGAAGTTTCATTTCCAAAAAAAAAAATTGCAAATTGTTTCTCTTTCATAGAATATAGTTCATGTCTAATGCCTGTATGTGTCAGGTGGGCATACAAACTGTGGAGTTCTCTCAAGGCTCGTGAATGTAAGAACGTGGACAAATCCAGATCATCACATGGGGAAGGGCCTGCTCTCAGTCTTCGCAATCTAGAATCTTCCCCACTCACTGAAGGGTGATAAGCAACTCTCAAGGGCATTGTCTTTTGTTGTCTGGGAACTGACCTTTGGTCTCCGCTACATAATACAGGGTTTCATGGCGTCCCCGGGGTGCAGCCAGGGCAGGAGAAACAGTGGGACGCTGTGTTTGGTGTCTCGCTCCACCAGACAAGACCCAGTCGTTTTTGCCTTATTTAGAAAAAGACTTGTTTTATGATGACACGGACCGTTTGTTAGCACAGAGAGAGACAGAGAGGCTCACAATGTTTGAGTCCCTTATCTCGCATTGTTTATGTTCTTAAAATAATTTAATTAGCTTAATAAACAAAAGCAGTTTCAATTCATAAACAAAGAGAACTCAAAAAAAAAAAAAAAAAAAGAAAGAAAGAAAAATCAAATGTTCCAAAAGGCAAGAAGAATAAAAAGTCAAATCATTCCAAGGCCTTCTCCCACTCTCTGTTTTGCACACTCCCTGCAAACGTCGTCCCTGAGAGCCACTGGGACTTCTGGGATGTGGGCTCATTTCCTCATTTTGTTAGAATTTGGGACGTCATGGATGCCTTCGAGAAGGATCGATATTTCAGCTGGCTCTGAATGCCACGGCTCTGTCTACCTTCTTAAATCACTCCCTAATAAGTTAACACGGAGAAAAGAGTCAAACATAAGGTTTATCGTTTACAAAGCAGTTTTAACTGCATGGATCGATTCCGTTTTTAAAGCAGGAAGAATAAAAAACCCTAAGGCTAAAGGGAGATTTCTGAACAAGCAAAAGGAATGAAGGGGTTACATAATTCCGAGTTTACATGATCAGCCCAAGCTGACTATAGCATGGTAATCTTCCATTGTCTCTTATTAATATTTCGGACTTTTCATTATTATAAACTCTTTAACCCGTAGATGCCTAAGGATGGTTTCAAAATATTTATTCTCGTTGCCTCTACGCTCCATGCTTCATAAACAAAGAGAACCCCAAAAAATCAAATGTTCTAAAAGGCAAGAAGAATAGAAAAGTTAAATCATTCTATAATCTCTATACTTCAATGTACAGTGTGTGTGTGTACTTTACAGAATGCAGTTTATGAACTGTGGGCAGAAATGTAAATCAATGGAATATAGATTAGGGACAAATGCAAAATCTACAAGTAGTTATATACTTGACACAATTAACATTAGCACTTGGTTTAAGCACTAATTACATGGTTGTCACGTACTAAGAACTTCATGCAGATTATCTCTTAATCTTCCAGAAACCCGTGAGGTAGAGACAGTTGACCCCCCCCCCCATTTTACCTACGAGTAAACTGAGGTTTGGAGTTTGCCCAATGAATATAGCTAGAAAGTGTGGAAGCAGCCTCGAAATCCAGCTTCTCTGCCTCGGAAGGTTCACTCTCAATTCCTGTCTCTTCTGTGAGACGGCAGGGAGCTAACATGGAGCTCTGATGGGTTCTATTATTATTACAGCAACTGGTGTTAGGAGAGCCACGTGGCTTGCCATTGTTTTTGACATGTCTTAAATTCTGCCCAGTAAACTCCCCTCACCCATGTCAGTCATAGTTTGATCAGATAAGCAGAATCACCTAGAGAGATTGGATGCATTTTACATGTATATGTATATACATAGGTGTATATGCATGTATGTGTATAGATAGAGATGGATCCTTTTTAGAGGATTTCTGCCTTACAAAACTGTGGGAGCTGACCAGGCTGTCTCTATAAGGCTGTTGTCCCCAGGGAAGGCAGGGGAGAAGCAAGGACAAGCTGGAACCCCAGAGGACACCCACATCAACTCTTACTGCCTCCGACTTTGACAATGTTGGTGTCCTGCAGGACAAGCTGGTGCCCTTCATCACAGAGCTGTCCCGGGAGTCAGAGAAGCCAGAGGAGGATGTAGAGGGGGAGGAGCCGCTGCAGGGCTGGCTGCTGCCCCACACCAATCAGGCGAGCCAGCAGACAAGCACCAAACTCTGAGCTATATTATGGCTTGCTCCTTCACTTCCTCCCTCCAAATCGGCCTTAAGAGACTCTCTTGTGACCTACCCTAACCCGAAACGTAAGGGGGAAGGAATTCTGGGAAACGTAGTTCAGTCCAGGCAAGTTGACACCTTACAAAGCAGCCACACCCCCCGCTCCCTGTTTCCTTGCATTAAAGGAGCTGCAATGTTCTGTGTAGAAAAACATAATCACAGATGATGGGGATGACTCAGCTCTGCCACGCAGCGAGCGCACTGTGGTGTCCACAGACTCCTAGAGCATCTCCTTTGCCCAGACACTGTGTACCAAGGGCGCAAGATGGGTGGGAACTGGTTCCTGCCTTCAAGAGGCTCATCTTCTGGGAGGATGAGGGAAAGAGAAACAAAACAGTCTGTATCAATAAAAGTATTATGATAATTGCTCCCAGGGTGCAGCAGGAACCCACAAAAGCAGCTCACTCTACCCAAGCTGAGATTTCAGTTGAGCTTCCCAGAGGATGAGGTGTCCAAGTGGTCGCAAAGGATGCGGGAGGCGCTGAGCAAGTGAAGGATAAGGAGGGATTTTAAGGTGGATGGCAGGAGAGAATGACCACTGAGGTCTATGGCAGAGGCAGGACGGAGAGATTTGCAAGCAACAACTGTGGGCGGCTGGGAGGAGAAGGGAAAGATGGAGAAAGAAGGGTGGCACACCCCGAAAAGTCTACGCGTGGTATTCGAGGGAGCTTGGACTTCATCTCTTACTAACTGGGGAGCAATGAACGAGTTCAGCATCTGAAAATATTGTCACTGAGGCAAATAATCTCCATGGTAACTACCTCAATGACTTCCCTTTCTGTACATGTGCTCACCACGTTCAAAGGTAGGGTCTAATTCCCCTCCTGTTGAATCTTGAGCTGGTCTAAGCAACTGCTTGACCACGAAAAGGTAACAGAAACAACATTCCAGGGGCAGGTCTGAAGAAGTCTTACAACTTCTGCCCAGTCTCTTGGAACACTCTCCTGGGACATGACACCCCTTTTTGGAAGCAAACTCGTGCTGTCAGAAGCCCAAGCCACAGGGAGATGGCACACACCAGAGCTCTGGTCATCACCCCAGCTGAGCTCCCTGCCAAACCCCACCATGTGGGCTGCCATCATGAATGTCCAGCCAGGTCAAGCCTTCAGATGACGCCAGTCCCAGCCACCATCTTCATGAGAGAGCCCAGGCGAGAACTGCCTCCATCAAGTCACAGAATTTGAGCAATAATAAATTTTGTTTTAGACTTCTAAGTTTTCATGTGGTAGTCATATAGCAACCAATAACCAGAATTGTCATTTTTATATTTTAGGGGAATAAAAGACTATTGGAGTCCAGCTGATTGACTTAAGAGAGATAAAATGGAAGTAGGAAGACCTGGTAGGAATCCATCACCAAGATCAAAAGAAAAAAATGACAGCCTGAATCTGAAAGTACTAGTTGGGGTAAAGAAGAAAAGCTGGATTCTGGAAACAGGAAGCAAAATTAATAGACTTTATGATGAATGGAGGTAAAGGAGAGAGAAGAGTCAAAAGTGCTTTGTGTGTCTCTTGTACAACGGGGTGGAAGCTGGCTGTCCCAGTTTCAAAGACCTAGAATGTGGGAGGAGGACTAGACACTGCTGTTCAGGTTACTGAGGACCCTGATGGGGAATTTTTACCAATGTGATGGCAGTTTAGCAAAGCTGAGAAGTGAGGTAAGAGGACTCAGACATTATCCTTTTAAGAAACTTTGCTGCACGTAAAAAACAAGTAAGTCCTACTGTTCGCTCAGTAACAAAGGACCTTGAGGGCATTAGGCTAAGTGAAGTCAGTCAGACAGAGAAAGAAAAATACTGTGTGATCTCACTTACATGTGGAATCTAAAAACAAACAAACAAACAAACTGATAGAAAAAAGAATCAGCTTTGTGGTTACCAGAGGCGGTGGGAGAGGAGGACGGGAAGGAGAGGGAAATTGGAGGAAGGTGATCGAAAGGTACAAACTTTCCAGTTATAAGAGAAATAAGTCTTAGGGATGTAATGTACAACAGGAGGGCTATAGTTAACACCGCCGTGTAATATACAGGAAAGCAGCTAAGAGAGTAAATCCTAAGAGTTCTTATCACAAGGAAAACAAACTTTCGGCTTTCTCTTTTACTTTATCTGTATGAGGTAACAGACGTCAAATTTATAGAGGTAATCCTTTCACAATATATGTAAGTCAAACAGTTGTACACTTTGGAATTATACAATGATGTATCTCCATTATACCTCAATACAAGTGGGAAAAAACTAAAATGAAGCATTTTAATAAATTAATTTTACAAAGAAAAGGAAAAACGGGGTTGGGAAGGAAAGGAAAGGTGGTGGTAGCCAGAGGAGAAACGCAAAGTGAAGCAAGTTTTTGTTTCTTATTCTTGTTGCTGTTGTTCACATGCTGGGTTTTTTGTTTGCTTGTCAAAAAGGGAGAGATGAGCATATAAGACAAAAGAACCTAGACAGAAGGAAAAACAGAAAGGGCTCCAAGAGAAAGTCTTGCAGGAAGAGACTTCCAGCACTGGCGGAGGTGCACAGCTGGCACAGGGATGGGTCCCCTCCTAGACTGGCAGGCTTGAGGGAGCCTAATTTAGAAGCAGGATATTACAAGAGGCAGAATCATGTGAAATTCGACAACTTAGTGGGAGAGCACTTCACATATCATGTTTCCTTCTAATAGGCTTAACCAGCTGCCTCTGAGCATTAACGCTCGTCTTCAGGAGGTAAGCGTGGGGACTGATGGACGAATTACTACCTAGACAACCATGGACGTACCACAGTTTATAAAGGCTTGAAAGCCTTCCGCTCACCCACATAGGTCCCTCCCTTCTGCCACAGGACTAGGATTTCTTACAAGACAAGAACATTTGGACCACATCTGCCATTTTGTAGACAAACAACCCAAAAAAGATTTGCCGTTCTCCCTCCTCACCCGGTGCTATAGGTGGGAGCTGTGGGTGGAACCCACTTAGTCATCCCTCCTTCTGCAACAAGGAACCACCGCCTTCCTAACGAGAACATGTGGGAGGATTATGTAGAGGAGAGAACTAGAGAAAGTGATTTTCCACATCTGTGTATGGGAGGGAGGGTGTAGCTCAGTATGCTTAGCATGCACGAGGTCCTGGGTTCAATCCCCAGTACCTCCATATAAAATAAACAAATACCTAATGCTTCCCCCTTCCCCAAATTTTTAAATCTGTGTATGGGATCCTGGGCAGAAATCTCAGTGACCAGTACCTAAAACAGGTAGGCAGCATCCCAACAAAGGTTTAAAAGGTCAGAAAAACTGAACACTGGTCTGAAACACCACCCAGGTTCATAAAGCAGTTATGAATGCTTGAAATAAATGAAAAACAGAAAGTTACAGAAAATACAATATGTAATGAAGAAACAAATGGAAAAATTCTAAAAGGGAAAAATACAATAACCAAAAATATTTTTAAAATCCCTAGACGGACTCAGTAGCAGAAATTTGTAAGAAAAGAGCAAAAAACCAACAGAAATAATGGGCAAAGAATATGGATAGGATTTTATGCATTGGACAGTTTATAGAAAAGGAAGTAGAGGTAGCTCTTACACATAGAAAAGGAGATTCAACCTCATTTATAGTAAGAAAAACAAAAATTAAAACTACAATGAGATAACTACTTTTCACCTATCAGAGTGGCAAGACCTCAAAGTGTGAATGTACACCGTTGATGAGGCGGTGGAAAGTTCTCCTAGGTAGCTTATGGGCGTCTAGAAAAATTTAGCCACATCCCCAAAATCCACATGCCTTTTGGTTCTGTCATTTCACTTTGGGAAATCTATTATATAGAAAACTTGCATAAAGGTGAATTGAATTGACATATGTTCAATGTTATTCTTGGCTATATTGCTGATAATCACCAAAGACTAGAAACAATTTAATGTCCATCAACAGCTTACTGGTTAAGTTACTTCTTACATATCCATACAGTGGGAGGTTATGAATTGTTAAAAAAAAAAAAAAAGGACTGAAGCCCTGTATAACTTCTTACCATTGAGTAAATCAAAGGGGAGTCAATAATCTCCATTTGCACGTGTTTGGATTTGCAGAAAGAAAATCTGAAAGGACAGGTAATAGGAAGGGGCTGCCCAGTTGGGGCTGGCAAGGTGGGAAGTCATCTGACTGGATGCCTGTTAATACGTTTTGGTATTGAACCATGTGGATGTATTGCCTACCTGAAAAAACTAAACTCAATTAGACACAAAAAGAACAGAAATAGTCCTTACTGTCCAGTCCCAGGGCCGAATCAGAGTGGTTCCTTTATGTCTGGATGAGGTAAACTTAGCCAGTGTTTCCATGAACGTGGCTTCAGTATGAGCAGGGATACTGTTTCATCTCGGGCTGTGTTAGTCACATGCCTTCCATGAGCCCAACACAGAAGCAGAGCCCGCGGAGCACCAGGGGCGCTGGTTAGGATGAAAGCATTTTGATTAGGAGTCCTTTTCCTCCATGGTCTGGACTGCTGGAGGCTTGAAACCTGCCTCCTCCCTGCTGCCAGCCCCTCACTGTGTTCTGCTCATTGCACAGGGTTTCCGCATGCATTTTGAAAAGATTTCCTTGTTGGAAGTCCCATCAGGCTGATGATGACAAGTCACCCAGCTCCCCAGCTCTCTGGTTCTGTATATCCGGTTTCATATGGGAAACTGGGCAGTGCAAGCGTGTTTTTCCCCCTTCCTTCTCATCTGCCGGCTACCAAAAGCCACAACCACGAGCCCTTAAGCACCTGCCACATGGAAGGGCTTCCTTCTCTGGCTCAGGAGTTCCCTTTGGTTTTAGTCAGGGCCACACTGCCCCCCACTGAAGGGCAGATTTTGAGGGTGGAGTCTCTCCTCAGACGCCTCCTAACCCTTAGGAAAAACTGCAGAGGCCATTATTTTCCAGAAAGGGATCAAGTTGCTTTTCTGCCATCGCCGGGGTCACTCCATCTTCCTGTGAGCTCAGAGCGGGCTTTCTCACGGGGGCACAGCTGCTCCTGTCTGTATCTTGGGCTGATGCCCGGGCAGCTGTTGGAGGAGCAGGCCCCCTCCCTCTTTGTCAGACCTGGCTCCTGCTTTAGCCCACTATCCAACCAGGTGATGCCCCTTAATTGGCAAAGAAGAGCCACGGGAGGCAAAAAAAGACTAGCCCGTACAGAGCCCGGCTCCAGTCATTTAAAATGAAATCAATCTCACTTCTCCCCTTTCCCTCAGTGTTCTGAAATAATATTTGAAGTTCTGTTTGGTCTCTTTGGAGAACTGCCAATGACTTCAAGGCATGTAGTGAAGTTATATATCAAGACACGATTACACTCAGGACTTTTGAAAAGTGATTCTCACTTAGGAATAATATACGATATGAATTTAATAATCTGCCATTACTACTTCTCCTTTTTGTTTTTCTCAAGGAAGTGAGTGGAATACTTACAGTAGTGAAAGGAAACTCTCTTCCGTGGATGGGCTTAGTCGATCATGTCTTTTTAATTGTATAAAACTCTTATCAATGGTGACTTTTGAAAGGAACAAAGTGCATGAGTTCTTAGACTTTCTGTTTGTGCTACTGACTTTGGTGAATGTTTTCAGAAAGTCTCTCCCCACCATTCGTTAACAGAAAAAATAAGGGAAAAATGCTTCTTACTACATTGAAGGTAATGGGGGAAATGCAGTCTGAGAAAGAACAGCCTAAAGCCCACTTGTCTCTTTTCCCACAATTATGTTACCACAATTACGTAACTCATTGTGAGACTAACTGTGAACACATTAAGTTCAACGCCCTCTTCCTTCCACCGTCTGGATAAGTGACTCTTGCACTCTTTTTACAAATGCCATCCACCGATTAATCCTAGTCTTTTCCTAAAGTTTAACTGGTGAATATCCATTTCCCCACACATCAATATGGTTTGCTTTTGAAGTAACCAGAATTTGTCGCAGTTTTTGTATTTTAACAAATGAGACTCGAAATTTTGGGTAGCTTCTCTCCAAGACGGCCACCGTCAATTCCTTCCCTCCTTGTAGATGTGAGCCATTTCCCTACTGAGAGGAGGAGTCTGTCCTTTTGTTCCCTTGAATCTTGGCAGGTTTGTGACTGCGGTAGCCAATGGCGTACGCTCAAAGTGAAGCTGCCGGACTTCTGAGACTTGGCCACGAGAAGCCTGTTGGATTTTGTCTACTTCTCCTAGAACATAGGGTCTGGAGAAAGCCAGATACCACATGAGAAGTCCAACTCCCCAGAGACTGGGTGCTTGAGCAAGCTCAAACCATCCCCATGGAGAGAGGAGGAAAGAGGTGCCGAGCCAGCCTCTAAAGGTTCCAGCCAACTTAGCCCAGACACCAGGCATCTGAATGAGAAATCTTCAGGTGACTTCAGCCCTGCTTACACGTACCTGCAGCTGGGGGCCAGCCCTCCAAGGGCGAACCATCCATTCCAGCCTGTCTACACCCAGAACTGTGAGTAATAATAATAAATTATTTTAACCTACTCAGTTTTAGAAAGGTTTGTTATGTGGAAACATTGTCTACAGCAGAATGCTACTGAAACACCACATTTGGAGGACTTTTCAACAGGTTAGAAAATTTTATTACCACATTTTCATTCAAGTGAGCAAAGACAGCATTTTTTTATGGGCATATTCAAGTTTTTAAAGAGCCTTGTTAATAAGAAACATTTTCAAACATCCATTCCCAATTCTGTGACCAAAGTTTCGATTTAAAAAGCATCTCTAGCCACTTATTGTTTAAAATGTCACTCTTCCTAATAGAGCAGGATTAAATATAAAATTTTCCCTCAAGCTATCTGCTAAGTGGCATGCTAGTAACCATGGTCGTCATCATGGAAAAAGTCAATTTTTTTTTTACTTGTTGTTGTGAAATAGTTCTGAAAACAGTACAAAGAACTTGAATAATCTACACAAAGATTCCAATTGTTACCATTTTACATATTTGCTTTCTTAGTCTCTCTAAATATACATAAATATCATAAATAACTTTTTATGAACTGTTCAAGAGTAAGTTGCAGACATGGATGGACCTAGAGATGATCATACTAAGTGAAGTAAGTCAGACAGAGAAAGATAAATATCATATGATATCACTTACATGTGGAATCTTAAAAAAATGATACAAATTCTATTTACAAACCAAAACCAAACTCACAATCATAGAAAACAAACTATGGTTATCAAAGGGGCGAGGGCGGGGAGGAATAAAAGAGGGGCTGGGGATTAACAGACACAAATTACTATGTATAACATAGGTAAAGAACAAGAACCTACTGTATAGCAATGGCAACTATGTTCAATATCTTGTAATAACATATAACGGAAAAGAATCTGAAAAGAAAAAAATATATACGTGTCTGTGTAGAACCGAATCACTTTGCTGTCCACCTGAAACTAACACTGTAAATCAACTACGCTTCAATAAAAAATTTTTTTTGAAAAAAGAGGAAGTCGCAGATATGAAGTTTCCTCTACAACTAAATTCTTCAGCGCACATTCCCTAGGAACTAGAACATTCTCTTACAGAATCATAGCGCAATGGTCAAAACCAGGAACTTAACACTAACAGAACACTGTTATCTGCAGGCTTTATTCAGATTTCACCAATTATCCCAACAATGTCCTTTTTCAGCAAAAAAATAATCATCATCATCATCCCACTCATGCTCTCTTCCAGAATCCCACACAGCAGTTACTTCACATGCCTCTTTGTCTCTTTTAATCTGGAGCCGTTCCTTGGTCTTCCTTCCTCCCTCATGACCTGGATATTTTCGAAAAATTCAGGCAATTTGGATTTGTTTCTTCATGAGTAATATCAGGTTATACATTTTTGGAAGAAGCATCATAGAAGTGATTGTGTCCTTTTCAATGCATCTTATCAAGAGGTACACGATGTCATTTTGTCCCATTTGATGATGTTAGCTTCGGTCACTTGGTTAAGGTGGTGTCTGCCATGCCTCTCGACTGTCAAATTACTACTTACTTTCACTTTTGTTTAATAGCATCGTATGGAGAGATACTTTGAGGCCGTGACAATATTCTGTCCCTCGGGAAATAGTCATCCACACTTTCAGCATCCATTGATGATTCTTTTTCTGGATCAGTTATTACTATGATGATGGCCAAATAGTGGGTTGATTGTTCTTGACAGCTTATATTTTTGTAAAATATTTTTTACAAAAAAATAAAAATACAAATATTTTACAAAAATATAAGCAGGTTACTTGGTTAACTTTAGTGCATGCAATCTAATTTTCAACCATCTTCCTGATAATATGAATGTTTTAGATCTGCTTTTTGTAAAATCCCATTAGATTTGTAGGGTTTTCCCTTTATATGCAGTCAGTTCCCATTATTTCCAGCAATGATGTTCTATAAAGTCACCACAAACTAGCGAATATTGAACCCTGGCTTCTAGGAAAGACACGGGTTTAGGTTGGTGTGAGTGTTTCATCACAGTATTTTTATCAGCCAATAAATACACAATTTCACTTTTTGTGTGTTTCTGTTTAAAGGCGCCTTGCCTAATCTATTCCTGGGTAACAGCACCGTAACTCATGCCTGAACAAAGCTGCTCTCATACACGTTTTCTCTGGACGGCACATCACAGCCTTCTTGCTCTTAGGAACAGAAGATGGCAGTTCAGTGCAGTAAAATCCTGTCTTACTGCTTCCCCTAGGTCATCTCAGTTAATTCTTAAAATCACTTTATGAAGTAGATATTTTAATACCCATTTTGCAGATGCAAGAAATGAGGCCCAGAGAGGAAAGAGCTTTGCCCAGGTAGGACTAAGTGGGATTAATTCCAATGCCCTCACTCCTAAGCACTCTGCTTCTCAGATGGCACCCTGCCTGTGCTATATTGATAGTCAACGTGCAGTAGAATGATCTGTATCCAACTGTTTTTTTTTTTTAAGGTAAAAACAATCTTCTCCCATATAAAAACACAAAATAATGACAGGAGGTTCTGAAATAACTTGTTAGATACCAAGCTAAAGAAATTGGCTCCCTTAGCTTGCAAAATGCATAAAAAAGCCAAAAACAACAGGGTTTCAACTTCATTTAAATGAGCAAGTAAATCTTGTGCCAGTATCATCCATATGACTTGGTCTTAAATAAATATGATTTTATTATTTAAGAGTAAATGAGCTACAAGTTATTTTTAAAAGTGTAAATGATTCACAACCATCTTCTTTTGTTAAACGGTCAACTTCACTTCTCTAAAAGTCCTGGGCCAAAAGCTTTATGCTACTAGAGATTAAATTCCTTCACTATTAGGCCAAAGATCAAAACATATTGTGTTTTTATTTGGATAGTCGGGGAGTACTGAATTTGTCCTTTTCTTTTCATTAACGTTCATCTCTCTGGATCATCCATTTCTCTTTGAAGTTGAGAAACAGGAATTTGATATCACGCAGTATTTAAATCAATTAAAACAAGGAACCAGACAGAACGGAGTAATTCTGGGAGTTAACTATAATAACTCTTTTATCTTAATAAAATTCAGTTCAGTTGTTTATTTGGAAAATAACCAGCATCGACACTAACTTCCCAGGGTGCAGGACTGTGTCTTCCTCCATTTACTAATACTATGTTCTACTTTCCACAGACCAGAAATGAACCAAAGGCGTCTCAGCGCTTGCCTGGGGAAAAAAAAATTAGCTTCATTTTAGAGATTAGAAATTTGAATCAGCTTTGAAAAGAACTTCCTAAATCTTTCTTTTTTCATTCAGCACAAGGTGCACATAGTAGGTATGCCACAAGTTTTGCTGACTTATGATATAGTCATGGCTGTGAGTGATTTTTGTTGTGCAATAACCAAATAAAATAATTTCTCCCGAAAAGGGAAGATGTTGGCAGTTATCGCTAATAGAGCCAGAAAGAAGTGCATGAAGTTCCAGTTAATCTTATGAGCCAGAAAGAAGTGCATGAAGTTCCATTTGGAACTTATTTTGGTTGGGCCTGGTTTGGTCTGGTATAAAAAGTGCAAAAAAAAAATCAAATGAAATGATAATAAAAACTCATATTTTAACCCAGAATTAATCATTATTAATATTTAGTGTATTTGTGTCTAAATTTTTCTATTTGCATGTATAATTTTAAATGTACAAGCTATATGATTATAAAATTTCCTTTTGGAGAAATAATTAGATCCTTTCTAAAAATGCTGAGTGTCTTTTGACCTTTACTCCTGACCTGACCCTTTCTCACTCCACACTTGATTTGTTTGTCTCCCTTTCTTTAATACAGAATTTTCTGATCTTCTGTTTCTGTTCTTTCTTCCCTTTCCTCCTTTCCTTCCTCTGTCGCTTACAGTCTTCCAGGTCCCCACATCACCCCGTATTATAGTCTCATGTAGCTAGTACAGTTCTGTAATAAATTAGGGGCCTCCTATGAATCAGAAGGAACGTCTTGCTGTGGTTGAGGGAGTGTTAAATGTATCCTATGGTCTGTGGGAAGAAAATTCTTCCTGGCTCAGAGTTTCACAGATTTTTGATTTACTGGATCAAATCTCCTTTTATATAACTGTCCTTTTGAATGGGTTCAAAAAGTACATATTCCACTCATCTAAGTAAGAACTAAGCACATACACTAAAAAGGCCAGGATGGCATGAAAAAAAAAAGTCAAAGGAAGACTTTATTCCTTAGACCAAAAGGAAATTAAGGGATAGATTTACCCTGAATCTATGACTTTGATAGTCCTACAACAATGGACGATTTCCTATTTTAAATGTCTTGAATATTGCCAAGGTGCTTTATTATGAGATTAAATAAAATAATACAAGCAAATATACCTTGTGAAATAAAAAGACCTATACAAATCTGCATGGTTATTATTAATATATGCTCTAAGTCTCTTCCCTCACGAAGGTTAGAATAGTTTCTATCTCCCTGTTTCTATCTTAAAAGAAAAATACTTTTTAAAGATGCTTTCAAATAGAAGAGAATGGTAGCTACCAAGACTGAAAATACTATGAGTTGCCTTTGGAAATAAATAACAATAAGAGCATCTTCAAAGAGCCACCACCACTTCACATAAAGCCCATCTCATTAAACTCTGACTGGCAAATCCAAATAAGCTATTTTTGACTTCCATTAAAATAGTTATGAATCTTTTATTTTTTAAAGGTTCACATGAGACCTGTATGTACTTCTGCATAGGACAGAATGGGTAAGATCAGTAGTACAATTATGAGTTAGGTTAATAATGTCTTACTTGCTCCTGTCCCCAAGGGCACAGTCCTTGGCAAGGAAGCCATATCTGATCAGTGGTCATTGAATAAATGTATTTTATTTGATTATAATGAGCTAACATAATGCAAGTCCAAATACTCGTGTATTAGTAAATGATGGTTTTAACACTGAATCATTTCAAAATATTATAAACTCATCTTTGCATATCTTCCTTGCCCCATGTGTGGCATGTAATGAGTATTTTTTGAATATATTTGAATGAAATGGATATAAGGCACATCAGGATGCTATAATCTGGTTGCCATTCCTAATTAATTATTATCTTCTACCTCCATGGAATTCTATTTTTTTATGCCTGTGATGATGGACAGTGCAGAAAAACTCAGGACCAAGACATAAACTCCAGAGGAACTGTTATTTATGGATAGAATTCAGGAATTCCGTTTGTCTTCTATTTGGCTTCTACTTAAAAAGAAAACCTAACTCAGTGCCTAGAAAGAATGTCAGGCACAAGTATTCTAGAGTTTAAACGCATCTATAAAACTAAAACTATTTGTTCATGTCTAGAGATAATTTATATTCCTTAATTTTTTTTTTCAGATGGAAAAATAATTACTTGGAAAGAGCCCTTGGGAAATAGAGCCTCACTTGGATGTAGAGTTGATATTTGATCTCATCAGCATCACTGTTTGAAGAAGGAAATAAAGGCTGAACATTAAGGGAATGCATTAAAGAAGTAACCTAGTGTGATGTGTGCCATCTGGTATCAAAGTTGTAACATGGAGTAGAGTGTGTGGAGAGCCTATGAGTATATGTGCACTTACACAGCACTCCTGCTGATTATTTATTAGGTATACCTGCTCATAGTCCTGGGTATAATTAGTTGCCCTTTTTTTCTCCACCTCAGAATGGACAAACAGAAGAAGAAGATGGTTGAGAAGTGGATGAGGGAACTCCAGAAGTGCATCTGCTCAGTCAATGGGGATACGCAGGTGCATGGACAATACGATCAATGTTCCTTCTGTCCTCCAGCAAGTAAAATTCCTTGTGACCCATCTGACACTGAGGATAAATCATGAGACTACTGTCCTGGGGAAAGAAGAGTCCATAACCCTGTAATGAAGGGATTACTGTACCACTTCAGTTCACAAAACTGATTATTCTGGGTTTATAGGAATACAATATTCTAAAAGCCAGACTTTTTTGAGAAGTATTTTTTTCTCCATATACATCTTTATGTCTCTCCTTTAATAAATAACCCCATTATGTATCAGTCCTTGTCTACTCAGAAAGTAGGGTATTTATGTGGACACAAGATGGAAAAAGAGGAGGATATGAGGAAGAGGAGGTCCAACCCAAGAGAAAAGGAAGGGCCGCTTTATTAGGGAAGATGAACAGGAAAGGATGGAGGAGCTGAAGAGACGGAGGAGATAAAACCAGAGGGAGAATGCGGCTGGGTCCCCGACAGCCTTAGGCTTCAGCCAAAGGGAGAGGGTGAGACAATAGAAATGCTGATAGAAATTTCAGATAAATGAGGGGGAATCTGAGAACCTGCAAACTGGCTTTCCACTTTCCCATGAAAACCAATATGGCACAAGCACGGTAGATCAGCTCAGGAGGTGTGCACCGGCAATGGCATTCCCGAGACTCCCTGCATGTCTTTTGATGTGTGAAGGCTCCGGCAGTTTCCACAAGTGCTGTCGCTGGTGCACAAAAGATGGCCAAGGAGAAAGGCTGGCTAGCTTGCCAGAGAGAACTACCACAGTATGGAACAAAGACACCACTGGGGCTCTTGGCTGGTGTGTCTACACTTGGGACTACACCGTAGACTTGGCAAGACCTTGCCAGATCTACAGAATAAGAAAGAGTCAAGTCGAGCTGAATCAGCTTGGGGAGATGGACCAGTTCCCAAGAGCAATCAATCATGCCCCTCATCCATGAGGAGAGAAGGAACCACAAGTTCTCCCAGGCATGCTGGCTTCAGCTGCCTATGCCAGTGCCCAGGGGAACCAGAGGGCACCATCTCCTCATCATCTGGCCCAGTGCATTAGAAGGCCGTGACGATCAAGCGGACAGCATTCAGACTTCTGGTCCGTCCAGCTCTCATTACCAGGCGGCAGTGGGACCACCCCCTCCACCCAGCACACAGAGCCTTCAGTTTGGGAGCTCAGAGCAAGGAGCGAAAGGAAAAGTACTACCCTGATGGAGACTAACCTTGAATTGAACTTGAGTTAAACCAGCAGGGATTGGGTTACTTTCAATTTGGCAAGTTTACATTAGCAGGAAGACTCCAGAGAAAGATGAGTCCAATAGTAGAAAATAAAGGAAGTTATCATTTTTGGCACATAGGGGACTTTGTGCATAAATTCCAACCCAGTTGTCCTACTTTTCAAGGTCAGCTCTCTCTCCCTTGCTCTGAGAATATTCTGGCCATTTTCTGTGCCAAGGCAACTGGGGCTTTAGCCCACAAATTCTCTCCCCGGCTTTCTGGGGATATCTCAACCCAACCAGTTTCAGATTTCTACCTTGTTGCTTTACCCTTTGGTGCTGGCATTCTTGCTAACCCTTCAGGCCTGAGCAAATCTGAGCCCCACCTCATCTGGTCCATCAAGCTATAACCCAACTTTTGTCCCCAGTCCTAGGAAGGGCAGTTGTCCCAGAGCTATCACTCACTGTGTCCATTTCCAATTAGATATTATGTCCATTGAGGGCAAAAACTATGCCCTATACATCCATATTCTGAGTTCTTAATAAAAGCGTGTATATGTATGTGTCCACATGTTTTTGTCCATATATAAAAAGTATTTCTTGGAAGTTAGATACACACACATGCATACACACCATCACCATCACCACCACCACCACCACCACCATTTTCCTCTCTATTCACGCTGGCCATTAAAAGCTGGCATGTTTCAAAGTGTATTTCGATAGTTAAAGCAAGCATTACATCTATACCAAGAACTTTTAAGGGCCTAACAGTAAGCTAGTTTGATTACCATTATTACTGATAATATGGGAGTCGTGCTGGTCCATAGGCGTTAACTGCATACGATTATTTTCTGTTGTTGTTCAAATCATTGCCTATACAGTTACATGGCACCAATGATCTGTCTGTAAGTAATTTGTGACAAGGCTTTCTTCTGCTGTGTTTCAATAAGGTAAAATCCTGAGGTTAATTTTACCACTATGTACATTTGATAACACTTCCTGAAAACATACGAACACGAGGGGTATTTTGTTGTTTCAGTACAACACAGAATGAAATGCAGTGAAGAAGCAGCCTCCAGAAACGGTGTTGATTTGTATCTCAGGAATGTGTGTGAAGAACGAGGAGGGTGGGTTTCCTCCAAAAACTGTTAAACCGAGCAGACTCCAGCCAGCAGCCACTTAGCAACGAGATCCAAACACTTTCACCTGCGTGCATCTTCAGTTTTCTGCTTTTTCACCAGCTTTGGGGGCACAAACGGAGTCCCACTAACAATAACAGCCTGTATTCCACCCAACCAGTCGTCCGCTTCTCACACTGAATTTATTTTCCAGAAAAAATTCCCCTAAATATTTCTGTGATAATCCAGGGTGGCTCGAATGAGCTTACTGACCCGTCTGGCCAGATGTTTCGTGACATCCTCCGGGCGCTGCTGTCTCTTGTTCCTACCCGACCCGCTGCCCCTCGGAAGGCAGTCAGCTTCCTGGGGAGGAGACAGGCACATGGGCAGGCTGCCCTCAGGCTCTGACCACATGCTCTGGGTCTCACAATCAGGGCTGCACCCACACTGGAAGATGCGCTCCGAGCCGGGTGACTTCCCTTCTTGCTGGGTGTGTGCATTTAGTCTTTAAGGGGACACAATGGAATGCCATAAACCGATGGTATTTACAAACCTAACACAGACTCACAGACATAGAAGACAAACCGTGGTTACCAAAGGGGAAAGGGATCCCAGCGGGAGGGATGAATTAGGAGTCTGGGATTAACGTATACACAGCACTATATATACAATAGGTAAACAACAAGGACCTACTGTATAGCACAGGGAACCATATTCAGTATCTTGTAGTAACCTATAATGGGAAAGAATCTGACAAAGAATCAATATATATATATGTACATCTGAACCACTTTGCTGTATATCTAAACATGACATTGTAAATAACTATAATTCAATTTTTAAAAAGGAAGGAAGGAAAAAGAGAGAGGAAGAAAGAAAAAAAAGAAAAAGAAAGAAAGAGAAAGAGAAAAAGAGAAAGAAAGAAAGAGAGAGAAGGAAGGAAGGAAGGGAAAAAAAACAGTCCAAAAAGGTCAATCAGCAAGACTTTATGGAGTATTCTGGAAAGTAATACAAAATGATGTCAAAATGTCAGTAAAGATGAACCATCAGAGATCATTTTCAAGAATTGCTACATTATGAGAACGTCTCTGTTATTTATCTACATGTGCTGGTAAACAGCTTTACAGTTTACAAAACACTTTCTTGAGTGCTACCTTATTTGAGGAAGATAAAACCAAAATGAGCAAAGATCTGAGAATGGTGAAGATGAGAAATGACTTGGCAGCTTTGAAATAAATTTTGGAAAACCTTTAAAAAATCACTTTTTTAATTTGTCCTTAGTGTGAGCTTTTTCTTAGGATCCAGATGGGAGTCCAGGAGACTGAGCCTGGAGCAGAAATGAATGACGGACAGCATGGACCACAACAACCTGAAACCTCATATCATCAATACAAGCAGCTCTCCGGCAGACGTGTCACATTAGTTCACCTGGAAGACCCTGACAAGGAAAATGCCCTGCTCAGCTCAAGCCGAGCCCCTGCTACACACTATTTATGGAGACACACTTACGTTCCATTTTAAGATCATCTACAGATAAAAAATTAAGTCCAAACCGGAAATTAAGAAAAATAAGCATCAACAGTGTTTTGATCAAACCACAATGAGATACCATCTTACACCCATTAGGATGGCTAATAAAAAAAAAAGATACAAAGAAAGAAAGGAGATAACAAATGTTGCTGAAACTGGAGAATGTGAAAATTTTGTGCACTGTTGGTGGGTATATAAAATGGTGCAACCACTGTGGAAAACAGTATAGCAGTTATGGTAAACAGAGAATTACTGCAAGATGTAGCAAGTCCAGTTCTGGGTATGTACCCCAGAGAATTGAAAACAGAGACTCAAACAGATATTTGTACCCTCGTGTTCACAGTAGCATTATTCACAAGAGCAAAAAGGCAGAAGCAAACCAAGTGACCAACAACAGATAAACGGATAAACAAAAAGTGTTATATACATGCAACAGAATATTATCTAGTCTTAAAAAGAGAAGTCAGTTACAATGTGTCAATTTCTGGTATATAGCATGATGCTTCAGTCATACATATACATACATATATTCGTTTTCATATTCTTTTTCATTATAGGTTACTACAAGATACTGAATATAGTTCCTGTGCTATACAGAAGAAATTTGTTTATTTTATGTATACTAGTTAATCTTGGCAAATCTCAAACTCCCAAATGGGACATCAGAATTATAATATGAGTGCTTTAGTGACCCTCCTTCATTTGCATTTCACCATGGAATAGTGCCTTTTAATATATTTTAGTTACTTTTATTTCCTCTCCTACCAATTTCCTATTCATGTATTTGTCCATTTGCTCATTGACTGTTGATCTTTTTCTTCTTTATTTGGAGGATCTCTTTATATATGTTGAATCCAGCACTTATCTTACACACACAGGGGTGGGATCCAAGGGAGTGTGGTAACTCTCACAGGCTCAGAGCACTGGATGGACAGTCAGAGCCAAGGAGTGCCATCTACCTCGGCCCCAAATCACAAGCAAAGTGCATCTCTCACAATTCAACTTGTCTACAGTGAACATACAATTAGAGAATGGAGGCAAAGGTACTTGATACCCAAATAGGGCTATATAATTTTGAGAGATTGTGATCATTCATCTGTATGATACTGCATTTATTTAGCAAATATTTATTGAGCTTCTAATATTCTCAGGGGTAGGGAATAAAAATTCAAAGGTGAGGAAAAACAGATATGGTCCCCAAGGAGTTTACAGACTAGTGGAGAGAAACATTACTCCGACCACTATAACAGCCCATCACAACAGTATAATCACTAACTGTAAAAGCTGTTAGGAGGAAGGCCATATAGTGCTGTGAATAAATGTAATGGTGGTTCTGACCATCATAGAAGGCTTCCCTGAGAAGCGGCATTTGAGTTGAGGTCTGAAGAACGAACTGGCTTTCCTGAGGGGAGGAGAGGTGAGGGAGTGATGATAGGAACGGCTTATGTGCAGGAGGGAGACTTACTCATTCAAGGAGTAGAATAAGGCCCAGGCTGGTGGGAACGCTGATGTGGGCGGCAGGTGATGAGGGGAGGGAGAGTGGCCTGAGACAAAGCTGGAGAGAGGTAGGCAGGGGCTAGATCACACAGGGCCTTGGACACACACAAAAGCACCTGCCATCGTTGGCACTGTTCTGGGTATCGTGAACAAGTCCTCCTGGACACTGAGGACCTCTCTTCTCACCTGAGGACGCATGGGGGAGAAACATTGCCAAGCAAGCCCTTTGTAAATGGGGTCCCTCACTGCTCCTTTCTTGAACCTGCAAAGCCTATTGCATTGCACACATATACTGGTCCCTTCAGAGCTGAAAATACACTTTGTTCCTTTTGGGGGTTATCTGTTACTGCAGCATTACCTAGCCTCTCCTGACTAGTATATAAGCTTATTTATAAGCTTGGAAAGATTGTGCAGGTATAAAAGTTGTGTATGTGTATGTGTGTGGTGTGATGTGTGGGTGTTTGAGAGATAGAGAAAGAGAATTGATTTATGATGAGAGTTTGATTATAGAATAAGAGACAAGTTTCTTAACTACTTGATTTTTTTGCCAGTTGGGACTTTAAGCTGCAGATTACACAAATGAATGTATAAGTACATTTAAACAAATATATGGTTTACACAAGTATTAAATATATTCTCATGTCTTTGTGCTCTGGTATATAGATTGCTTATGGTCCCTTAGAGTTGTCTTCTACTATCCACAAATAATATAAAAAAATGTGAGCTAAGTGATCAGTTAAAAGCCCAAGGTGATACTGCACCTTTCAGATACACTGCAGATTACCTAGGGTACCACAGACAATGCACACTGTACACTCATACCAACAGCAGAAGCAAAGGCCAGAGCTCACTTTGTCTTTTATATTTCCTGAGTTTTCCTGATTGCAGTCTGAGCCTTCATGTTGTTCCAACACAGAGTGATTTTTAAAGGAGAATTTAATTTAATATAAGTCTGAATACCCTTTGGAATGCTAGAAACCAGCATTGCTACAGCAGCCCTAATGAAAAACACAAGTTCCGTGTACCAGTTTGCGGTCAGAGCCAGCATTCCAGGCCTTCCTGCTCTCTCGTGGCGGCCAGGGCTCGGTCGTGATCCTTTTCCCAGCCCTTTGCTGTAAGATGTCAGGGGCTGTGGCCCAGATGGCATGCTAAACAGTCCACTCCAGCTTTAGTGCAAAGACTTTGAACTCATACACTACCACCACCACCACCACCACGTCCAAATGGAAGTCTCAGAGGATTTCCTACGAACGTCCTTGCACGTTGACTCCCACTTAGTTTAAAACATCCTCCAAGTGCACATAGATACATTCCCATATATTCAAGACAGAGAACACAGCACCTTCCAGAAGAAAATTCGCACAATTGGGCCGAGGCTGATTCACTCAAATGTTTTATCACCGGTGTGGAATGCCAGTAACAAGGGCAATCATTTGTTTGTGAATTCACGGAAGACTGGACTTGCACACTGGAGAAGGACTTCCTAATGAATAGCAATGGGCAGACTCGCTGTGTATTAGCATATTTTATCTGCCCTTGTTTTGAAATTAAACAGGAGTTGAGGATGAAAAGGGACGGCGCAGAGTGCCACTAGGCTGGCTTTTTAGAAAAGTGGCATTTAGAATGGGCTTTAAATCAGTGGCCAGATTCTCAAGTTAACTGTGAACATCCTCAGGCTTGCTCAAGACATTTTTTCCCCTCCTCGTGTGACAACACAATTCCCCAGTCACTATTCTTCTTTCCTAAAGGCTCCTCGTTCTTGGATACAATGCCTCTCTGTTTTGCCTACAGTTGCTTAAATACGAATCAAGAGAATTCTGAGCTGTAGCAAAGGCTACTCAGCCAAGCTCAATTAAATTTTATTCAGTGTCTTTTTATTGAACATCTACTCTATGCCCAAAGCTATTCCAAGCAATTTGGGGGCAGCAGACAGATGAGAGCATATATTAATAATTTCAAAAACTTCTTGAAGGAATACTTCATAAGATTCTCTATCCACCTGGGAGGGGAGAAAATAGATCAATGGATAGCTAGATATAAATATAGATGGATGAATAAGGCAGTAAGGTAAAATTTAAAGTAGCATGTCATTAAGACCAATGAGTATTCTAGAGGTTCTAAGAAGATGATGGGCATGAGCTGAATATTCAGAGATTTCAAAAGGACTGGTGAGTCTCTGTTTAATTTTGGAAGTTTGGATATGTGTGTAAGGGGCAGGCATTCTGGAATTGGGGAGCATGAAGTTATTAAGCACAGTAATTAAGTGTGTAGGCTCTTGTATTGTCAAAGGATAATTTTCTAAAAGTTAAAATTGCATGACTCTCATAAAAATATAGAGCAGACAACTTTCAAAGATCCACAAGGGAATCAATAGTGTAATAAAGCTTACTTAACACAATAAAGGAGAAATCAAAGTAGATATTGTTAATGGGGGTCAGAATATTTAAATAAAGTTGCTAAGTTCAAAACAAAACTGGTTCATGTTCTACAGGACAACAAAACTGTAACTTTGGGGACTCCCTCTTCTACTGGACAAAACTCTACATAAAAATCCTTTGCAACTTGACGATTTTCACTAACCTAAAATGATTTCAGCATCTAGGTCCTAATAAGTAATTCAATTGTAGGTCAGATAAAGGTACATTTCCCTGGGGACCCAAGTACTCCCTGTCGAAGCCTGTCAGACAGTGTTCCAATGTGACACTGAAAGGATGCGATGTTGAAAGGGTCTTTGAGTCCTGGTTTCTTCCTTGACAGTATTCAGGCAGAAGGGATTTCTCACCTTGTTTTATCATTTACTAGCTGTATAATGTAACAATGTGCCTTCACATCTTGGTTCCTCAGTTTCTTCCTTTACCTAATGCAGACAATAATTTTTAGTACCCGGAGTTGTGGTAGAGATCAAATGAGATAATATACAATAGAAGTGTTTGCATATGTCACTTACCACACAGGGAAGGATCGTGAGCAGAACCCAAGACAAGAATGAGCCGGTTTGGAGGGAGCAGATAGACCAGCCTGGCTGGAGGGGACAATGTGCTTTGGGAAATAGAGAAAGAAAAAACTGAATTAAAAGTTGTCAATCAAACTAGAGATTTTTTTTAAAAGTTTTTTAAGGAAGAAAGACAGGAGCATGCACGGTTTTGAGAAATTTGGATTTTATCCTTAAGTTGATTGAGAGCTACTGGCTTTTTTTTTAATCTGCATAGTGACGTAGTGAATGCAGAATTAAGGGGAAATTAGCCCAGCTTCTTATAAGGCAACCTGAACAAGATGCGTAGGGTTAGAGAAGACTTAAGAAGTGGCAACGGGCTGAAGAGTCAAAAGAGAAAAAGGAAGCACATGTGGCCCGATTTTAAAACTGAAACTGAAGTTGAGGAATTCCGTTTTGCATCAGTAGACGCAAACGCAGTGGGCTGTATTTGAGAATAAGGGGCATGTAAGTAGAAATGGTTCAAGTGGACAGTGGGAGACCAGGGTGTGGATGAGAAATCAGTGGTGGAGGTACAGAGTTAGAGGTCATCCACACAACTGTGAGAGCGAAAGCCATGCAAATCAGTGGACTACCCCAGCACGGGAGAGGAGAGGGCAGAGGGCCAAGAATCATGTGTACGTTCTCACGTCCCCTTTTTCCCAAAGGGCAGCTCTCTTCCAAAGGATAGAAACAACAACAGGTCATTGGAGAGAGAAAAGGGACAGTTGCGCAACATTTCGGAATACAAGGCAGGGGAGTGACTTAGATAAAAGGTCAGCTCCCCCAGGCTCATGAAGAAGGATGGCTGACTGCATTTGGCTGACTTCACCATTAGATGTAAGAAACTTTGGGAATGGTGATACATTGGCTTAAATTCACTCTACGGTGTAGGCTACCAATATGAGAGTGAGTCCCAATGGGAGGGTTTACAAGGAGGACAGAAATATTAAAACAAGGGGGGAATTTAAAGTAAGATCAGAGTAGGCAATACCTTAGACTTGGTATGCTCCCAAAGCAGCCCTGAGACAAGAATTCAAGTAAAAAAGGAGTTTATTTGGGAAGTGATCCTAGAAAGAACCAAGACAGGAGCGGACAGTGGACCAGGGAATGGAAGAAAACCAGTAAAGGGTGCGCTAGTGGGCAGGGCCATGCTGGGGGCGGCTCCCAGGGCTGCCAGGAAGTGGTGAGGGGCTATGAGGAACAGGTTTGGGGTTATCCCACTTAAGGGGTGAGTGGCTGGAATAATTATCCACCAAGTCTAGGCTGTCGGTGGAAGGATGCTCTGGAGGTTTAATTCCTCAGTACTTCTGGTCTACCTGGGCATAGCTCAGAGATAGCTGTCAGAAGGGAGAGAGGGCACAGGCTGGGCAGGAGGCAGGCTTTGATGTGCCTGAGATCGGCAAGCCCTGAGGAGACACGGCGGGGCACCCACAGTGCTTTGAGAGCCAAGGACCGGAGCCAGGCTGCCTGAGTGTGAATCTGGCTGGATATGCTGCTTTAGAGGACAACTCTGGACGGCAACCCTGAAAGGGCTGTGACAATTCCAGTTCCACGTGTTTCCAGTTTCCTAAGAGGGGCCTTGAAAATCTAGAAGAGTCAAACTATCTGTTGGGAATCTAACATATAACTGTTACCAACCATGTCACTCTGTGCCGGACTTTGTAAAGCATGTTTTCCACACAGGGTAGGACCGAGTTTTCCATCTCTCACCCCTCAATCTGCTCTGGGCTCCTCATCCTCCCTGGGTACAAGGTGGGGTGGATCTTTGTTACCCTGATGTACACAGGTTAGTCAGCATAATAATTCCTGCAAGTTCGTCTATAAAGGCAATTAACATTAGAAAATGCTGTGTTCTACATACTCTGAAGACCTAAGGATTTGCAGGTACTTTTTCAGGATAGAGCCAGGAATTATGGTAGCCATCACTTTGAAAACATGGCAGTGTTACCACCAGGCAGTCACAAATGCACACTGAGTCCAGAAGATGCTGTACCACGTGGCGTTTCTTTTCCTCCCAAGGGGGTCCATGAGTCCTTTATTCTCCCATCCTCCTCCCCTCTCTCTACCCAGTCTCCTACCTCTGTCTCCACTTCATGATTCTGACTCTATTCTGCCAACACGTTGCAGAGGTGGCTGTATTTCCTCTCCTGAACATCTCAGGTCCTCTGAAGTAGCCCTCTCCTGTGACCCCATTCTCAGGGTTCCGGGGAAGTAACAGCTCCCTGGCATTGCTAACCAAAGTGGATGGCAGCATCCTTCACTGGATTCTTTAAACCTTGCCCATGCTTTTAGAGATAATCCTTTTATTAGCCTCTCCTCAGACTACCCAATTACCTTGTTTCCTGCAAGACCCTGGCTGATACAGCAGCCAAGAGGACGACGGGGCAGTTCAGTGACAGAAACCCTGCCTTATGTTTCTCTCTGAGTCTGTCTCTGCTAAGATACAAATGCAAATGTTAGTAGAGCTTCAAGTTCTGAGGTTCAGAGTGGACCCCATCAAAGAAGAGTGACTATGCCTGGAGAAAAAGCATTTTCTTTTATTTTTTTCCTTCCAGTTTTATTGAGATATAATTGACACAAAGCACTGTATAAGATTAAGGTGTACAGCATAATGATTCTGTGGGGCGGGGGGCAGATAGAATTACATTGTCTACTGAGTTATCAACATGCCTCTACTCTTGTTCTTTTCTTTACATTATTTTTCATTTTCTTTTTTTTAAAATTTTAAACAACCTTATCGTGGTATAATTTCTGTATAGTAAATGACACATAGTTCAGATGTACAATTTGACAAATTTTAATACATCCACAAAATCACCACCACAGTCAAGACACCTAAGCATTTTCAGAGAGGATGTTGTGACGTCAGCCTTTGGCTCAACAAATACTGAGAGTCTCCTGGGCACCAGGCACTGTTCTAGGTGCGAGCAAGACAAGGTTCCTGCCTCATGGAGCTTTATTCTTATGGAAGGAGGGAGTAAACACACACATAAACAAACAAACAAAAAAAACAAGTTCAAATAATGATAAACAGCATTTTTAAAATACCAAAGATGGAGGAGTACTCTTTTAGGTTAGATGACTAACAATTGCTCTTAAGAGTTAATATCTGAGCTAACTGGGCATCTTCCTTAGCATAACTGAGACATCCCCTCGCCAACTCCTAAAATTATTGAGGGTGACTTAGAAGGACGCTGTAGCAACGCATGAGCAGGAAGGAACAGGGAGGCACTGAAATCTAGATATTACGGGTAAAGGGACTTAATAACCCAGCACCCAAAGGCTGAGTTATTCATCCCTTCACCCTCATCATGTGATGTTTCTAGGCATTCAGTAAAAACGTATTAACTGAATAGTTGCTACAATTCTTTCTACGCTTAGGGAGATTGTGACCCTGGTCAAAATCGTGGGAATAAGCTATCATTTGCTTTCTGCAAACAGAATGGAAATGACTTTTGGCCGGGGGCGTGTGAGGTTTTCCTTAGAATGGAATGGTGAGGGTGCGGACTAACGTGCTCTAATAAACCGCCGTTTGCTGGAGAGGCTTTTTGTCAATGAGCTCGGAGAGAAGCAGATATAGTCACAGGAAGTTCCGAGATGGGGTCTACTTTATGGGAATCGGAATCCAATCCAAACATTTTGTGGTTCAGCCACTGAAACTTCTACTTAAACCTCTGGACATGTATCCATCTCTGGTCCAGCCTGGAGCCACTGTGACTTTCACATGAAATCCACTGCAAGTTACTAATTATTGTCTTCACAAAAACCACAGTGCAGGCAGTAGCTGCATTCCACAAATGGGTTTTCTGCTCTCAAGGAATAACACTGGAGGGCAGAGATGGTAGCTAGCTAGTATTCCTACCCATGAGTGTTCCCCCAAACTCAGTTCCAAGCCTCTCTTCTCTTTCCCTTAACCCCATAGCCACCAGCATCTCTCATCCCAGCCCTTCAGCTTCTTTCCCTAAAAGCACTTTGATTGTAACTGCAGGTGGTTGGTTTCTAGAGCAAGCTGGCTTCAGGGCTGGGACAGGTCATCTCAGCTGACTGTGATCACTTATGGATGGAACCATCTGTTGTGGTCCTTGTCAAAGTACGTGCCTGGTGTGTTTGACTTCCAAGGAGCTTGCCATTTGCCTAATATAGTAACGGAAGCTTGGCAGCATAAGGACGTTTCAAGTAAACAATATATGAAAGACAGTGAGTCTCAGACTGCTTGATGTCACTACTCCACACTCTGAGAAACTATTAAGACCTCCAAAGTGCTTTTGTTTACGTGGGTAATAATATATATTGGCGATTACTGTGTTAGAAATTAAAACTGAGAATTTTTTGTCTTAATTCACTTTAAAAAATAATGAAAACATTACATGTTCATAGAAAAATCACTTTTATGAACAATATGTATATTTTCCAAAAGTAAAAAAAAAAAAACTTGTGATAAGGGTGGCACTGTTTTACAGTGTTGTGAGTCTTTAATATTTGACTTACTAGAAGAGAGCTGGACTCTGTCTGTTTCTGTGTTCAACCTGTTGTCATATCACGTATGGTGTAGCTGCTGGAAAGTCCCACTGTACCCTTGTGAGAAAACAAGAGGGAAGAAGACAAATAATAATGGACCCTTTTGAGAAAAATAATTTTGACCTCGCAGATCCCCTGAAAGGGTCTCAGGGACTCTCTGAGTTCCTGGAAGACACTTTGAGAGCTTCCATTGGAAGGGAAAAGCATTGTAATTCTTTCCCAGTTGATGGGAAAGCAGCAGCTTGAGGAAGGAGTGTGATGGGCAGGATGTCAAGCAGAACCCGTTGCTAATTCCAAGAAAGTGTCTGAGGTTTGGGGACTGGTGGGAAAAATTGGGTTTAACCCCATGTCACGATTTAACCCTTTGGATCTACAAAGATAGATTTCAAATATTGAAGCTGGGTGGGAACTTGAAGATCATGTGAAAAAAACCTTCATTCTAAAAAAAAAAAAAGTTGACTCAATCATTAGTTATTAGCAAAGTCCAGCCAACACCTGGAGTGTAGCCTGAACCCAGAATGATGGGTCCCCAGAAGCAACAGGAGGAACGGCGTGTGCTCCCATCCCCCATCCAACTTCCCATTTTTTAATTACTGAACTGTTCTCTCTCTGGCAGCGTTGGGTTCCATCCAGTGACTATATGTTCTGTGAGCCACTTAACAAACTCAAGCTGTGGTTTAGGGCTGATAAATAATTATGTTAATTAACAGGTTGGAGGAAAAATATGATGTTATTCCTGTGGAATGCTCTGAGAAGCTGGAAACACTTAACTGCAAAAACTACATGTGGTGAAATAACCAATAATTTGCTGAAAAAAAACCCCACATCTGGTTTGCTGGCTCAAAGCAGGGGTTAATAGTCGTTCGAGGGCAGCCAGTGGTGAAGAGGGGTCCCAGGGTAAACAGCCAAGCCTTCACGGCAGGAAATATGCCTGCTCTGTAGCACAAGCATTTACGTTGGCTTCCACCCAGGATGAAACGTAAGAGGAATTGTTTAGTTTGCCCCTTTCTTCTCTTTGTAACATACAGTTCAGGAATGTCTTGCTCATATTTGTACACTTGGAAACGGAGAAGATTTAGAGAATAGTTGAGTGAGAATAATTAAAAAAGAAATTATGTGCTCCAAACTTCCAAAAGGATGCAGCAGACACATCACAGCAGTGAAGAATAGAAAAGTGAGTTTGAATCATATGCATAATTATTTATCATCATAAAAGATACGCTGGTGTGATGAATATTTATTGAGCATCTTCCTTGCACAAGGCATGGATAGAAGTGTTCTAAGTAATACACAGGGGAGTAATCTGTGGTCCCGGATCTCAAGGGGAAAAGAGTTCAGGAGAGAGACTAAAACAAACAGACAGTATGGGCGTAGTGCAAATGTGTGTGAAGTGTGTCATTAAAGAGGGAGAAATCAAGCACTTTAAGAGGTTCAGAGGAAGGACAGTTTATGAAAGTTTGGAAGAGTTGGTGAAGGTTTCCTGTCAACAGTGGTGTTTCAGCTGAGGCATAAAAGATGACTGGGATTCCAGCAGATGGAAATAAAGGCAGAAGGGCACTGGGATGGAGAGCACCACATATCCGCAGCATCTGCCGATGGAGGGGGGAAGCAGGAGACGTGAGTAAACCCACTGGGCTAGAATGCAGGACAGATGTAAAGAGTTTGGGAAGGTTAAGCAGAGAACAGTCAAAATTGGAGACGCTCACTGGGATGTTGGTCTGGCGGCAGCAGCATGCGTGATAAAGTGGAACTGGGCAAATCCGAGGACCAAGATGGGGCTCAGAGAGACAGTCTCGGGATGAGCCAGGGAGTGAGTACAGAGATCCTATAGGGTGATCATCGCCCACTAGGTATTTATGGGACATGACAACTGATGGGATATGAGGCCCAAGGTAGTTGGACAGTTGAAGGTAGCTTCCTAGGCTCCATCTGCCAGAACTAAGAGAATGTGCTCAAATCTCTGAGCTGCCAGGTAGACATATTCAGCTGGTGGTTAAAAATTAGGATACAGAGGCCAGAAGCATGAAGGAAGGGAGTCCATTTAGGGGTCAAGATAAGGAAGAGCAGTCATTACGAGGAAGGAATGAGAAGCAGTGACCTTGGGCCCGCTGTGGCCTTCTTCTAGTCCCCTTAACACTGCATGTCAGACCTGAGATGTGCAGATCTGATCATGGCAGTGCCCACCATGCATACACTAAAGAATATTTTTAGGTATAGTAGATCAAGGAAAGCTTTGGAGGAGATGTAAGATGTTGCAAGATGATTTGAAAAAGACATGCAGGTTGTCCAGATGGAGGCTGAGAAAAATCATTTGGGAACTGAGAAGGTTATAAGGAACTTAGTGTAGCATCTCCCCAGGACAAATAAAAAGACAAAACAGAACCATGCTTCATAAACAAGGAAACTCGTACTTTATTCCAAGGTAATACATGAGAAATGAAAATGGCAAAATTACAGTTGTCGAAAAGAGAAAAGTTAGAATTGGAGGTATCATTTTCACTCATCAAATAGGGAAATTTTTTAAATAAGGATGCTTGATGTTGTGCTAGCATTTACCATCTGGTGTATAGAAGGGTCAAACAAGCCTTGCAGTGTAAGGGCCACCGTCCAGAGAGTTTAATGCCTCTCATTGTGGTGAATGAACATGACAGGTGTTCATTCACCCATCAGAAACAGAAACAGAAATAAATATCAATTCTCTCCTTTACTCGGCAGGTTCTTCTGAAGAAGTGACTGTGAAAAACCATCTGCTGTACAAAATGCTGCCACAGAACCTGGGACAAGAATGGATAACATGTTTTCTGTGTGGCAAGAGGTCCTCTTCATTTTAAAAGCAAGAGAAACATAGAAAGGTAGGCTGTCTGTACAAATGGTAGTCCCGGATGGCAGATATTGCCATTAAAATCAAACAAACCAGTGGAAACTTCTAATTAAAAAATAAAGAGAATGGTTATAATTCACTGATGGAATCCTCTCATAGTCCAATCAAAACATCTGTAAAGGGATATCCAGTGGAAGAGGAACCATCTCACTTTAAAAATGATACTGGAATCAAAGATTTCCACTAGTTTAAGTCCACACTCTGGACCAGTGTGATTCTTGTTTGGCCACCTGAAATTGACTACCCTGTCACCTTTAAGGAGAACCCAAGACTCAGCGTGTCCCATCTGTCAGTCCTTTGGCTGAAAGACGAGAGCTTCACACAACTCCAAAACTCTTTTAGTGCAAGAGTATCATTTTTTTTCCTTTGAAATAGGTTCTCTTCTTCTCATCCAATTAGTTCTGCCTTTATCATCAATAAAAGTTTAATGCCTAACCCTAAAACAGGCTAGCAGAAAGGCAGCTGTGATTCAGTACATCCAGGGAGCCATAGACCTACTAAGTAAAATGCTATAGAAATAGGCTAGTAGCAGAGCATGCTGGGGAGGCACTGTTTCATAGGGTACTTGGGTGTTTCCACTCGTCAGAAGAACAGGCAGAAAGAGGGGAAGAAGACCCATCCTCAGTCCAGCAGCAACTTAACTGAGTGGAACCTGGGGTGGGCCAGGAGCTGTAGGTGGAAGATATTCTAACCAGTGAACAGACAAGGAACAGAGATTGTGCGAGTCAGCACCTCCACCAACAGTCCCTGTTGAAGAGAACATAGAAGAACCACAAAACCACCAGAAAACAAGCAACAAATTTCAGTAAGTACATGCCTATCAAAAATCACTTTAAATGTCAATGGACTAAATGCTCCAATCAAAAGACAGGATGCCTGATTGGATTAAAAAACGAGACCCATCTATATGCTGCCTACAAGAGACTCACTTCAGAGTTAAAGGTACACACAGACTGAAAGTGAGAGGATGAGAAAAGATGTTCTATAAAATGAAGGAAAAAAAAACAACTCTTAGGAGAAAATGTAGGTAGTACACTCTTTGACATAAATCTTAGCAATATTTTTCTGGATCTGTCTCCTCAGTCAAGAGAAACAGGAACAAAATAACAAATGAGAACTAATTAAACTTAAAAAGCTTTTGCACAGCAAAGGAAACCATCAACAAAATGAAAAGACAATCTATTGAATGGAAGAAGTTACTTGCAAATGATATGTCTGATAAAGAGTTAATATCCCAACGTACACAAAGAGCTCACACAACTCAGTATCAAAAAAATAAACAACCTAATTAAAAATGGGCAGAAGATCTGAATCGACATTTTTTTCAAAGAAGGCATATAGATGGCCAACAGGCACATGAAAAGATGCTCAGTGTCACTAAGCATCAGGGATATGTAAATCAAAACCACAATGAGCTATTACCCACCCCTATGTGTCAAAATGGTCATCATCAAGAGGACAACAAATAATAAATGTTGACAAGGATATGGCAAAAAGGGAACGATGGTACACTGTTGGTGGAAAAGTAAACTGGTGCAACCACTATGGAAAACAGTATCAAGGTTCCTCAAAAAATTAAAAATATAACTACCATATGTTCCATTAATTCCACTCCTAAGTATATAGCCCAAGGAAACAAAAACACTAACTCAAAAAGATACATGCACCCCAATGTTCATAGCAGCATTACTTACAGTAGCCAAAATATGGAATCCACCTACATGTCTATCAACAGGTGAATGGATAAAGAAGATGTGAGATATATATATATACACACACACACATAATATATATAATGGAATATTACTCAGCCATAAAAAAGAGTGAAATTTTGCCATTTGCAAAAACATGGGTGGAACTTGAGGGTATTACGCTTAGTTAAGTGAGACAGAGAAAGGCAAATGTTATCACATATATTTGGAATCTAAAAAATAAAACAAGCAAATGAATATAACAAAACAGAAACAGACTCACAGATAGAAACAAACTATTGGTTACCACTGGGGAGAGGAAGAGAGGTAAGGGCAAGATAGGGAAAGAAGATGATTAAGAGGTACAAACTATTAGGTATAAAACAAATGATACAAGGTTGTCATGTACAGCACAGAGAATAGAGCCAACACTTTATAATAACTTTAAAAGAAGTATAATCTATAAAAATATTGCATCACTCTGTTGTACTCTTGAAACATTGTATACGTAATGTAACATTGTACATCAACTATATTTCAATTTTAAAAAGAAAAAGATTAAAGACAAACTAACCCAAAGCAAATATAGGCATGAAAAAAACATTGGACACAATGGGGGGAAAAATGGGCAGACTGTATCTAAATGTTAACAGTGATTATGGCTGAACATATACAGAATTTAGGATTATCTCTAAAGTATAATGTGTTATATTTTGTAATAAAATGCAGAGATTAATAAAAAGAGCTGCAGGGTGATGATTTTTTAGAGCTAATTAGAGAGTCCAGCCAGAAATAGAGATAGAAAGGACACACTAAGCTAGCACACACACCAGCACAGTGATGCCATTATTAAAAATCAAAGCGTGTCAGAGACAACTCTCTTTTCTCCCTAAATAGGCCCCTAGAAACATTTTTAAAGGCCTAGGACCTGGTAGGCAAACTCATGCTTAACAAATACTTAACAAATCAGTCGTGGAACAGTTTTATTAACAGAAATTTTATAGGAACATGATCTCATTCCAAATGTGCTTATGGATCCAAACTCTGAAGTAAGGGAAAACTAGCATAGCAGAAAGACTTTATGAAGTTATAAATTAACCAGCGGCACCTGCGCGGGAAACGTAGCTGTAATGAAAAGAGCCTGGAGTCTGACTCAGAGACGCTCCTGCCCCGTGATGGGGGTGTCCTTGGACAAGTCATTTACCTCTGGGGTACCAGGGTCCTCATCTGCCCAGCTCCCCTCACAGGACCATGACAAACAGCAAAAGGCAAAACGTATGTGAACGTAGTGTTCTGCAAACATTAGTCATCACTGCGTTATTCTATTAATGAGAGGAGTCTAAGGGGTCAGGATTTACAAGTCTCTGCACAAATGCTGTAGAATTTCACGACACCATACTTTCTCCCAGAAATAGCACGCAATGCAGCCCTAAAATGAAGAACTTGAAAGATGGTTCATTTTCCAGATGAGATTATTTTCTGAGAAGCCTGCTAAAACGTGTTTTATTTGTAATGCTGGTGCTTCCATTTTCCATTTTTTTCAGAATACTCAAAATGTGTTTCATATTTGGACTTGGTACTCGAAACATACTTTCCAAAGATAATACCCAAATGTGGAACTATCTATAAAATGTCAAAAATCAGCACATTTGGGGATGTATTTGGTCAGCAGGATAGGAAAGGAGAGCTTCATTTTCGTAAAATGCTTACAGTCATGAATATGCATGCCTGTACATAGTGTGTGTGTGTTGTATGTGTGTGTGTGTGTTCCTGCACACGTGTGTGGGCCCACTGGTGTGTGTGTACATTACAGGAAGCTGTAAGAAGGAGTGGTGGAAACAGCACCCAGCTCCACTTCTCCTGCTTGCTGACCCCTCAAGGTTTAGGTCAAGTTTTGCAGAAGCGACAGATCATGAATAATTGGTTGGGGATGATTCAATCTATTTATAATGGAGGGGAAATATGTAAGACAACAAATAACTGGTTCAAGTTGTACAAAATATACACTGCAGATAAGAAAATAACATGCACAAAATATACATCACGTTTGTAACAGAGAAAAATCACAGACCTACCAGAAGGAAACTGGTTGAAATTCACCCAGAAAAGAATTCTGTTGGGTCATTTCAAGATATGATAAGGATCTGCATTCAGATATTGAAAGATATGCACGAACTAACACAGAGTGAAAAAAGACTATATGTTCTATATATAGCATGAAGCAACTTTTATAACTATAATCTACAAGCATATTATAGATTATGCAATGTATGTATTGCATAGAAAAAAAACCTGAGTGGAGACACCCTAAAATATTAACACTAGTGACCCAGTTTAGAATATTTTTAACTTTTTAAAACTTTTTCTCTATTGGGGGAGGTGTTTTTGACTACTTTGCTATAATTGTTAGAATTCTTTAACACTCTGGAATTATTTTAACAAGCATAAACAAATAAAACTTTTTTTCATTTTGAGAAAAGTAGCAAAACATATTGTTCCCCCCAAAATGCTTAGATTTCAATCTTCGGAAGTGATTAAGAAGTGATTCTTGTATTGGAAGAATCTATATTGTTAAAATGACCATACTTTCCAAGGCAATCTACAGATTCATTGCAATCCCTATCAAATTACCAACGGCATTTTTCACAGAACTGGAACAAAAAATTTAAAATTGGTTTGGAAACACAAAACACCCGGAATAGCCAAAACAATCTTGAGAAATAAGAACGGAGCTGGAGGACTCACACTCCCCAACTTCAGACTATACAAAGCTACAGTAATCAAAACAGTATGGTCAATGGAACAGAACAGAGAGTCCAGACATAAGCCCATGCACTTATAGTCAATCTATGACAAAGGAGGCAAGAATATACAGCAGAGAAAGGGCAGTCTCTTCAATAAGTGGTGCTGGGAAAACTGGGCAGCTACCTGTAAAAGCATGAAATTAGAACATTCTCTAACACATATACAAAAATAAACTCAAAATGATTAAAGATCTAAATGTAAGACCAGATACTCTAAAACTCCTAGAGGAAAACATAGAACACCCTTTGACATAAATTGCAGCAAATTTTTTTTTCGATCTGTCTTCTAGACAGCTTGTAATAGAAACAAAAGCAAAAACAAATAAATGAGAGCTAACTAAACTTAAAAGCTTTTTCACAACAAAGGAAACCATAAACAAAACGAAAAGACAACCTATGGAATAGGAGAAATATTTGCAAACAGTGTGACTGACAAAGGATTAATTTCCAAAATATACAAACAGTTTATACAGCTCAATATCAAATAATAAACAACCCAATCAAAAAGTGGGCAGAAGATCTAAATAGACACTTCTCCAAAGCAGATATACAGATGGCCCACAGACACATTAAAAGAAGCTTAACATTGTTAATTATTAGAGAAATGCAAATTAAAACTACAATGAGGTACCACCTCATGCCAGTCAGAATGGGCATTACCTACAGTCTACAAATAATAAATGCTGGAAAGGGTGTGGAGAAAAGGGAGCCCTCCTACACTGCTGGTGGGAATATAAATTGAAGCAGCCACTACGGAGGACAGCATGGAAATTCCTTAAAAAACTAAAAATAGACTTAACATATGATCCAGCAATGCCACTTCTGGGCATATATCAGGAGAAAACTGTAATTCAAAAAGACACATGCACCCCAATGTTCACCACAGCACTTTTTACAATAGCCAGGGCATGTAAACAACATAAATGTCCAACAACAGATGAGTAGATAAAGAAGATGTGGTGTGTGTGTAATATATATATATAAAACTCAGCCATAAAGAAGAATGAAATAATGCCATCTGCAGCAACATGGATAGACTTAGACATTATACTAAGTGAAGTAAGTCAGAGAACTACAAACACCGTAAGATATCACTTATATGCGGAATCTAAGAAAATGATACAAATGAACTTATTTACAAAACAGAAATAGACTCAGACAAAGAAAACAGACTTATGATTATCAAAGGCGGAGAGAGAGATAAATGGAATTAACAGATACATATTACTATATATAAAATAAACAACAAGGACCTACTGTATAGCACAGGGAACCATATTTAATATCTTGTACTAATCTATAATGGAAAAGAACCAGAAAAGGAATATACATAATACATACATACAAAATATATATTATATATGACATATATAAGAAATATGTATAAGAATGAATATATATTCATTATTATTATATATTATTATATATAATATATATTATATATATTATTTTATATATATTATATATAAAAATATATAATATATATTATATATTATATATAATATATATAAGTATATATATATTATATATACTTATAAGCTTTTGCACAGCAAAGGAAACTATAAACAAAACAAAAAGACAACCTACAGAATGGGAGAAAATATTTGCAAAGATGTGACTGACAAAGGCTTAATCTCCAGAATATATAAACAGCTCATACACCTCAATAATGAAAAAACAAACAACCCAATCCAAAAATGGGCAGAAGACCTAAACAAGCAATTCTCCAGTGAAGACATACAAATGGCCAATAGACACTTGAAAAAATGCTCAATATTGCTAGTTATCAGAGAAATGCAAATCAAAACTACAATGAGCTATCACCTCACACCTATCACAATGGTCATCATTAAAAAGTCAACAAACGATAAATGCTGGAGAGGGTGTGGAGAAAAGGGAGCCCTCCTACACTGTTGGTAGGAACGCAAATTGGTGAAGCCATCATGGAAAACAGTATGGAGATTCCTCAAAAAACTAAAAATAGACTTACCCTATGATCCAGCAATCGCACTCCTAGGCATAAATCTGGAGGAAACTCTAAGTTGGAAAGATACATGTACCCCAATGCTCATAGCAGCACTATTTACAATAGCCAGGACAAAATACCGTATGTGATATCACTTATATGTGGAATCCAAGAAAAAAAAAGACACAAATGAACTTATTTACAAAACAAAAACAGACACAGACACAGAAAACAAACTTATGGTTAACAGAGGGGGAAAGGAGTGGGAGGGATAAATTGAGAGCTCAAGATACTAACTACTATATATAAAATAAACAACAAGGTCCCACTGTATAGCACAGGGAACTCTATTCAATACCTTGTAATGGTCTATAATGAAAAAGAATTATGAAAATAAACATATATATACATATGTATAACCAAATCTCTGTGCTGTATACCAGAAACTAACACAACATTGTAAACCAACGCTACTTCAATTTTAAAAAGAATATATCTGTATACATGAATCACTCTGCTATATACCTGAAACACTGTAAATCAATTATACTTCAACAACAACAACAACAAAGAAGAGATTATTAGGAATAAGAAGAAGGTAACCGTTAGCCTCATCCCTTCCCATCCTGAGTTGAGGTAATGTGGTACCACTTACCTATCCTTTGACATTGAGAAACTGCAGAGCTTAAGAAGGAAACAACAAGCCTGCTCTACAAGCTCATAGCTGCAGTCCACTGATGAGGAAATTCCCAAGTCTTAAATAGAAACCACGCAATCAACACACGTTCTTTCTTCTGTGGACTCTCCTGCCTCGCTGGTATAATAGCAAGACCAGTGGATTTCATAACATTTTTTAAAGCTTGAGTAGAAAGCCAAGTCATTATTTCTGTAGAAATAAAATCATTGTGGGTGAGGATATGGAATCAACTGAAGTTGATTTAAAGGAGGTTTAAATCAGGAAGAACTCATTTGACAAATCTATTACATCTAATACAGTAGGTAAACAAAGATTTCATGTCAGAATAGTATTAACCACAATGTTTGGTGAATAGAATGAAACATTTTCCTTCTTCCAATCCTTCCTTTAAGATAGGCAGCAACCACAGGGACCTATTATGGAATTAAAATTAATTCACATTTTTTTTAGTTTTTGTATGTAGCCAACAATTCCTCTAAAATCCCGCTGGGCAGTCAGCATTACTTTCTTTTAAAATGTTAGCAAAGTAAGGAAGTGTTTTGAATTCCAAGAAGCATTCGCTTTCATACTGCAACTCCCGTATTACATGAGTTACGGGGATCTGCGGGAAACCAGAGGTGTGTCTGTCTAGACCTGACGTTGGTTTGTAGCCTGGAAGTGGATGTAACTAGAAAGACGAAAAAAAGGAAAAAAAAAAAAAAAAAGCCTCTTTTTGCTCCCTGGGCAAAAATGCAGGATGAGAGAGCAGAGATCTGGCATTTAATGCTTCCTGGTGATAAACATTCCTGCTCCCAGCAATCCACCCAGGAAAAAAAAAATCAGTACTGTTCAAGTTCTCGTGGGCTTTAACCAAATCTGAATATTTTTACTCTTCTTTTCTAATAGTGCTGTTTAAGTTTTGATGAACATGTAGGTTTTAAAGGAAACAATATTTATAGACACCCCCAGGCTCTGAGGGGACTGGGAAAGATGTGAAGGGTGGTGGCTGAAGGCAGTTTTGCTCCATTTGCATTCAAAACCCTCAAGACTTAGGGAAGGTGACCGTAAGCTTTGCAAACTAATAAGTCTCTCTGTTTATTAAAGCCTCCCAGTAAGCCCAGCCATATTTCTTTTACAGTTAAGCTCTGTTCTTTTTCACCTTTTGTCAATACGTGCGCCATCCTTACCTAGCAGCCCAGATGGATGGAGCCAGCAAAATCTGACTACTGTGGACTGCAATGTTTTTCACAAGGAAGATGTTTCTCTGTGAGGGCCTATTTAAACCCCACATGTAGGGATCCTTGGGTCTTTAAAGCTGCTCCTTGCAGCTCCACCAGAAGGTGATACGTGGAGTGCTGACAAGGCGCCTGGGATGGTGATCAGCTCTTTCCCGAACCTACGCTTGTTCCTGCCAGCTCACAGCTGACAGCACTCAACTGTACTGGGTTGTGTCCTTCCAAAAGTCATGTCCACCTGGGTCCTTAGAATGTGACCTTACTTGGGAATAAGATTTTTCAGTTGTCATTCATTAAGATGAGGTCATACTGGGGTAAAGTGAGCCCTACTCCAATGACGAGCGTCTATCAGAAGGCCATGTGGAGACAGACACACAGAGGGGAACGCCACATGCAAACAAAGGCAGAGGTTGAAGTGACATGGCTACTTGCCAACAGATGACAAGGATTGCTGGAAAACACCAGAAACTAGGAGAGAGGCATGGAACAGATTCCCTCTCAGAGCTTCTAGTAAAAACCAACCCTGCCAACACCACGATTTCAGACTTCCAGGCTCCAGAACTGTGACAGAACATATTTCTGTTGCTTTAAGTTCTTCCCACCCCTGCCACCAAGTACTTTGTTACAGCAGCCCCAGGAAATTGACATGTGGATCGCTGGAGAGAAATAAGATGGACACCTTCAAAAACAGACACCTGAAGCTTTAAAATTAGGCTTTAAGAAGATATTATTAAGCCTTCACTGAATACGCAAGATGGTGGTTTTTTTGGACTTGACAGCCTGGGGAGATAAATAAGTTCCTTGGTTCCCTCCGAGATCAGATAATTTTGTCTTCTTCCTACAATCGAAACTTCAAGATGAAAGGAATTCCCAGGAGATAACTACTCTGTTCCCCGGTTTAGACAAGACTATGGCCCCAGCATGCCGTATCATTAAGATTTTTAGGGAAAAAAAAATTTCTTCTGGCTACACAACCTTTGGGATACAAAAGTGTTAGTGAATTTTAATGGACACCATTTTATTACAAAAGCTATTAAAAGAAAGGTACCAACACTCAACAAAATCCAACAATCACTGTGGTACTATTTCCTACAAATTTACTATGAAGTAGAGGACATCAGAAGTCAAGAAGCTCAAAAAAGCCATGGACCCTGTAGAAGTATTCAGTGTGACCTTTAAAATGTATCTTACAATTAAAATGTAGTTTATCCATATAAAGAACTACATTACTCTGTTCTAATTCTGGATCAAATGATAAATTAGTTCACATTTTTAGAAAAGCAACTGACAGTTCACATATGAAAAGCACATATACATACTCAGATGTGAATACACTGATGTTTGATAACCATTGGCTACTTATGTCCATCTGTGTTCTTAAGCGCATTGAATATCCTGAAAAAAACCTCATGCTATAGAACAAACAAAAATTCTAAATAAGATAGAACAAACATACTTTAAAAATGCACATATGATCATATGCCTAAATAAAATAAGGGGCCAAAATAGAAAAGAAAGATGAAAACACAAGTAATAAGTAGGAGCTGGCACTTTGGTTACCCAGGGGACACTGTAAGGCCCTAGTTTTAGTGCCTTCCAAGCCCAGAAGTCAAGGACTTGGACTTGCATGAGGCAGAGAGTCCAAACTGAGACACTGGCATGGAGTCAAAGAAGCAAACCTTCAGAGAAAAGGTGGAGAAAAAAAAAATTAAATAAAAACAGTGAGAAAATCAGAAAAGGCAGAATACAAGAAAACGTTTCTGTTTCCTCCTACACTCTAGTTTGAGAGGAAAAAAACCTTTTGTGAGAATTTTTAACCACAGACCTGCACTTTCACAGGTTTGATATTCATTTTACACCACAGCACGTGGTCCAGGAAACTCCAAACCAAAAAATTAACCTGAAAAAGCGTTGTCCTGGGTGCCAATCAGGAAACCTCAATCCAGACCACACAAGATTCCCATAAAATATGAGCTCAAAATCCAAACATAAGAGGAAACAAGGCAAAATAGACAAGAATCACATAATCAAAAAGCATCAGATTCAGATTCTTAAGATTTTCAGGTTATGGAAATTTTAGAAACCAACTAGAAAATATGTTTAAAATAATTCAACTGAAATAATGGAATAAATATAAGAGAAAACAACTAGATCCAATCCAACTTGAAATAGAATCAGATAGAACTTATTGCAAGAAATGTAGTTTCTGATATTGAAAGCTCAATGGACAGCAGATGAAAGGAAAAAGCAAATGTGGTACATCATGTGATGGAATACTATTCAGCAATGAAAAAGAACCAACCACTGATGCATGCTCCAACAAAAATGAAGCTCAAAAGCATATACTAAGTAAAAGAAACCAAACACAAAAAACCACATACTGTATGATTCCACTTGTACAAAATGTCCATAAAGAACGAATTTATAGAGACAGAAATAGATTAGTGGTTTTCTAGCACTGGGGGTAAGAATAAAGATTAATAATAAAGGTTCATGAGTCATTTTAAGGGACAATAGAAATGTTCTCAAATTGGATTATGATGATGTCTACACAACTGGATAAATTCACTAAAAGGCACAGTGAACTGTAAATTTAAATGGCTGGATTTCTATACATAAATCATATGCATTTATGTAAATTATTCATGTAAAATTTATCTTAATACGTTTGTCTTTAAAAACTCAGTGGGAAAATTAAACAGCAGATTAGACAATGTCAAAACTGGAGAATAAATCTGAAGAAATTACACTGAATGCAGACCAGAAAGAGATGGAAAATATGAAAGAGAGGTAAGGAAAGTTGAGAAGTATAAGAAGGCCCAATATATATCTAATAGGAGTTCCAGAAAAGGAAGTGGTAGAGAAAAGAAGAAAAAGAAGAGAGGGGAGGAAGATCTCATGAAAGAAACAAAGGCTGAGAATTTTCTAGACCTGATAAAAGACTTGACTCACAAGCTAAGTAGATAAAAAGAAACTGACACATAGATACATTGTGTTGAAGTTACAGAACCACCGGCAAAGAGACGCTCTTAAAAGCAGTAAGAGAGAACGTTCATTATAGAAACTAGGGAGAGGAGGCAATTTTTATCAAGATGTCACAAAAGAAACAATGTAACTGGAGCCTGGAAAGAAGATTAAGGTTTAGCAAAATGGATTTGAGGAAGGGAGGACATTCTAATGACAGGTGTCAGAAGGAAATCCTACGCAAAGATGCAAAGGCCAAAATGTACGCAGGAGTCAAGTTTAGGGAGGCAAAGCCCAGCCAGAGTCAAGTGGGTATTGAAAGGCCCTCTCAAGGCTTAGACTTATTGATCCACTACAATTAAAAATACTCCCTGACTAATTCATCAGGGAGCCTTTTTTATCAAGCTGACCCTTGTTTCACAGCAACCAGAGAAGTTCTATGACTTTGAAACTGGAAAGGCAGTTTTCTAAAAGCCGGAGTGCATTTTCCATTGGAACCCATTAGGGGCGTGAGGTCCAAGTTAAACCTGAACTGGGGAAATGTGGGGAGATCCAGGTTACCGCTGGGACAGCCGCGCTCATCAGGCAGACGACGGGGACTGCTTTGGCCTTCCCTGTGTATTTTCTCTAAATGCCTATAAATGTAACAGGCCTGGGAAAAAGGTGAGTCATAAAGGTGGAAAAATATTTTGGCTGCAAGCTTTGGCGAGAGGTGAAATGCATTAACCTTGCAATGAGTCACCATCACCTCAGGCAGCTTAAAAGAAAAAAGAAAAAAAAAAAACCCTCAGCCACCATGGCTACAGATCTCTGGGAGCCTGTCTGACAGAGAGTGTCAGGATTTGGTAACTTCTTGTCTGGCGTGCGTGCAGCCTGGTGAGAGTTTAGTTTCTCCAAAAGAAGGTCTGAAATGCCTCGTTTCCAACCCGCAGCCTGTGGGGCTGGCTCTTCCTCCTTCCAAACCCCAGCGGGAAACACAGCTGCAACCCACCTGCTTCCGTGGGGCCAGTTTCACTCCCCGTGAAGCTGCTAGCGCCAACAGGGACCCTCAAATAGACACATTTATAAAAATCAGGCACTGCCAATTAAATTCCAAGAAATTACACTGGTAGTGAAATGATGTGGAATGTACTTCTCTGAACTGTGGCTGCCAGACCATTTGAAATAGACCCGAACGACTCACTAGTAGGCTCAAATATGATCAAAACTAACTGTTCCTCCATTAGAGCATTTTAGAAAAATAATCGCAAGTCCTTCACCTTATTTCAAACCTCCGTTGATGTTTACAAAGGAGTTAATATTCTCTGATAACCATTTGATAAAGGAGAGGATTGAAGATCTGTCAAGTCGTATCAGTAAATAAACGCTGGTTTACGTACATCATCCTTAGAACAGAGCTGCACCCCTCCCATAGGCAAGGAGGGCAGCGTGAAGCACTGCACAGACCTGGATTTGAATCTGCACTAGGCGCTTAGCAGCGTGTGACCTTGGCCAAGTTACTCAGCCTTGCTGAACCTCAGCTTTCTCATACGTAAAATGAGGGGACAGCACCTAGGCAGGGTGGGTGTGAGGACAAAACAAGATGACAAATATACCATTCCTTAGTGGTCAATCATGTCCCTCCTCTCTCCCTTCCTCATAGCTCTACCCCTCAGGGAACTGGCCACTGGGGCAGGTAAGCTAGTCCAAGTCTGTAAAAGGAGTGGGAAGCATTTGGACTGGCAGAGGGAAACGCATTCTCGACAGCAGTAAAAGACATCAGCTACTTTAAAGGGTGATGGGGAGGCAGTGAGGTAGGCAGGTGGCCGAAGGAGCTACTCTTACTGGTCCAGCTGGATGGAGAGTCAGGCATGGCTGGAGGAAGGGGGTCCTTGGGTATTACACAGAGTATTTAAACTTTATGCTCTCAAGGATGATGAGTCTGTGAAGGTTTTGAAGCTGAGAAAAATGCTGGGGCCTGCAGGGTGGAGGAGGGTATGAAAGGAACGTGGTCTAAACATTCTTTTAATGATAGACAGTGAATGATCCAAAGGAGGGCTTGACTGTCAGTGTTCTCTTTGGGCTGTCACCATCTCCCTGCATCAGCTGTCACTTGGCCTGCCATCTAAAGGAATCCGCATGCAGACGAGTGTAAGAGACTGGATGACATACCAAGCGATTACGAGCCACCACGTTGCCTCGGGGAACAGGAGGCATCTTAGAACCAGATGAAGCTGCACCAGAATTCGGGGCAATAGGGTTCCAACCTACCCCCGGAGAAGCAGAAGTGACGGACTTGTGTTCACCAGTGCCCCTCCTGGGTCTCCTTGAACTCCAATGTCAGTGAGAGGGACAGAGGGAATTTTGTCCAGGTTAAGATTTCTCTAGTCCTACTCTGAAACATCTAATTTTAGTCTGTCTCCAGCGGAGGCTGAGATGTTACATTTTGAGAACCACTCAGGTGATTCTGGGGCCAACAGTCCAGAACCACACGTGGAGATAGGTGCTCGAGACGGCCAGGTCCATGAGGGCAGAGAAGACGGCTCCCTCTGTCACTGCCGTTTCCTTGTGCGTAACACATGTGCCCATTCACGGTTTTGAATGAGGGAAGACAACGCAAAAGCGAATCAACATCTGAGCTCCCTCTTCTACGAGGCCTCACTCCTGTGTCCTGAAATAACAGGCTTCCGTTGGAAGTGCTCCCGGCTGTCAAAAGCATCCCTTGTGTTCTGCCCTTGGGCACAGGGACTGGTCTGTGGTCAGTGTACTGAGTACACGGACGATTTTGAGGGGGCACAAGTGGGTATTTGGCAAAACAGCCTTTTTTAAAAAACAGTAAATCTCCTAACACAATGCTTTCAAATCAAAAATGCTTACCACATAACATAACATTGTAGTAATGTTTCATTTTTTCTTCACCGATATTTAGTAAGTATATTTAGTAATGACCTACTACGGGACAGGCACTCCATTAAATATCAGATGAATGAAATCAAACAAAGTCCCTGTGCTTACGGAGGTTATGGACCCCAGGGAGAGACAGACCTTAGCCACATGCTCACACAAAGCAATGTGACATTACAACTGTAATGTGCGAAGGAGAGGAAATAGTAGGGGGGGTGGGGGAGTCTGCCCCAGTGAGCAGAAGGTCCAGAAAGCCTTCCCTGAGGCAGAGAGGAAGTTGCTGGAGGCACAGAGGATGAGAAGGAAGGGGAGATGGAAAATGCAGATGAGCACTGCAGGCAGAGGGACCAGAGAAAGCCAAGACGTCTGGGTAAAGGAGACGAAGTGGTGAGCTCATCTTGAGCCGTTAAACACGTTACTCAGAAAACATTCAAGGGCTTTGATCGGAGATAGTTGTGATTAAGAAGGACTACATACCACGTGCTCTCGGTAACAGACATTGCACACGGAAAACTGCTACAGTTAGGGTGCGGGTATGTTTGTCCCTGTTAACCTCTCCAAGAATTTCAGTGGTGTCACAAGACGACAGAACTGATCGTTCCTTTCAGACAGCTGAAGTGAAACAAGTATTTAATGCTCCTTTAGAGCACTAGGTGGGTGATCAGCTTGCTGAAATGGCAAGATTGCTTTCTTATTCCAGACAATCTCATAAATGACAAATAGGCAGAAGGGAAGCACCAAGTACTTAAAAAATATTCTAGCTGCATTATTAAAAGACACTGAAAACCATTAAACAAATTTTTTTAAAAAGAAGTGTTCATATTAATGGGTCTAGAAAATTGACATAAAGATTGTCAATTTCACAGTGCTACGTTGATAGAACTATAAATAATTTTACACCTCTATCATATCGGGCATATCAGATAATTGTACGATTCTACAGTAAAATATGTGTCTGTATTGCTTTTACACAAATATACTTTATTTGGAATGAAGAGCAAAATAATACAGGCATCTATTAGCTTAAACTATTTTAACAGATAGAAAATTAACAGTATCTTTGCTGTTCAGAAATTTCCATTTAGAATATAAATCTTTTAAAGCATACAGAAACATCTCTGTAGACCTGTCAAGGTAAAATACTGCAAAATATCTCAGATTCCACAAGCCCTACTTTTGGACTAATCCGGCATCACTGAAAGTATTAAAGGCACTAAATTGAATATAATCATTTTAACAGTGCTTTTCTTAGTTTTCGCTCAAGCCAAATGTCTTTGGCTAAATCCTGGACTCAATGAGCAACTCTCATTAAACCTTAAAGGTTGTGACACGCGGCACGGTGGAGTAAAAGGACCCTTTTAATTGCCTTTCCAGTTTGCAAATTATTTCTAAATGCATTGCTTTATGAAACTGGATATTTAAAAGTCTGCTTTTTCTTTCAGCACTCGTGATTTTGAGCTATTCATTTCATTTACGTCGGTGGTATGTCACGCACCACATCTCAAGCTGTATTTTAGAACTCATTTCATCATGCAAACACATGCAAGGTGTAGAGAAGGATCCAGAATGAGGTGGAGATCACATTTCTCCCCATCACACAGGCTATAAAGTGCAACCAGTTAAAATTCTGTCACGCTCCTGGGTCCAATTTGAGTTATTCAGTATTTTTCATTTCTAAAACAAACTGCTTGGAAAAAAACAAAAACTCAAGGCTAATTACCACTTTTTCTTTTTTGATAGAAACAACTTGATTGCAAATCTCATTTAACAGAATAGTCTTTTGTTGGGAGAGGGGGCTCACGGGAAAGGCACATTTGGTATATAGGTCTACACTCCGCGTGTAGAACTCCAGGGCCAGCCCGACTGACATCTCCAAAGAGGGGACTCCAGGGTTCATCCAACCCACAGCCACCTCCAGGCCTTGCTCCTCCTCAGCCCATCTTTTTGTTTTTAATTTTTACGTATTTGTTTTTAATTGAAGTATAGTCAGTTCACAATGTTGTATTAATTTCTGGTGTACAGTATAGTGGTTCAGTTATATATATATTTTCTTTTCATACTCTTTTTCATTATAGGTTATTACAAGATACTGAATATACATTGTTCCCTGTGCTATACAGTTCGTCCTTGCTGTTTATCTGTTTTATATATAGTAGTACCCACAAATGCTGAACTCCCAATTTATCCCTTCCCACCCCCTTTCCCCCGGTAACCACAAGTTTGCTTTCTATGTCTGTGAGTCTGTTTCTCTTTTGTAAATAAGTTCATTTGTGTCATTTTTTTAGATTCCACACGTAAGTGATATCATACAGTATTTTTCTTTCTCTTTCTGGCTTAGTTCAGTTAGTATGACATTCTCCAAGTCCATCCATATTGCTGCAAATGGCATTATTTTATTCTTCTTTATGGCCAAGTAGTATTCCATTGTATACATACCACATCTTCTTTATCCAGTCATCTATAGATGGACAGGTAGGTTGCTTCCATGTCTTAGCTATTGTAAATAGTGCTGCTACAAACAGTGGGGTCCATATATCTTTTCAAATTAGAGTTTCCTCCAGATACATGCCCAGAAGTGGGATTGCTGGATCATTTTAGGTTTTTGAGGAATCTCCATACTATTTTCTATGATGGCTGCACCAAACCACATTCCCAGTTCCTCAGTCCATCTTAATTCTGATAGCTACTTGACTGTTACATAAAACACAGAAGGGGACTGAATTCATCTGCAAGGGCTGCTGTAAGGAGGTACCACAAACCAAGTGGCTTCAACAATGGAACCCTATTGTCTCACGGTCCTGGAGGCTGGAGGTCTGAGATCTGGCGTTGGCAGGGTTGGTTCCTTCCGAGGCTGGGAAGGAGAGTCTGCTCCAGGCTTCTCCCCTGCCTTCTGGTGGTCAGCTGGCCACCTTTGGCATCCCTCGGCTTATAAATCATCACTCCATCTCTGCTTACATCTTCACGTGGCATTCTCTCTGTGGGTTGTCCTGGGTCCACATTTCCCCTTTATATAAGAACACCAGTCATATTGAATTAGAGGCCCACCTACTCCTGGATGACCTCATCTTAACCTAATTATATCTCTAACCACCCTGTTCCCAAGTAAGGTCACATTCTGAGGGGCTGAGGGCTAAGACTTCAACATGTGATTTTTGAGGAGATAGTTCAACTCCTAACAGGTACCCTATATATTCTAGGGGATTGTAAACTGTACGTTAATATATAGTAAAAATTCTGGAAGGATACATACTGAGCAATTAACCACAGTTCCCTCTGGGATGAGGATGAGGCACACCAGGGCAGGTGTGGAAGTCAAAGGAGATTTACTCCCACCTGTAACATCTTCATTTTTCACATGGAAAGGAAGTTGAATAGTGCTTGCATAAGTAAAAATTCATATAGATAAATTAAGGTTGTGCAGATTCTCAACGGAAGTGCTACCAACAGCCAAGGTACATTTTGGAAATGTGTGAAAGGGTGTGTTGGCTACTGCGGTGATCAGGGGCTAGATGTCATCTCCCACGATGAAGAATTATCCAGCGTCCTGAACCATTTCCAACAGTCCTCCTAGACATTTACATATAAAAACAAAAGGCCCTTTGGCATGATTTTAACATATGCTAAGTTTTCCAGAGATGCAAATTTGTAAATTAAGTGGAGATGGTACTTTGTTTCAGAACTTTACCATGAGTTTTTGCCTTATTGGAAAATATGTTACCAACAGCAACGTCACTCTCAGTATCTGAGTCACCCCTGGGACTGGCAGTCGTCACATCCCTGATGATTCTTCGCACAGGTGCAGTAACTGAGCACTTAATTCTGTCTCACAGTGTGAGTATGCCCTGCCTTCATGGGCTGAAGCATGTATTATGCTACTACAAACGTCTTTCATTGTAATTTTTCTTTACATTGAAGTTTGGGCTCTATGTGAATTTTCAAAATATGTGCTCCAGTAAATTATGTCATTTCTGAATTTCTTCTCAGGGTAGTCAAGGGGATGTTACAAAATATCTCTTATGAAAAGGACGCCTTTGATCTCACAGTGCTGAGCACTACCAAGCTTCCCGAATAGTCCAATGAAGAAACGCTGAAGACCTGAGCTTTGGAAATGGAGGCGAGGCAATGAATTCTGGAGATATTTCGAAAGCAAAAATGTAAAGGACTGGACGGTGTTTCATATTTTAGATTGAGAGAGAAAGGAGACTGTTGACTTAGGCTATTAAGTGGGTACCTGAAAAGTGTAACTTTGGAGACGCGAGGATGGTCTTCATGTTCACTAGCACAGCGCTGGGTACCATAAGCATCTAACGATACCAGTCAACTGGCTTCCTATAGCCCTTTCCTCCCTGGAACATTCAGGAAAGAGGAAGGACGTCCCTACTGGGTTACACCAAGCAGAGATGTCATCCCGATCTGTGGGAAGACTCCTCCCAAAGCTCTTTGTATGCGTCAAGGCGCAGAGCTCTCCCACAGGCAGGGAGAGCATCTTCACGTGACCACAGTCACGGCTCTGCTAAGGGGTGGGCATTTCATTCAGAACCTGCCTTCTCAGTGCAGATGCAGAGAACTGGAGACAGGCTGTCTCCCCCATTTCCCTCACCTCAAATATTGGACAAAACCATAACTCAACCGAACAGTGGAGGAAGTGTCATTCCCAAAGTACTTCCTCCAGCACAAATCCAGAAGAAATGTCACAGTCATATTCCACACCCAGGACACTCCCTCCTCTCCTGACAATGACATCGAAACCTCAGGGGCACTCCCTCTGACTCCATCCCACATCCCACTCGCCTGCCAGGACATACAGCATGGACTAAGGGATCTGTCACCGAGGGCACATACCTGTGGTCACATAAACACATAAACACTTTCCCTAGGAGCCACGTTCTCAGGCTGTAGCCGGGAGGGGCACAGCCAGACAGGAGAGACTCCGCGCAGTGCTGACTGCAGCCAGGCATCACCGTCCACCCCGGCAGGAAATGGGTTCCAGATGTGTCCTCAGCTCAGCCTGTAATGGAGTCAGACTGTCATAAATGGGCTTTCTAGCCCGGGTCTCCAACCTTGGTCAACCTCCCTGGACGATGCTGAAAAAAGTGGAGAAGAAAGATAGGGAAAATGTAAGGATATGCTGCCTTCTCACGCACAGTTTTGGCAGAAAGATGACAGTGTATTTTGAGTTTCCAGGTCCTGTCTTTGTTATGTTGTTTGAAGATCATGCTGTGTGTGTGTGTGTGTGTGCGTGTGCGCGTGTGTGTGCATGTATACACAGTGGGGAAGAGAACAAAGAAATGAGGGAAGGGAAGAGGTGACCCTATTTCAGTTACAGAAAGATTCTGTGTATTTTAGACAAACGAAAATAACATTGCGATCTCATGTCAGCCCAGGAAATACAATAAACGTAAAGGAAAGGTCAATACACTCTCTTCATTTCATCTTTGCCGTGAAGTGGATATTTCAGAATTGTGGGAACCGAGCACCTAACTCAAGATGGTTACCGATTTTCATTAGTAAGTATTCAGCTAGAATAGCTTTCGTTCTAAACGTCCACAGCTTACGCACGTGTAACCTTAGCATCTCTACACTTGGATAACTTAATTTCTTCTTTGTTCATAGGGATAATGGCTTAGAAACCTCACTAGAAAGTAGAATTTAAACAATACAAGGTCATGACGGCCTGAGAAAAGTAAACAATAAGTAACCTCTGGAGTTTTCCATAAATAGACCGTTTTAGCTGGGGACTCTGAACCTAAAAAGTCCTATTCAGGATTGATCACTGTCCAGAATTATCACGAGTTAAGCCGGCAGCTCTAGACCCGCTCCCCCAGTGAACAGCAGCTGGAGTGCCTAGGTCCTGAGAGGGGCTAGAGAGACTGGTGACTGACAACCTATGTAGAGCCACAGTACACTTGAATATGAGTCACTGCCAAGATCACTGCGTGACCTCGATGAGACACTTAACCCTGCTGGCCCTTGGTTTCTTCCTTTGTGAAGTGAAAGATTAGACTACAGTCCATGGCAGCTCAGAGTTTCAGTTTAATTTTTTAAAGCCTGATATAGTTTAAGCAAGATTCAATCATCACACAGTTTGTAGGGTTTGAGGTCCTCACCATATTTTATAATCCTAAAAATACTGACACTTTCTATAGGCTCATACTTTTTATCCTATGCCTCCCAGGCTTGCACGGCCTAGACAGGTACAAGGGATACTCAGAAGCAAAAGATCCTTTGACACTGGGAGGGTAAGATACACCTAAAGAAATAAGGAGCGAGACCTGTTCCAGCTGGTTCCATCCACTTGCTGCCTGTCAGTGCTGTCTTCTGACAATCCCTCAAGATCCAACTAAAAGGGGCACCAACGTTCCTCTTAGCAAAGAAGACATCTGCTCATAGCTCCCCGTTGTTCATTTCTCCATAACATAAAGTGTCTCCCCAAAAGCTGCAGTTCATTTTAAGGTTTCTTGGCACAGTGGTCAAACAACAGATTTTGCTGTGTGCTAGTTTATCTTTGGAGTTTAGAGAATGTCATGATTGAGCCAATCTATCTAAACAGTGAAAATCAGATCATACTAAATATTCAGCCATTAGTCAAATATAAGAGCATCTCTTCAAAAACAGTTTCGAGGAGGGGAGGGTACAGCTCAGTGGTAGAGCACATGCTTAGCAGGCACTGGGTTCAAACTCCAGTATCTCCATTAATAAATAAATATGCCAAACTAATTACCCACCCCCCAAAAAACCAATTTTAATTACATTATGAAATATGAATTCGTTTCTTATTGTGAGAAATTGGAATGATACAGATACAAGTCAAGTCACTCTAAAACATTACCCCAAGTCCCAGGTCTTTTACTATATATAATGCCCACCACGAATTTAGTGTATATGCACTCAACCTTTTTTCTATTTACATGTGAAATTTTAAAAATAAGTTCTTTTGTCTCAAGTCTGTATTTTTTACATAAATGGAATAATGATTTACTTCTGTGAATGTTTTCAACAGGCAAGAAGTCAGTTAGGTATTTCTATAAGGATTTCTTGCATTTGAAAAACTGCTGCATAATATTCCATAGGATGCATTATGAAATTACTAGTCTATTAGGGGAAATTCAAGGTTGCTTTTCTTTAAAAAAAAAAAAAAAACTACTCCATAAAATTCCTCAGGGAACAGTTTTGCACATGCCTCCTTGCACACATGTGGCTGTGTTTCTCTTGGGCACAGACCAAGAAGGGGGATTTTTGGCTCAAATGATAAGTGCAATTTTAAATGGTTTGGCAAAGTGCCTTATAAAAAAGCAGTGCAGTGGTAACTCCTGGCCAGAGATATCATTTAAAGGGAGAGTTACCTTCCCCTCTTCCCTCTTCAAAATATAACGTTATCTAATTTTAAAATATTTTCTAATCTAATAGGTGAAAAACAAAAGCTCATTTTAAGTTGCACTTTTTGATCACTAGTGTGGTTGTACATTTAAAAACAATTTATTGGTCAATTCCATGTCTTCTTCTATGAGTTGCCTATTCATATCCTTTGCCCCTTTTTTTTCTGATGAGTTGTTTGCATTTTTTAAATCAATTAATAGGCATTCTTCATATATTCTGAAAGTAATCGCTTTCCTGTTACACATGTGGAAACTATTTTCTCCTGGTCTGATGACAGCTATTTGACTTTGTCTATGGGGTCTTTGGCAATCAGAAGTTTTCCTTTCTCTTCCATCATTAGTATTCTTTTTGCATATATTCAGATGCATAGATGCCTTTGCGTAATTAGTCTCCTGTAGACGCTTTTTAAGTGCATCTTGTCCTTCCTTTCCTTGTCTCAGTCCCCTCTCTACTAATCTTAACCCACATTAGTCTGCCCCCCTCCAATTCAGCTATGTGAAAAGCAAAAAAGAAAGACATATACTTTAAACAAAAAGCAGTATTAGGAATAAAGAGGGTCATCACATAATGATAACTGACTCAATTCACCAATAAGGTATTCTAAACACGTATGCACCCAATAACAGAGCACTATAAAACACAGAACAAAATTTTACTAGATTAAAAGAAAAAAAATGCTTTCTCTTGAGTTGTCTTTTCCTTCACTTGCCTAGTAGCACAGAGCTGATTGTTACGGAAGCAGCAAAGTAGAGTGAGGACAGGATTTGAAATACATGAGGAGAAAAGCAAGTGATAAATACATTTTACTAATAGGATAAACCATACCCATTTTTCTTGAGAGACAACACTAATCAAAGGGGTGAGATTATTTTGTTTATGGAAGATTTCCTTTAAATCAAGGTAGATTTAGAGGGAAGACACTTAAGGGAAATGAGAAACCAAACTTTCAAGGAAAATTCCTGAAAAAAAAAAATTTCCATGGTTGCCAGTTTGTGTGTGTTTTGCGTTTTAATTACAAAGTGCAGTGTTTCAACACTTGGTTAGGGAATCATTCATAATTGGGACTTTCCTGACCACAGTCAGCAAACCTTCCTTCACCTCCAGGAGGTTTGGGAAAGGAAAACAGAGCCTATCTGCCAGAGAGCTGTGGTCCTCATCAAATAAAGCAGCCCCACGACTGGCACAGTGGAGCACTTGTGCTTAAGAGACGGTCTCAGCTACCAGATGCCGAGAGTAAAACACCTCTCTGGGCCTGCTGGGAAGCGGATAAATTCATAGCACAGAAACCGGCCTGCGTGAGAACCCTTCACTTGGAGCCAGGCTGCATGTGGCTTGTGGAAAGAAGAGAGGTTTAATTTCTATTCCTTTCCATCCCACATCATAAGCACAAAAAGTGCTGTTGAATATTCAGCTCTAGTGGCTCTAGTACCTTTCTCATTCTGAAATGCATGGGGAGATATGTACATACTCCGAAAAATTGCTCTGCACAAAGATGTCTCCAAGGGGAAAAAGAATACATGCATTTGAAATAAAAAGAAGCATGTGTTTATTTGCAAATGCTTTTTACCAAAAAACATTAGTCAAGTATAAGAGTATAGTTTTCAACATAAAATAATTATACTATTAACATCTCTATCCCACAAAAGGAAGGTGCTAATAATTCCTTACTAGGTTTCTGCTCACTCTCAAAGTTTCATAAACCTAAAATATATGACAAGTGAAAGAAAGGCCAGTGGAAACTGGAGGAAGGAAAAAAGTAGTAAATGTACAAAAATCACCAGACCAGAAATTGAAGAACTTCATCTTAAAAAGCTTTTAGGTGACCTTAGGAAGTTAAAGTCACACGAATTTTTAGACATAGTCCTACAGATTTTTTTTGTGTCACCTTTCTAGAGTATTCGAGAAATTTTCTTATCTCCCTTGATGCTTTGCATGTACTTGTTGGATGTCTTTAAGACTTCTCGGGATCACAGGGAAATATATACAAGATCATGTGGTAGCTCACAGTGAAAAAGGATGCGACAATGAATATGTGTATGTTCACGTATAACTGAAAAAGTGTGCTCTACACCGGAAATTGACACAACATTGTAAACTGACTATAACTCGATAAAATAAGATTAAAAAGAAAAAAAGACTTCTCAGGATCTTTGTTTGTGAGAATTTCAGCATGTAATATCATGAAAATCCAAGATACAGACTTTGAAAAGGAAAGCTTGCACTCTGGAAAATCAGTATTTGGTATTAAGAAGAGTGTGCAGGGGGAGGGTATAGCTCAAGTGGTAGAGCGCATGCTTAGCATGCACGAGGTCCTGGGTTCAGTCCCCAGAACCTCCTTTAAAAATAAATATGCCTAATTATCTCCCCCCAAAATAAAAAATAATAGAAAAAAAAAAAAAAGAACAGTGTGCAGAAACGAGGCCCAGGGCACTCAGCTGTTAACCCCAGCTTGTGTGCAAACAGTGTTGGGACTTGTGATGCTTCCTGGGGTCTCAGTGGACCCCTGTTACTCGGGCAGAATAGTGAGGCCTGTGTCGTTTTCTAGGTGGTCTCCATGGACCCTTCCAAACAGAAAACCCTGTGATTCTCATCAGGCCTCCTCACTGCACCTTGTTTCTCTCTCCTCTTTTGATGGTTGAGGTCACCTGACCCCAGAGGAGACTGGTCCCTGTCCCTAGGGACTCTGAGACACCGACTTAGGTTACTCTGGCTGCTGACCTGGTTCTGACCTTTGTATCCAGATCTGGAAATGGCCTCTCTGTTTTGTTCCTAAGATTTAGCTCCTACTTTGACCCTTGATCTGGAAACGAAACCCCTGATTCCTCCCAAGCTGAATTGCAGCATGCCCCCACAGCAGTCTGTGTTTCCTCCCATCAGAGAACTCGCAGAATCACACACACACTCACACACACACACAAATAAAATAAAAAGTTCAGGGATGTCTAGCAAGTGACATTGTAAACACTTGTGTAACAGATATTAGAAGCCCCCAAAAGATATTATGATGGTGTATTTTATAATATTTATTTCAAAAATAGCCAGTTCTTTACAAAACTGGTCTTTATTTTCTACCCTCCCTATTTTTCCTTTTATCTTTCCTTCCTCCCTCTTTTCTCTTTCAAGACAGGGCTCTCAGAATTTGGGGGTTAATCTTCCAACATCAACTATGTTTTCTGGGGTTTTTGTCTTGATGTTTTCTTTGGCTGACTTGCTTCGGTTGTTGTGACTTACTTATTACTTAATAAGTATATATGGGGAGGGGGTAAGGTGTAGCTCAAGTGGTAGAGCGCATGCCCAACACACAAGAGGTCCTAGGTTCAATCCCCAGTACCTCCTCCAAACAGAAATAAATGAATAAACCTAATTACCTTCCCCTCATAAAAAATAAGTACGTATAGAGGGGAATCTGCAGGAAGCCATGCCTACATCCTCTCCTAGTATTCTGATTTTTAACTATCCATTAAGTGTGGGCCACAATGATATCTATGCCCTCCCATCTTTCAGCAGCTTAGACGGCATTCCTAATTTCCCACAATATAAAGCATGCGTTCTCAAGGGGGCAATATCATTTCCAAGGAGGCAAAAATGAGTTCCTCAGAGGAATAAGAAAATCTTAGTCAAAATGTATAATATATATATATATATATATATAAATATATACGATGTATAATTTATAAATGTGTAAATATATATATACTACATAAACATATATACAATCTATCTGTGGTATTATAATTTCATTGTGATTAGGGGGGAAATGTCTAGAAAGGCTAGTTAGAAGGCAATAATTTTTAAAAAGGCTTAGAAACACTGGTTTAAAGGAAAAATCATGGTTTATCTTAATGAAAGCTCTTCCTTGAGCCAAACATCATAAATAAATCATGAAACACGAGAAAGTAGGGGGAAAACGGATATTTTTGCCCAGACATTCACCTTTTTCCTTCCCTTTGATATGCTTTACACAACCTACTCTCTACCAGCCTTATCATATTTTCTAGTAATATTTTTCCAAAGAGCTTGATTCCAGGGTTTAGAAATCTGAGTGGCCCTAGTTTCTAATATCCTCTATCATTTGTGAAATTACACTGTCAGCCTTTCGGTTTAATTGTATGTGAATAAGTAAATACCCAACAAATCATAGTAATCCACACTAATAAAGAAACAGAGGACATGCGACAGAGAACAGGTAAGAAATAATAAATATGGAGTGCTCAGGAATCCGGGGAATGTCCCTTCTTGAAAGAGAAAAGAGGGAGAAAGGAAAGATAAAAGGAAAAATAGGGAGGGTAGAAAATAAAGTTAATACAGGATCCTCAGAAATTTTATTTCGATCAAGATTTTCAGACGCCAGCTTTTAATATATGGAAGTTATATTTGACGCCCAGAGAAAGAGGACACAGCCCCAGCGATGGCGTCCATTCTGTGATCCATGCGTCAATGGAAAGGACATGGCAAGAAAGGAGGACCCCTATGTGGAGGAAGCTGAGAGCAGAGGGGAATGGAGACCACACATTCAGCACAGAGCTGGACATGTCAACACTGCATTTTCACACTTAACACTCCGCATGTTTCAATGTTTAGGATATATGAGAAAATGATGGCTCGAGGCCAGCTTCATCGCTTGTTCATATTCAAAACTAGCACAAAGCCAAGGAAACTTCCAGAGATGGTCCATAATGATATAAACATGTTATAAAACAAAGCTTGGGTGCACTAGTTAATATCATAGATGAGAACATGAGTTAAAGATCTGAAGTCCAAGAAAAATCCAAGGTAGGAATGTGTGCAATAGTTCTGGGGTGGGTTGATCCTTTCCACTTCTTTACTGCCACCTTTGCTGACTCAGCTCCATCCTCTGCCCTCTAAATGAGGCAGGTGCCAAGATCTATTTGGGGGGGGGGGTACTTAGGTTTGTTTATTTATTTATTTTAATGGAGGTACTGGGGATTGAACCCAGAACCTCATATATGCTAAGCATGCTGTCTACCACTGAGCTATTCCCTCCCCCGACCCAAGATCCATTTTTACCCTCCTTGTCTGTGTGCCCCATCCTTGACAAGTCCCTGAATTCTCAGTTCTTCAGCTATCATCTCTAGGCAGACCTCTCCCTGAATCATCATTTTGGCCTTACATGCCTCCTGATCACGAAATATAATTTCCAACAGCCTGTTAGATATTTCTGTGCAGATTTCCTTTCAACACCTTAAAATCAAGAAGAACAAAGTTCATCACTATAAAACTTTGTGGCATCCATATTTCTGTTAAATAAACTTCACAGAAATGTATGACACGCATGCTTCTCTGCCCTCGCCCAGGTGCCCAGTTGGTTATCAGGGCTGTTCGTCCACCTCCAGATGTTGCTCACAGCTGTTTTCTACATCCTAGTCAGACCCTGTACATCTCAGGCAGACTATTGCAACTGCATTAGCATTGGTGTTCTCCAATCTTTCTCTCTTGGATCCATTCTGTGTGCTCTTTTCAGAACAATCTTCCTAAGACACACACCATATCTGGCCACCCAATAAAATAACTTAACTAGTTCTCAATTCATAATCATTTTCAGTCAGTTGGGAAGCCCTCTCTACTTTTCCTCCAAACTATTGCCCAGCTGAATTTCCACTGTTCCTTATAAGCACCAGATGGTTCCAACTAGCGACTGTCTATTAACACCCCCTACAGCTTCTTGCCTCAACGACTTGTTCAAATTATTCCCTCTGCTTAAAGTGATCTTCTCTCTTCTCTCAACTCCTCCTGACAAAGTCTGACCCTCTGTCAAAGCTAAGGTCAAATTCTATCTCCATCCATTTAACGCTTTTCCTGAATCTCTGCTCTGATCTTCACACTACTCTGTGCCTCTCTCAGTTAAGTTTTGTCACATTCTATCTTTATTGATAATCCAAACCATGGGATGTGAATATGTTTATCACCATCATTCTTCCCTCTCATACCCAAAGCAGACATTATTAATCAATCATAGCACTCATTCTCACTCAGCCCAGATGTGGTCTCAGAATCCATCTCAACACTATGCTGCAGGCAACCACTGCCAATTAAAGTTGATACATGAAAACAAGACTTGGATCAGAGTAAATACCCAGTAACTGTTAGCTATTATTATTAATTATTATTATTTATTATTTCTTAGCATAATACTCAGCACACAAAAGAGAAGATTGTTGAAGATAAGATTATTATTTAAACACATTGTGGCTAAAATGTTACTTGCCTACATTTCTTCACTTTTGTATCTAATGAAGAAAGCAAAAAACTTACATTTCTCTAAAGCCAGAGTTTTTCTGTCATGCTGAAGAAAACTGCTGTTTTCCAAAGTGAAATGTCAGAATTCGTCTCACTTAATGCACGTATTGATTTGGAACAAATGCTTACAAAGTCCTCCAATTCAGAAAGAGTTGCAATTTGATCAGCCCCAGAGAAATCTGAGGAAGTCGTGTCATCACTGAATCTTCAGGACGGTTGAGGTTTCAGTTCGCCATGACAGCTGCATTCTGATGGAAAAGCTGGGTCCTGTTTGAAGAGGACACCGGCTAGAAGTGCTGTGTGTGCGGACATTTTGTCTAGGTGCAGGAAACTATAGTGATGGCATCTCCAGCTGAGTTCTTGTCAATGCAGATTCAGCTGTGAGAGACCAGTTCCTATGTATCCATGACTTGTTTTCTTTACTCCTCAGAGCAAATGTAAGGTTTTTGCTTGTTCTCTGAGTAACTTCTTATGCCAAGGAAAAATTCCCAGAAAAGAAACAGGGGTGATGGACCTCAGAGACATTCTGCTAAGTGAAAGAAGCCAGATGGGACAGACCACATATGGTATGATTCCTTCTTATATAAAATGTCAAGAACAGCCAAATTTATAAAGACAGAGAGGGTTTTTGCCTGGGTCTTGGGAGTGGGAACAGGGATTTACTATAAATGGGCCCAGGGGATTCCTTTGGGGTGATGGAAACATTTAAAAACTGGATTGTGGTGATGGTTGAACAACTCTATAAATTTAGTAAAGTAGTTGAATTATACACTTAAAACACATGAATTTCATGGTATGTAAAAAACAGAATGGATGTCTAACAAGGTAATTAGCACCTTCCAATGCATGGAATATACTATGCTCAGAAAAAAAAAAAAGCAGTCAGCCTGTAATTGCACACCTGCATACGAAGAAAATTCAAAGAAATTGCTTAGTTTGTTTTCTATTCCAGTGAAAGCTATGAACTGACTACACAGTTGCATGGTGCATGCGTCAACTGTACAATAACTTCTCCCTCAGCCTGTAGTTTATTATATTTCAAATCTCTGATTTTAAGCAAAGGCTGTAATCTAAGTGGTGTTGGGATTCCTAGGGAAATTCCAAGCCAGTTTATTGGAAATACCCGTTTTTAAACATTACCCAAGAATTCTATGTCTTTAATCTTTTTATGCCATTATTGTGACTTTTTATTCTGATATAATTCCAAACTTACAGAAAAGTTGCAAGAATAATACAAAGAAGTCCAAATGCCATCAGATTCACCAAAGCTTACATTTTTCCCATTTTCTTTGTCATTCTTTCTCTCTATACGTATTTCTTCAATCTTTTTTTATTCTTTAAATACAAACGTATTGCATGTGCACTGGAAAAATAAAATGATTTATATACATGCAATTATTCAAATAAGTGTAATCTCCCTGCCTCCCTAGAGAAAATCACTGCTAACACTTTCTTGAGAGAAGCAAAGGAAATAATCTATCCTAAAATGCTTGGCCAATTGTAAAATGCATATAGAAATATGAGTTACATCAAAAACAAAACAAAACAAAAAAGATAGTTAATTCTATGTTTCTCTTGCAGTTGAACTGGCCATGCCCTTGTACTCTATCCTTGTCTTTGAATTGACTGAGTCTTGGATGGAATGAAATAGCGAAGTGGAAAGTCACAGCAAAATGGAAGCAATGATCACACTTCTGTGACATGTATCATAGGACACTCAGAGAATAGCAGGGGCACCTATGCTCTCACAGAGCCACACGAAGGAAATGAACCAACGTCGCTAAGTGTGTCTTGTAATTGTTTTTCCTGGCCCACCATGTCTAAGCCATTGGCCTCCCATCAGTGATCATGTTTACTTGGAATCACAACAGACAGAGCACGGCTGAGCCAATTCCAACCAGAGGCAGTTCATAGACAGGGCCCCTGGCTGCAACCCTGCTGACAATGGATAGAGAGAAGTGAAAAATAACAGTGAATGAAGAGGAGCGACGCTAACAAAGAACATGTTAAAACAGCAGCCACAACAAGAAGTGCCCCACATCGGTGTTTACAATGTGTTTTTCTTCCTGTGGCCACCCGAGCCTGACGTTTCTCATAATGAACACTCCTAGCCTCACGGAATCTCACAGGTGCCCGGAGGGTTTGCAGACAGCAGCCACGGCTGTAAACACAAACAGACCCTTACAAGTTCCTGGGGAGTGGCTTGAGACAGCTCCTTGGGGAGGGCAGGGTCTTCCAAAGCTGCAGGGAAGACCTGTTCGCAGAAAGAATGTGAGCATTTGTAAGTAAATGTGTGCACACCTGTGAGCTAGGGCATTTGGAGGTATGTAACTTAGTTCATGTCTAAACCACGGCTGTCATCTAAATGTCCATGAACAGATGACTGGATAAAGAAGCTGTGGTATATTTACACAATGGAATACTACTCAGCCATAAAAAGAATAAAATAATGCCACTTGCAGCAACATGGATGGATCTGGAAAGCATCATTCTAAGTGAAGTAAGCCAAAAAGAGAAAGAAAAATAGTATCACTCATATATGGAATCTAAAGAAAAAAAGACACTAACGAACTTATCTACAAAACCGAAACAGACTCACAGACATAGTATACAAACTTATGGTTACCAGTGGGGGAAAAGGGGTGGGAAGGATAAATTGGGAGTTTGAGATTTGCAAATATTAACTGCTATATGTAAAGCAGATAAAAAACAAATTTCTTTTGTATAGGACAGGGAACTATATTTAATATCTCGCAGTAACCCATAATGAAAAAGAATATGAAAAGGAATATATGTATGTATATGTATGACTGAAACATTATGCTGCACACAAACAACACTGGACCACAGCTTTCAAATGTTCAAAAACATAAACAAGTAAATCTATAACTGCGGATAGCTAAACATTTCACTGTATGAAACATTATAAAAAAATTATAAAATAGTGTATTAAGCAATCTATATATGAAAAATGTAAAGGGAAGTTTCTTTCCTACATTTCCAAGTAAAAACTGATGCTCTGAAAAGTTGTGTGCTGCCCACCCTGTGGACCCTCTCCCTGGAACTCTGCTTCCCAGTCTTCTCTTTCCCAGGTAGAGCACCCAGGACCTTTCCTCTGTAGGAAGCACAGGCCAGTGGGACAGAAATCCAAGCTCCTTTGCTGACTTGACTCAGCCTTTGGGACCAAGTCCCTCCTCATGGGGTTCTGGGGACACTGGAAAACCAGAGAGTAGAATCCAGACTTAAGGCTGTAGAAACGAAAAGGCTGCTAAAAGTTACATGCATGGAAGTTCCATGTTGAAATCAGCACATGGGTAACTAATCCATTGGCGTTAGACCATGAAATCAGGGCTTTCGGAAATTTAGTCTGTCAGGGAAAGAAGAGTAGATGATTTAAGACAAAACTAAGGGAACAGGAGACGAAAAAAAAATTTTTAATAAAATATCTAGATACTGAGATGTTTTTGTAGTTGATGGGGAAGGCCTTCAAAGCCACATCAAATGAGGAGTGGAGAGGGGAGGGTATATATAGCTCAGTGGTAGAGTGCTTGCCTGGCATGCATGAGGTCCTGGGTTCAATCTCCAGTACCTCCATCAAATGAATAAATAAATAAAATTTGTTAAGATTTTGAAAAAAATTAGGAGTGAGAGGAGGATCCCAGTACACTTAGCCTGAAGAAGAGAAATTCTACTGGGAAGATAAATGTCTTCAACTTTTAGATGGCTGTTAGGGCGGGATCCAATTAGCAGTTATTAATGACGGACAGATTATTCTTCAATACTAGGGAGACATTCTTAATTGTTTTAGATATTTTACAATCAAATGGGTAGATATTTTACAATCAAACTGGAGGAACAGAGTCCTCTGTCATGGAAGGTGTCCAACATTGACACTTCCCTGGATTTATGTCTCAGGAGAATGTTGAGTTAGGGTCCGATGGCAAGCAACCACAGAACAGGTAGGATGTCTGTAGGCAGGTCCCAGTTTGTGGCAGGCATCCAAACACCACTGGTTAAATGAATTATGCCCAAGCTTCCTTTCCAACTAATTATTTGATTCTATGAAGTCTTGGGAGGGGACAAGAGTGTGGGAATACAAAGATACGCTGGAGAGAAAAGCACAGCGTGCTTTTTGACAACACGTAATTGATGCAGTCCCTTAGGAAATACTCAACTATTTCAAGGCCAAATTTCCATGGAACACATACAGTGGCCAGCTCTACAGCCCATGACTTAGGGTATTACCAGCTGCTGTAACAAATGAGCACTAAGATTTTAATGACTTGATGCAACAGAAGTTGATTCTTGCAGACACAGAGGGCAACGCAGGTGATCCTGGTGAACAGGCAATCCTGGGGATTCAGAGACAAAGGCTTCTTCTACCTCACAGTTCTGCCTTGCTTTAAGGCCTCAGAGTCATTCGCAGGGGAAAGGACTTGAGGGGCATGAATACAAAGGTTTTCTGAGCCAGGCTTAGACATGGCACATTTGCGTTCTGTTCCCATTGTATGGAGAGCTTTCGTTCACATCTAGTTGCAAGGCGACACCTAACTGCAAAGGAGGCTGGGAGCTGAAGTCTAGCTGGTGTCTCCTCTGCTGTACCCATGTGCACCCTTCCTCCCACACACAGATTACCAGCAAGCCCTCCCAGAGCACCACCTGTATTAGCAACCATTTCAAAGGTTAAATTTTTTTAAATTTGTGGGCAAATCAAGTGGCTAATAATATGCTAATGAACTTCGCAGTGATCCCAATACAATATTGAGAAGACTGCCAAAGGCCCATTGCAGGAGTTTATTTTCCAAGCAAGGAGGCTCAGGACTGTGTCGGCTGGCATTCCGAAGCCAATGGCCATACTTAATACTATTTTCCATTCTTCCTCTGAACATGAAAAGGGATGATATCTCAACCAGCACCTGAGATGATACGTTCTAGTTTTTCAACTTCTCTTGTAGTTTAACAGGTTCTTTAATACCTAGCCAATGGTTCCCTCTTCTTGGCATCAAGCCAACTCACACTGCTCACGCCTGTCTGTGGGCACAGGCTGGTATGCCAATAAAAAAACAGCAAGATCAAACACGAGCAAGAACTAATGCCTTTGCATACCTGTCTCCCACCTTTCCTGTGTGAAGTGATGGACACATTCTTGCTCTATGACACCTGAGCTACCTCCAGGACTTCGTATCTTCAGCATTTTGGGCAAGTCAGCTGAGCAACCTTCCACTCACCCAACACCCCATCAACTCAGGCTGAGTAAAGCATTATTTTCTTTATATTTTTGACCAATTACATTTTTCCTTAATAACTTATCAACCGCTGCTCTTTTATTCAGATGACTTTATGTCTCTTTGCTCTGTTTTGAAGCCTTTCTTCTATTTGATCTTTCAGACCAATACTTTGTTCTTAACAACGATGCCCTTCTTTGATGGAGCTACTGAATTTTTAAATAGAAAACTTAGTTTTCTCATTGCTAAATGTCTGGTTTTGTATTATCTTTATTGTCCAAGTTGTGATTGATTTGTCCCTTTAGCTGCCTGTTTTCAGAGTTCAACTTGCTCCCCGCTCTCTGGGGTTACCTTGCAAATTTTCTTTGCCTGTTCCTGATTCTCTTCACCCTCTGGACTCAAGTCAGATTCATGGGAATCCTCGTGGAGGTGCAGTTTCCTGCTGGTAAAGTGGCTGGCTTGTGTGAGGCACCAGAAGAAATCTTCTGCTCCCACAAGCTTGCTCAGCAGAGAGATCTGCCTTCACCCAGCCTCATAAGAAGACAGGAAGTCAGCACATGGGGCATCTCCTCCCACAGTTCCAGAGCCTGGGAAGCCCAGAGGTCCTCTAAGGATCACATGTGAAGGAGGCGCAGCACACACTCGGGGACTACAGATCTCTGGGGACCATGGAGTTCCACCACCCTCGCTCAGACATCCAGGCTCCTACCCAGGCTGCAAACTCCTGCACCTGCTCAGCCTCCCCTGGTCCCTGGCAGAGCCTGAGGGTCACAGCCTTCCATCCTGCTCACTTGCAAGCCCAGCAGCCATGCACCCAGGACAGCGGGCAGGTGATTCGAAGGAGGCAGACAGGGAGGACATCAGAAGTGCTCACCCACAGCTAACTTCCCAGAATCTTGTCTGCAATGTTAAGAATCTTCAAACTCTTCCTGATAAAAATTTCAGTTTGCTTATCTCCTTTAAGGCGCGGCATTTGGCTGCAATTCAAATCTTTTAGCCAGGACTCTTGAGAACCAAGAGATAACTTTTCAGGTTCAAGGATTTGAAGGCAAAAGAACTCTTCTTCTGACAGCTTGATTTGTTTCAGGAACGTACAGGACTCTTAGCTAGTCACTGATGTTTCTGCATCGTGACATCTCTGTCTCATAAAGGTGGTTGGCCAGGGCTGGTTGAGGGGAAATAGTTACAAGGAAACCAATCATCACTGTGCACAGGAATCCCATAAGGATTGATAATAATGACATGCTCTTACACTCATTGTGCATTACTATGTGACAGACCTGCTTCAAAGCAAGTATTTTCTGCAAGTAATGCCATCAAATTATCACAACAATCCCCAATCCACCTTGCTGATGCAAAAGCAAGACTAAGAAATAGTTACAAGAAAGAAAATGTGAAATTATCGACATTCTAAGATTAGTAGTAGGAGTCAATGCAAACCCTCAGCCCTGGCTCTTAATTTTTGTTACCAAGTATTGTAATAGGGAAAAGCAAATCTGACTCCATACTGGATCTGTTTCTTTTACTTTAGCCTTTGCATTCTATTGCTTTTGCTACAAGTTAATCACTAAAAGGACGTTGCCTGTCAGCTTAAATTATATATGATGGGTCCATCTCTGGGAACCCTGTCTCCCAGGTAATGAGCGTTAAGCTAAAATACTTTGTTTTGCTCCCAGGAAATATCTGACCAGGCCCACCTGTGAATGACTGCAGGCGGGAAAAAATGAACACCTCCCCTCTGGAGGTGGACCCGGAACCAGGAAATGTTTGATTTTACTCCTTCCCCTTTTAGTATAAAGGAAGCCTGAATCCTGGCTCAGGCAAGGTGCTTCTTTGGGACACTAGTCCACCATCTTCTCAGTCTGCTGGCTTTCCAAATAAAGCCACTTTTTTTTTAGCCACAACAACTCATCTCTCAATTTATTGGCCTGTCGTGCAGTGAGCAGTACTGGCTTGGACTCGGTAACAATATCATCACTCAGAAACATCTACAATTTAATCTTATTACCATTTCTTAAAGTGAAATATTAATTTTGAAAAGGTAAGAAGAACATAATCTCATAACTTTAAAAGTGAATAAATACAAACTTTCTGAAAATCTCCCCAAAATGTGAGTATTCTACCACCAACTGACATCACATCCCAGAGAAGCTTTGCTTTTGGAAATCAATTGTTCTGGGACATGGGCTGCCAGAGGTGCGTCCCTCCAGAAATGGGGAAAAGGAGTCTGAAGTTGGTTCAAAGCTAGAGCCCAGCCTATGCGGCGTGCTCATGTCCCTTCCGCTTTATAAGGCATTCTGCCTATCAGGTGCCATCTAGCTGAACAATGTAACAGCAGAAGCAGCTACAGACAGTGATGGTGGCAGATGATCCCAGGGAAGAGCAAACCACTAAAAACCTGATTGTTCAGTCCTTCAGTAGAAAGCTTGCTGCTGGGCCTCTGGACCAGGCTGCTGAGTCTGATTTCTAGTTCTACCTTTCTTTTCATCTGGGGCAATCTACCTAACATCTCCAAGCCCCAATTTGCTCAGCAAAATGGGGAAAGTAACAGCTCAAAGAGTCATGAAGGATTAAATAAGATAGTACATGTAAGTACTTAGGTTAAATGAAGCTCATTAAATGCCAGCTCTTATTACTAGGGAGCAGTTACTACGTTCCGGGCAGGAGCTAAGTGCTGACAATAAATAATGTTACCAAAGGTGGCCACATCAGTCCCGCCATCCCTCATGCTCTTCTGCAGCATGGCTTTGCCATTCCTGCCATCGAAGGGTGGGGTCTAATACCCTTGCCCTTGAACCTGGGCATTCCTCTGTCTTGTTTTGGCTTAAGTGTTGCTGTGTGACTTCTGGGCTAGGACTTAAGAGACACTGCCCCCCTCATTTTTGCCATCATGTGACAAGGCTCCAACTAGACTACTGAATGACAACAGACAGCTGGACAGAGAGAAGCCACACAGGGAGGAGAACGAGATGTCCCAGTTAACAGCCAAGGACAAAGCCCCAGACGTGTGAGGGGGAGAGGCATGGAGGCTTTTCCAGCTCCAGCTGAGCCACCAGAGGCCAGCTGTGCCCACCGCCCTCACCCAAATTCCATACCCCAAAATCATGACCAATTCAATGGTTGTAATTTTAAGCCATTAAGTTCTGGAGTGGTTTGTAATGCAGCAAGAGAAAACTGAAACAGAAGCCTTAACCAATCCTTAGTGGAAGCTTAGCAGAAACCCAGATACCACCCCTGGGTCACGTGGGAAATACTACGATAGAGATGTTAGGTCTACACAACCCACTGTGGGCACACAGCCAGGCCATGGTTTGTCCTGCCAGGGCCAGAGAGGGGGAGAGAGAAACGTTGGGAGGTGGGAGGGGACCATCAAAGCTGCCTGAGTAGGCACAGCCATGTGGAAAATTAAAGGACATTCCTGCTGTCCAAGAAGGGCATATCATGTCCCGGGCAGGGGGAGCTGGCAGGCCTGGAGGCATCAGAGGGAATGCATGTTCCTATGCCATCTAAGTCACATAACTGGGCTTTTCCTGTTTTGTTTTGTTTTTTTTTTTTTTTCAGTTGAAGTACAGTCAGTTTACAATGTTGCATCAATTTCTGGTTACAGGATAATATTTCAGTTGTACATAGACATACAGAGATACCTTTTCGTATTCTTTTTCATTACAGGTTACCACAAGGTATTGAATATAGTTCCCTGTGCTATACAGAAGGACCTTGTTGTTTATCTATTTTATATATAGTAGTTAGTATCTGCACATCTCGAATTTCCAATTTATCCCATTCTAAGTGAAGTCAGACAAAAAGAGAAAGAAAAATACTATATATCACTTATATGTGGGATCTAAAAAAAAAAGAGAGACACAAGTGGGCTTTTCTAATGAAAAGGACAGACAGAAATTTCACTTATTTAAGTCAAGGACGGCTTCCCACTGTCTTCTTATATGTATGTACTTTGTCATCCGGACAAAAGATTGTGAGTTCCCTGAAAGCAGGCGTTCTCTTTACTTTCTTATTTTCTATCTCCAAATCCCACTCTGCCTACCGCACACCCTAGCACACTGCCTTGCTCTGGTAAAAGCTCCGTTAATATAGAGTGATTGCTGGGTTAATGGATTCCCATCTTTGGAAGGAAACTTTGAGTTCTTCTCATTTAAACTCTCTCCCAAACTCCTTCAAAGCTAGACAGCCTCAGACACGGCCACTGCCGATTGGTCAATGGATAAATGCTATACATCTCTTGCCCCAGCCACAAAAGAACACAGCTTTGGTGGGGAGGGTATAGCTCAGTGATAGAGTGTATGCCTAGCATGCACAAGGTCCCAGGTTCAATCCCCAGTACCTCAGTTAAAAAATAAAGAAAGAAACCTAATTACCTTCCCCTCCCTAAAAAATAAAAACAAAAAAAAGAAAGAATATAGGGAAAAATCTAGCCCCCAGACTCCCAGGCTGCAGCAGGTCTGAAGACCTTAGCACTGCCAAGACTCCTTGTGCTCCTTTATAGGAATTATCCAGGTGCTTACTAGATACCTGCCCCTTTGGACTGTAAGCTCCGAGTGCCAGAGCTTCTGCCTTGCTCTTCCCCGGACTCTCAAAGCCTAGCATAGTGCCTGCCACAGAGCGTATGTGTTGTGTGAACGAATGAATGAATGAATTCCAATTACAAGACAAAGCCTCAGATGCCTAGCAGCTCTTCATTTTTAACATAGCTAGATATGTGTACTACAGCCAAAGAAATAGCCAAGTTCATGTCAGAAAGAGATCCAAACATCTGTGTTCTATGTATAATCTCTGTATACTCTATCTAATGTCGATAATACTAAATATAAATTAAATGATTACTATAAGCACAGAGTACTGCTCTAGGTGCTCATGTGTGTTTATGTCATTTTATAAACAGGGAATTTCTTGAAGGTAATTTCTATTATTATTCTGATTTATAAATGAGCAAATTTGTGGCACAGAGAAATTCAGTAACTTGCCCAAGGTCACACAGCTGGTAAGTGGTTGAGCTTGGATTCAGACCCAGGCAACTGGACTCCAGAGAGATTTCCCTTTACACAGCACAGTGATTCTTCTCTTAAGATTCCATTAAAGTTAAATAATAAATAAATAAGAACTTCAAAAGCCACAGAAGGCTCAGGTGTCGAGATGTGGCCACTTTTCCCCACAAAGGTTTTTGCCCAGTTCCAGCTAGGTCTGTGTCGAAGACTGGTTGCTTGCCCTCCACAGCCCACCAGAACTACAGTCAGGCCCAGAGAAAGCTTCTGAGTGGTTAGGAGTCCAGGCAAGACAACAGCCATCGAGTGTTGAACACAGTATGTAGGGGATCCTTCGGTTGGAGCCATCCAAGGATCACAGTGATCACCAGGGGCTCCTTCTAGAAAAATGCTCTTCCCAAGAAAGGGTGGGATCTGGCAGGTAGGGCCAAGCCCCAGCCTCCCTCTTGAGGGGAGGCTCTGATTCTAGATCCAGCTCCATCATCAACAAAGCACTGGGGATATTTAGGGTCATTCACGTCCATAACAAGAACTCGAAGCTCCTTCCCAGCAGCGAAATGCTACAGATTATTTTGGAATTCACATGGAAACCTAACAGCTCCAGGAAACGCCATTCTAACAGCATATGACAACTCCCCAGCCTACTTCCGAATGACGACCAAGTATGCCTGGCAGAAGCTGGTGGTCTTCAAAAATGACTGTATAGCACAGGGAAATATACACAAGATCTTATGGTAGCTCACAGCGGGAAAAAAATGTGACAATGAATATATATATGTTCATGTATAACTGAAAAATTGTGCTCTACACTGGCATTTGACACAACATTGTAAAATGGTTATAACTCAAAAAAAAAAACGTTAAAAAAAAAAAAAAACCGACTGGATCAAGCCTTGACGGCCATCAGGCACCGTATCAGCAACACTCTAACTACGAGAACCACAAACACACTTGCCCCAGACCAGACTCATAGATTTTGCAATATAGTAAACAGAGAAAGAGCCAGAGTTATCACACGACATTCAGGGTGAGTTTCCCCTTTTTTTTTTTTTAAATTGTAGTATAGTCAGTTATGATGTGTCAATTTCTGGTGTACAGCACCAAGTCCCAGTCATGCATATATTTACATATATTCATTTTTTAGTGAGTTTTCTCTTAACGACGTTCTGGCAGACGTCATCATCTCTACGTCTCTTTGAGTATCACTGCACAGAAATAGCAGGAAGGAGATACTGCCATTACAAAGCACTCTGTTTGTACACTGGCAAACGTCAAAACATTCTGATGAGAGGTGTTCGCCGAAGTCTCAGCTTGATTCCTTATTCCTTTGCCCATGTGAATGAAGCACGTGAGAAAACTGGAGACGCCCCACACACCATCTTGCTCCAGTGAGAGCGAAATTTCCAAATAAACATCTGTGCTGGGTTTCCAGTCTCCACTTGACAGCAAAAAGGAAACTACAGACTGACAAGAAGAGAAGCAGGGGATGTGGAGAACTCTAGGGTTGGAAGAAAACCCGCTTTCCAGTTCTCCTCTCCTCCCCACCTTCCAGACTCAGTGCCTTCTCCTCAGTGTCCATCACCCACTTGGAAGCCAACGCTGAGAGTTTAAAACACAGCAACACCCTCATGTGTTCAGCTTCATTACGTAACACAGAGAGAGAGAGAGAGAGAGAGAGAGAGAGAGAGAGAGAGAGTGCAGAAGTCCTCGCTGAGGCTGAGAGAGTGTTAATAAATCAGTGGCCTCTGTCTTGTTCCCAGTCCCTCCAGTACTGAGCCTCAAGCTCTGAAAGCAGACTGGCCTGTAGGAGAACTGTGGCTCCGACAACTATTATCTGTGTGATCACGGGCAGGCTGGTTAGCTTCTCATTGCCTTTATCCCCGCTCCTGTAAAACGAGGATAAGGAATAGCAAGCATTGGAGAGTTGTGGGAGGGGATTAAGTGGTTCCCGAGTGCAAGCGACATTAGCAAGGGAAGCATGTGGGAAACTCCAGCGTGAACCGTTAGTAATGCTTTTCTTTTTATTGAGCACCCTTATCACACCACTCAAATCAGGATGGATCTGTTAACTGGAACTCCCACCAGGAGAGAAGCTCATTGACACTAACGTATACATCAATGATGTATCTTCATGTTCGACCTTACATGTCTAATTGTGAAACTGAAAAACTGTTTCCCTAGGTTTTATTTATTCAAAAAACATTTACTGAGGACATACTGTATACTGGGTACTATAATGAATTTCTAACATGTGAGGGGTACTCAGGAAATGCTGATGAATGAATGAATGAATGAATGAATGACCTGCCCACAGATGCAACTCTTGGATGCAACTGTGGAGGCCACTGGGGCAGAGACACTTGTCCATCCCTTCATCCCAGCTCCTTCCAGACCTGAGTGCTTCCCACTCCCACCTAGAGCTGCAGAGCTCCTGACCTAGCCCTTCTCCTGTTTCCCTGCTTGGCTTCCAACCAAGAGGTTCTGACAAAGAAGCAGTCATTAGAACGCCTTCTCTTTGTATTACTACGTCAGGGGTTATAAAGGATGCTCAAAAAGAAGGCATCTCACAGACGTATGGAAAGTGCCTTCTCCCTTTAATCCAGTCAAGGACGCATTCTGCCCTGTATAACAGGACCATCTCCAAACTGCGGACACTGAGTGAGAAAGGAACACTTTGTGCACAGCTGGCCTGGGCTGGGCTCAGCACATGGCGTCTATGCTTCGCTCGGCTCTGGGAATCATCTAGCTGTAACATCATCTTTATCTCCATGGAGTGAGCATTGATTGATTACTGATTTTTGGTCACCAATATCCATCCTCCCTTGTTCTTGTGACTTGGAATATTCCCCCTCCTCTGGAAGTGTGACTTGGAAGGGACCCTCTCTCTCCCCCAGTCCCCCAAATGGAGCAAATGTCATAGCATGGACCACAGGGATAGGTGAAGGGAGGGGGGCACCTGTCTCAAGTTGGTCCAATCAGGATGAAGCACAGGACTAGAGCAGGTGATTCCAAGAGGAAACATTCTCTTTTACATTTAATATGGACTGAGGGAGAGTGACCTTGACTCTAGGAGCCACAGGATGGCACCTGGGAATGAGGCAAGTCCAGGGAAAGACAGACCTGAGCCCCAGGAAAAGACTGCCTTCATGATTTCACTTAAGCCTCTGAATCATGCTTGAAGCCAGATTTCCTCTAAATTTTTCAGCTCTGTGAGTAAATAAATTCCTTTGTCCCTTCTTAAGCCCGTCAAGGTTCTGCTTTTATTTACAGCCAAGAGAGTCCTGTGTTACCCACAGATGTTGTCACAGTGCCTCAAGTTTCACACTACTTATTCCCTTGCATTCGTGCAGGAAATAAAGCTGTAAAATTGCAAATGTACCATCAACCATCAGCCCGAGAGTGCTTTGTAGTTTGGTAACTATTACTTTCATTTGCTTGGTGATACAGTTAGACTTTAAGCACCCCAAGGACAGAACCGAAAATCACACTGAACAAAAGCAGAAACGCCCACCATGAAGTCTCAGAGTCTTATCACCCCTTTCATGTGATCCCCCGTGGAGTTCTGCGAAGAACAACAGCTCAGACACTGGAGATAAAGAAAACTTCTTGAACGTGTGGGGCCTGCACTGAGCTAAGAATGGACAGGATTATAGAGGCAAAGGTAAAAGGAAAAATATTTCTTTTGCTTGGCAAGTCTTTTGTTTGCAGCGGCTTCCAGAGACACCCTGTGCCACAGAAGGAGAGCCTAGAATTCTCTTCCTTGGATTCAGTTACCTTTGCTGGATTGTGTATGGGCCATTAATGTCTTTATTCAAAGTCGGCAAATCAGATGGAGTTTTATAAGCTCATAAGCTTGAGACTCTTGGACTCACGCAGTCCATGCTATTTACTGAGCCCCCACCTGCATCAGACTCTGTCCTAGTTACAGGGCACTGCAGATTCAGAGATGAGTGAGCACATGTCCTGCACGCAATGGGCTTCGAGTCTATGAGCAATGCAGACAGCGCCCCCCAAAGCTACAGCAGAGTATGACTCATGCCATCACAGAGCAGAGCGTGTGACAAGGGCACCCACCCCAAGCAGAGGGTAGAGTAAGGGACTCAGGACAAAGTGATGTTTGAGCAGGCATGAGCCTGCAAATGAGAGGTGGGGAGGCCCTTGCAAGAAGAAAGAAGAGCATTGGAAAGGAACGGTGGTATGAGAAACTTTGGGGCATCGAGGACACCGGATTTGGCAAACTGAGCTCGGGTACAAGAATGGGACACGAAGCAGGAAGAAGCTAACACTGTGTCACAAAGGAAGAAGCTAACACTGTGTCACATTTGACTGGGGGAAGCCTCCCTTGGCATAACACCTAGAACCCTGGGGTCCTTGAATCAAGACCAGCAAGACATGCTTCTTGCCTGTTCACATTCTAGCAGCAAAGAGAACAAAATAGACACTGGGTTCAGAGTCTGAAGACACTCCCCATTATGGCATTTGTGTTCAGATCGGCTCTATCCTCTTCCTTATCTCGACTTTCCTGGTCACCCTGGGCCCAGGAGATGAGAGGAGCCACAGATATCCCCTCCAAGTCCCATACTCCCCGCCCCCAACAAGCCATACTCAGCCAGAATCATTTTTCATTTGGTATGAAGTCATTTCTAAAGTGCCTGCTTCTCATTAGAAAGGTAACATGATAGTCCCCGCGGGAGACGCACACGGGGCAGAAGTGAAACAGCCTTTTCCTTCACTGGTTCTCCTGTGAACAGAAGTGTGGATGAGTCTTTTTTTTGTTCAGAAGACTCTGCTGAAATATGTCTGTGCTGTTGTTGCTTTATTTGTGTATTTATGTTGGTTTGCACAGGCATCTTTTCATCAAATGGGCCAGGTCCAAAAACACTGGCGCTGTTCCCACATGAGGATCTACCACGGGTCAAGTGTGTCCCAGGTGTGGCTCCTTCAGCCTTCAGTGTACACATGATTCTCGTTACACGGTCCCCAAGGGCTGTGAAAACATTTTCTTGAGCTGTCCCCAAACATCCACAACCATGAACTGGTAAACACCAACTGGAAAGGCACTGTTTCTTTAAAATGCATCCTGAGCCATCTGAGCCCGATGCCTGCTCAGCCCCATCGCCCTCCTGTCCTGGACACCCAAGGTGGCCCTCCCCGCACTGCGCCCGTTGGCTCTCTCAAGCTTCCCTCCATCTGGCCCTGGATTTCTGACTCCAACGCACAGAAGCATCAGAGTCAGAAAAGATCTGCGTAGGAGGGAGGAGCTCTCAGACCTTCTGAAGCCCAAGTCAGGAGTCTGCTCTCCAGCACACACTTCAACTTGCACACCTGGGACTTGCTCCTGTAGCCCTTTAAAAACGCTACTGTGTGCTAATTCTTGAGCTAAAAGCAGTCCATAGAAGGGAGCTGACCAGATCATTAAGGGAAATACAGCTGGCAGAAGAAAACACTGCCCCGAGAAGAGAGAAGAGCTTTTGTGAAGGAACACTTTGGGATGACTTGGGAAAAGTTATTTTCCTCTCTGTGCCTCAGTTTCCCCATTTGTAAAATTAGGCCTTAGACCAGATGGTCCCTTAACAACTGAAAAACTGCAACTGAAATACTATGCTGAGTGCACATTATCCGCTGGGCACTGTACATCACATGAAATAAATTTTGAACGCATTTAATTCTCAAAAAAAAAAAAGAAGTACTATGTTGAAATACTGTGACTCTACGAGATGGAATATGGGTCATTAATAAAGTAAACCTGTAAATTTAATTTGACTGATACTCTTTGGGGAAGCAGAGGAGAAACCAAAATCTCACATTTGTCATCAATAAAAATAATCACCTTGAGAGTGGAAATAAAGGGGGAAGCCTTGAATCATGGGTAATACATGAAATAAGGATTAAAATGCTGTATTTTTTTTCTTTTGCTCTTTTAAAGAATTGAGCATTCTTTAAAAGTATTCTTACAAAAGGCAAACTTGACTCTAACGGTTTGAAGCCATTCCCAGCAGCGAGCAGCAGCAGACATGAAAATGGAGACTAAAGCCCTCACTCGTCATGAGAGCCTGGCTGAGCTCTGCCGTGCCCCACACCATCTCCAGATAACTGCAAGAGTGCTCTCGGGGCCTGATCTAGGGGATGGGAGGTCCTCAGTGGTAGCAGCATCCCTCAGCCTCCCACCCTGGCCAAGCTCCCCTGCAGAGAAAAGAAAGAGGAATGAAAGGGCAGCTCAGTACGGATGCCCAGTTACAGGAACTGAGATCTGAGTTTAATCTGGGCCCCGGGGGAGGGCTGATTTTGCAGGCAAGGCCAGAGAAGATGACAGAGATGAAAGAAGGCAGATTGGCGGGAAGCTTAAGGTTCTAGAAAAGCAACTCTCAGGCCCAAGATGCCACTCTGGGGCTGAAGGTATAGGGGTAGGGTCCAGGATTCAAGGAATCTCGCCATGGTTTCAAGACCCTGGTCCCAACAAGAAACTGGATCGTTGATGCAGGGATGGGGATAGCTCAGTGGCAGAGCACGTGCTTAGCATGCACGAGAAGACCTCCATTAAAAAAGAAAGAAAGAAACTGGATTGTTAACTCTGAAACCCAGTCTACCCTCCAGTGGTAGATGGAGCGGGGCCTGATGAATCAAGCTTCCGGGAAGGATGAGCTCCAGAACCAGATGGTGGTATCAGACCTGAATGAGCCAGGGAAAATGCCTCCCTCCCCTGCCCCAATCTGCAGCTACAGCACTCTCCTTCCATCTAGTTTGGGCACCTGACTTACCTGTTGGCTGCCCTGCCTCCCCTGGAAACCTGGGCTCCCACTGGATTGACCTGGGCTTAACCCTTACTGTTCCCTGGCTTGTCACATATTATAGAGCCGAGGGACGGTCATCGCATCCTTGTTGATCCTTGGGACACAGCCCTGCCTCTGTCCCCCAGACAACACTTCAGCAAAAATTACAGGATTCAGACAAGATTAGGGACCTGTTGGCAAAAATCCCAATTTCAGATGTCCTTTATTTGTCATTTTTTAACATATTTGACATCACTAATAGAGATTGCAACCTACTTCATAGACAGTTTCCATTAGGTATGTCCAAATGAGGGCAGGGACCAGCCACCCCATGTGTAGCTCACGCTTCTAGGAAGCGCTCCATCATTAATCAGTTCCAAGGCCATCATCCAGGACACACCCACAGCCATGCTCAATCCTGACTGTTACAGTTCTAAGTCCATATTAGTGACTCCAAACTCTAACCTACCCTGGACCTTCTGGGTTTTTCACACCACCTGCTCCTGCTTTGGGGCCTCGTATCTTTTAGAGATTCTAGATCGGCCTGCTTTAGTCATCTCAGATAGGGAAGCATTAAAAGTCAAGAATTTTCCAGGCCACATACATGCTCTGAGGCTCCAGGTTCGCTTTAAAAACTAAAGAGATACCAAAGTAGAGTTTAAAACTGAGGTTAAATACTTGCCTCAAACAAGTTAATATTTTTAGTGGAAAAAGCATGACGCAGTATAATTGGGGTATCATTGTGCTGCTCACAATGAAAAGCATGATGCAACCTACATGTGCCACTCACAACACAGAAGATTAGCTACAAATATTAGTTGGTAGAGAACTAGGTTTGAGAATTAGCTCCAAAGTTTTAAATCATTCTCACTCAACCTTTTAGACTATACATAATTTCATTTGGAAATGAACTGAAGGGTTCAAACAGGAGGCCCTCTGTAAAAGAGAGCCCTGGTGGGAGTTAGCTTCCTGGCCTCCACCCAACAGTGGGTGGTTCTTTTTTTTTTAGTTTATTTTTTTACAATATTGTGTTAATTTTAGGTGTACAGAAAAGTGATTCAGTTTTATATATATATACACGTATATATGCACACATACATACATATGTATTTCAAATTATTTTCCATTATAGGCTATTATAAATACTGAATATAGTTCCCTGTGCTATACAGTAAGTCTTTGTCGTTTATCTACTTTATACATAGTAGTGTGTATCTGTCAACTCCATACTCCTAATTTATTTCTCTCTCCCTTTCTCAAAGGTGGGTTCTTTCTCTGCACCAAACCCTACCTCAGCTCATGCCCTGCCATGAGGTTGAAGATACTTAGACATAATCCATTCCCAATGATTTACACCAGTAGAAGTACCTGATGGGAACAATAACACAAAATTTGTACTCAATTTGATGTCCACATGCACTTCCCTTCCCTCTCTCTTGCTGGCCAAGACTAGATTTCTGTCTTATATTTTCCAAAATAATAAAAGACTTTCGTGGGGATGGAAAGATGGGTGATGAGGAAGAGACCAGAGGAAGTCCAGGTCAGGAAGGTCTTTCTGGCTTCGGGACACTGGGGAGGGAGGAAGCTCTTGCATCTTTCCCTGCTCCTTCTCAGCTGCCTGCTGAAGGCTCCCTGGAAGGTGAGACTACACAGGTGTCAGTTAAGAAGCTGAACTCCAAAACAATGCCAAACTTTGTCAGACCCTCCAGACAGCCTCCAACTACCAGCACTTGAATATGAGAGTGGATCCGGATCCTATCCTAGCGCAGTTTCCTATGTGGATGAAACTCCTCCCTTCGTCAGTCTTTGTCAGTAAGGGCCCCTCCCCCTGTCAAAGATGAAAAACCTTGATATCCATTTTCCCAGCCCTGTCAGCTGTTAGGACACGGCCACACAACTTAAATATGGTCAATAAGTGGCATCTGCCCAGCCCTTTGAACGCAGAGGGAGTGGCACGCAGGCCAATTAAAGTTACTTGCAGTGGCTTCGGGGAGGTGGGCAGTGGTACAGCGGAATGCCAGTGATGCCAGAGGCACGGCTCACAGAAGCCATGCCTATGGTGGGAGGGCAGCCATCCTTGCTGACTCCCCCAGAGCCTTGTTCATCAGACTTCCCATCTATCGTGTGATTGCCTGATAACCTTCACATAAACCTTTCTTCTGTTTAAGTTAAAGGGAGTCCACTTGTGTACAATTGAACTACAAATCATGCTGGAATGGACTGATTTGTCTCTTCCCCTTTGTTGAACTCAAGAGTGGTCATATGTTTTGCTTGAGCACAAGAAATGTGAGCAGAGAGAACCACATGTCACTTCTGGGAAGAAGTTTTCAGAACCAGCCCATAGTTTGCTCTGTCTCTTCTCCTTCGACCAGAGGGGATAGACAACCAATGTTTCAGATAGGCCAGGGGCCACCCAACTTATCCTGTCAAGAGCCGGAAAATAACAATTTTTGGCCCAGTGGGATTTATGGTCTCCACTGCAACTACTTAATTCTATTGTCATAGTGCAAAAGCAGCCTTAAATAATGTGTAAATGAATGACTGTGTCTATGTTTCATTAAAATTTTATTTACAAAGACAGATGGCAGGCTAGATTTGGCCCATGACCCATAGTTTCCCAATCCTGAGATAGACTCAGCTTTGTCAGCCTCAGTCCTGGAAAAAAGAGATGAGGAGCAGAAACACAGTGACTCACAGTAAGCAGGTAGCCTGAGTAAGAAATACAACTTTGTTTTAGTGAGCCACTTAGCTTTGGGGGTTATTTGTTACTGCAACGTAACTCAGCTTGTCCTGACTGACAACATGAGTATACGGAGATAACTTCCATGAGAGTCAGTAAAAGTTGTTTTGTGTGATTTGATGAGCTAGGATCTACAGAGTGAGGCAAAAACTTCTTCACGTCTCAAGGTCAAAGAGCCTTTGCTTCTGTGACACGGTTACAAATGGCCTATTGGTATCTGAGACCCCATTACTCTAATCATCACAGAGCAGCAGTACAGGTCTGCCTCAGGAGGGGACCACTGGGCTAGGAGCCCAGAGGACTGGATTCGAGTCCTCCATTTGCTTCAAATTAATGGTGTGACTCTGAACACTCACACCCTCTCTAGGTCTCAAGTTTTCCATGTGAAAAACAAAAGGGTGCTCTGGCTCTGAGGCACCCTCTCCAACCTCTACCGCTCCAGGGCTGTCCTGAGGACACTGTCTACCAGATGACTGACAGCAACAGGAGGCAGAGAAATGACCGTGGGTGATAAACAGCGCCTTGTGAAATAGATCCTGTCTGCTGGCACAGGCACGACGAGCTCCTGGAAAGGGCTAGGGGGTGGGGGAGTCATTTTCCAGACCCACAGGAAGCAGCACGATGGAGCCAGCAGAACAAAGCCGCCAGGATGAAATGTGAGTTTTGTGCCCACGCTTCTCTGCATCCCTACTGAGAACTTAACACTCAGCAGTTTAGTCACTCTTGGCCTTGGGGATAAATTCCTTCATGCTCCTTGGCTGTTTCCAAAGTATGTTCTCATCTCAGATTCAGTCGAAAATTTCTTTAAAAATCAAGGCTGAAAGCAGAAGACCGGGACCCCTCATTTCTTTCTTGACTTTTATGCCCACACGAGGGTTGAGGACCTTCCCAGAGCCAACAGCACATGCTGTACCAGACCCAGCCCGGCATCTGGTGCCGCTATGGTCTGTACATGTGAAATTCCGATTTAATCCCCACGCCAGAGGCTTAATCCCTGAACCCTGAATCAGTCCTTGGCAGAGAGACGGCTCTCGGCCCACTTGTAAATTTCCACCCTCCAAACCCCTCCAGGCCAGTTAAAGGCTCAGTAAGCTCTGGGGTTCCAGGGAGAGACCCCTACCCAGCCCTGCCTGAGTCTCAGGTCAGGACATTCAGGCAGGAAAGGGTGGAAGGGAGGGTTTGCCAAAGCCCTCCTCTGCTCTAAGGCTCTTTCCTAATAACCGGCCACAGTGTCTGGGTTTGCCACCATTACTGTCCTGCTTTTGTCTGTGGCAGAGGTCAGCAAACCACAGCTCACAGACCAAATGAAGCCCATCATCCGTTTTTGTAAATAAAGTTTTATTGGAACACAGCCACCCCCGTTCATCTCTGTATCACTTTATGGTTGCTTTCCTGCTAGGACCACATCGTTGCTATTGTAACAGAGACCGATGGCCCATAAAGCTGAAAATATTTACTAACTGGCCCTTTATAGAAAAAGCTGGCTGACTCTTGGTCTGGAATTTTCTACCAAAAGCAGTTTTACGTTACACTAACTCATCAGCCGGTCTGAAAATACTGTCAGGCTAGTTATTTGTCAGGATAACTAATCGGGATCAAGACCGTGAAGACTATAGGACAAGCCAAATGTGTGTGTGTGTGCACGTGTCCACGTGTGCACGTGCACACATATGTGGCAGTTTGTGTACGTAAATTAGAGATGGAGCCTGGGGAAGAGAGAACTGAAAAAGAACTTGAGCATTTAATAAGTTTAAGCAGAGCATTTAAGAGAGGACTCTGGGAATGTAGCAAATGGACATCACAAGAACTATGGGCTCTGGGAGAAGAAATAAACTTTTATCATTAATATCATTACCGATATTATTATTAGAGTAGGCAAAGTGTTTCACACACATATTATCTTATTTCATCTCCCCCCTGAGAACACGTGCAGTATTAAGGGGGGTGTACACTTTGTATCAGTGGGACTTAGGTTCTGAAATGGCTTAGCCAGCATGACCCAGGGAACAGGACTAGAATTCCTCTCTTCTAGTGTTGAGTCTAGTCCTCTTTTACAGAGGACGTTTAAGACTTCTTTCAGGATTTGCCTCAGCCTGAACGTACACCAGGACCAGATGAGCCCTTTGACAGGAACAAAAAGCCCCATAGTCCCTGACTGAGAACACAGTCGACACATGCCAACACAGGGCAAAGGAGGGGAGTGCCGGGTGGGGCCAGGCGCTCCCTCACCCCTGCTGCCACACCCAGCACAGCACCACGTCCCAGTAAATTCCAAACACCCTGCCTCTGGCTCCTTGGCTTCCTTTGTATCTGACTTTGACCCAACGCTCAAGATTTGAAATGATAATGTTAATTGAAAACATCAGATGCCAAATACAATATTTGAGCAATTCTAACAACCCTATGAGGCTGTTATAACATCTTTTTTAATAAGTGAGAATACTGAGGCTCAGGAAGGTTAAGTAACTTCCCTAAAGTCACACAGCCGACAAGAGAGGGAACCAGAACACAGATCAGCTCTGAGTCAGGGTTCCCCACGGTGGCGCACCAACACCTCAGGGCAAACTGAGACATTACCGGGAGAGTCCAGGAGGGACAGGGAAGGAAGCAAGGATGTCACCAGAAGAAGGAGAGAGCTCACCCATCCTCCAGCATCTTCTGCATTGCCAGGGGTGTGACCTTGTCCACAGTGACTTGGGAACACCTGCAGCTGCGGCAGCGGGGAGTCTGGAAAAGAAGTCTAGCTCTCTTGCCTGAACCCCAAAGTTTCTTCACTTCCCTTTCTTTCTCCACCAAATCTATCTTCCATTACTAATCACTGGCATTTCAGTTATTAACATAACTCTTCAGGACACGTGAGCCATGCTATAATTAAACAGGATTTATATTCAGTAGGTTTGTAAAAGCCCAAGAACTATAGTTAGGCCAGAGGGCAATTAGGAATTTACAGAGAAAAGAGATGTTAAAACTAAACAATAGTAGAGAAAATTTTAAAACAAAACATGACATTCTTTCTGCATTTTTCTCTGGATTCCCAGATCTTAAGTTGACATTGTATTTATTGTGACAAAGAAAAAAAAAGAGATGAGTCTGAAAAACATCTTTTAGAGTTTATTATCTGGGGAGCCTGAATAATTCATTAAATCTCTTACATATTAATTTAAAAATTCAAAATAAAAACCCCAATCCTTTGAATTTCCCATGTAGCTTTTGCTCTTCATCTCCGAATCTGACTAGAAGGCATGATTTTTCCTCTATAGGAAAAGGTCTCTCTCGTATTTAAGCAGTCTGGGAAGAAAATGTGAAACCCCATCTCTTGATGCTGCCTGCACATCTGGTGGGGCCATCAGAGTAAATCCAAACCGCAAAGGCCAAGCCGGTGCCAACTGTGAGCCACCAGCTGAGGACCGAAGCGGGGAAAACGCTCACTGCTATGATGCTTTGCACTTGCTCAGGGCTGAGTGTGTTCTCCCTTCTCTCTGCTCTGAGCAGAAGGGACATGTCTGCACACACAGTTACAGCCTGGCGAAGTTTTTATCTCTTAGCCATATTTTTCTAAGCATATTTACAATGTAACTCCCCTGGCTGTGACTATGACAGTTTTCTCGTGTGTGCGTGTGCATGCATGTGTGTATGTCTAGCTATCTGTCTGTCTGTCTTAAAACAGACTCTGCCCTCTTTTTGACTACATCAGCCTGCTGTGCCCCATTATCTCTGGCCTTTGTGGCTTAGAAGATCAGAGACGCTGTTCCCTGGAAAAGACCCAGAGAAGGAAGGAAACAGAAACAAAAATGTTTTCTCAGTGAAATGACCTGATTACACACAGAGTGACTATTTCTAAGCCATCTCATAACTGCCCCCATTCAGTGCTGGAGCAAATCCACAAAAGCTGTAGAGGCCTCCTCCCGCGTCTACTGGCTAAGAAAAACTGCAGCTGCCTGGGAGAAGGGGGCGTCTAAATGACGAGGTTGTCCTTACCCCTGGGTGATGGCGGGTACCAGTGGGTGTGGAGATTTCGTAAGGAGGGACACACCTTCCCATTGACCAAGGGGCTTCCCTCAGTTAAGTGTCGTGCCAAGTATCAATTCTGCATCATCTGCTGGGGTTTGAACCTTGGCTCCAGCATGGCAAGTCCCTGTGCCTCAGTTTTCTTATCTGTAAAATGGGTGACTGTGG